>NC_042992.1:21975834-22333334 GCF_901001165.1 Salmo trutta | reverse complement strand
AACCCTGGTGTCCAGGCTAAATAAACAACATGTAGTAGTATGGGGGATAACCCTGGTGTCCAGGCTAAATAAACAACATGTAGTAGTATGGGTGTTAACCCTGGTGTCCAGGCTAAATAAACAACATGTAGTAGTATGGGTGATAACCCTGGTGTCCAGGCTAAATAAACAACATGTAGTAGTATGGGTGTTAACCCTGGTGTCCAGGCTAAATAAACAACATGTAGTAGTATGGGTGTTAACCCTGGTGTCCAGGCTAAATAAACAACATGTAGTAGTATGGGTGTTAACCCTGGTGTCCTGGCTAAATAAACAACATGTAGTAGTATGGGGGATAACCCTGGTATCCAGGCTAAATAAACAACATGTAGTAGTATGGGGGATAACCCTGGTGTCCAGGCTAAATAAACAACATGTAGTAGTATGGGGGATAACCCTGGTGTCCAGGCTAAATAAACAACATGTAGTAGTATGGGGGATAACCCTGGTGTCCAGGCTAAATAAACAACATGTAGTAGTATGGGGATAACCCTGGTGTCCAGGCTAAATAAACAACATGTAGTAGTATGGGTGTTAACCCTGGTGTCCAGGCTAAATAAACAACATGTAGTAGTATGGGGGATAACCCTGGTATCCTGGCTAAATAAACAACATGTAGTAGTATGGGTGTTAACCCTGGTGTCCAGGCTAAATAAACAACATGTAGTAGTATGGGTGTTAACCCTGGTGTCCAGGCTAAATAAACAACATGTAGTAGTATGGGTGTTAACCCTGGTGTCCAGGCTAAATAAACAACATGTAGTAGTATGGGTGTTAACCCTGGTGTCCAGGCTAAATAAACAACATGTAGTATTATTGGGGATAACCCTGGTATCCTGGCTAAATAAACAACATGTAGTAGTATGGGTGTTAACCCTGGTGTCCAGGCTAAATAAACAACATGTAGTAGTATGGGTGTTAACAATGGTGTCCAGGCTAAATAAACAACATGTAGTAGTATGGGTGTTAACCCTGGTATCCAGGCTAAATAAACAACATGTAGTAGTGTGGGTGTTAACCCTGGTGTCCAGGCTAAATAAACAACATGTAGTAGTATAGGTGTTAACCCTGGTGTCCAGGCTAAATAAACAACATGTAGTAGTATGGGTGTTAACCCTGGTGTCCAGGCTAAATAAACAACATGTAGTAGTATGGGGGATAACCCTGGTGTCCAGGCTAAATAAACAACATGTAGTAGTATGGGGGATAACCCTGGTGTCCAGGCTAAATAAACAACATGTAGTAGTATGGGTGTTAACCCTGGTGTCCTGGCTAAATAAACAACATGTAGTAGTATGGGGGATAACCCTGGTATCCTGGCTAAATAAACAACATGTAGTAGTGTGGGTGTTAACCCTGGTGTCCAGGCTAAATAAACAACATGTAGTAGTATGGGGGATAACCCTGGTATCCTGGCTAAATAAACAACATGTAGTAGTGTGGGTGTTAACCCTGGTGTCCAGGCTAAATAAACAACATGTAGTATTATGGGGGATAACCCTGGTGTCCAGGCTAAATAAACAACATGTAGTAGTATTGGGGATAACCCTGGTATCCTGGCTAAATAAACAACATGTAGTAGTATGGGTGTTAACCCTGGTATCCAGGCTAAATAAACAACATGTAGTAGTATGGGTGTTAACCCTGGTGTCCAGGCTAAATAAACAACATGTAGTAGTATGGGTGATAACCCTGGTGTCCAGGCTAAATAAACAACATGTAGTAGTATGGGTGTTAACAATGGTGTCCAGGCTAAATTAACAACATGTAGTAGTATGGGTGTTAACCCTGGTATCCAGGCTAAATAAACAACATGTAGTAGTGTGGGTGTTAACCCTGGTGTCCAGGCTAAATAAACAACATGTAGTAGTATAGGTGTTAACCCTGGTGTCCAGGCTAAATAAACAACATGTAGTAGTATGGGTGTTAACCCTGGTGTCCAGGCTAAATAAACAACATGTAGTAGTATGGGTGTTAACCCTGGTGTCCAGGCTAAATAAACAACATGTAGTAGTATGGGGGATAACCCTGGTATCCTGGCTAAATAAACAACATGTAGTAGTGTGGGTGTTAACCCTGGTGTCCAGGCTAAATAAACAACATGTAGTAGTATGGGGGATAACCCTGGTATCCTGGCTAAATAAACAACATGTAGTAGTATGGGTGTTAACCCTGGTGTCCAGGCTAAATAAACAACATGTAGTAGTATGGGTGTTAACCCTGGTGTCCAGGCTAAATAAACAACATGTAGTAGTATGGGTGTTAACCCTGGTGTCCAGGCTAAATAAACAACATGTAGTAGTATGGGTGTTAACCCTGGTGTCCAGGCTAAATAAACAACATGTAGTAGTATGGGTGTTAACCCTGGTATCCAGGCTAAATTCTCAACCTGGCCCTCATACTATCATGCCCATCACCTAATTATTCTCACCTTCCAATTGGCTCATCCAACCCCTCTCCTCTTATTTCTCCTCCTCTTCTGTGATGTGAATCAGATTGTATTCTCTTCTCAGTCAACTTACCTTAGTAATTTTAGGGTTAAATAAAACAAACATTAAAGCTGGAGGGACTGTGTGAGTTGGCAGTTGGCACTTTGGTGGGTCTGGGAGCAGGAGTTCTGAAGAGTCACACCAGACAGGAAGTAAGGTCACTCACCAGCTTGTCCTGTTCCCTGTTCCTGTGATAAAAGAGCATGTGCTATAATGTGTACAGTACATTGGGCCCTTTCAACTCTCCTTTTAGTGGGGGAACATCCAAAACCTAAGATATCAAGACATGCCCACGGCAACCCTTGGGAAAGAGGTAATCTGATCTCAATTGGACTTTCTGGTTAAATAAATACATTTAACATTGACTGTAATATGGACAAATTAATAAAGTTATGTTTTGTTGGGGGAAAAAAATGAATTGTTTATCACCATGTTCAGGATCCAACCTATATACAATATATATTTCTATGACTTAATAGGGCGAGGCAGACAGGACGTTGATTCTCTGTTTGTCTTTAATGGCTCCAGACTCTTAGGGTCAGAGTATTTCTGAGCTTTATTAGAGGAAACTCTGGTCTGGACAGGATCCAACCTGCGCCCCCTCATGCTAACGGAAGCAATAGCTGAAAATGGGTGGATGAGGATGGGATGGAGGGAGGGAGGGATGAGGAGGGGTGATGAGAACTAAGAGGGGTGGGGAGGAACTGGAAGAAGGGAGTGGTAGAAAGATAGGTGAGGAGGGGTGAGAAGAACTAGAGGGGAAGGGAGAGGTGATGGAGGGAGGGAGGGAGGGAGGGAGGGAGGGAGGGGGGTAGAGCAGTATGGAGGTAGAGAGGAGGTCAGTATAACAGGAGCTTGCAGAATCAGAATCAGAATCATTCTTATACAGTGTGGGGATGTCCTGAGCTTCCTGCTCTTTGTCCTGACCCCAGCCTCGACCCACAGCCCACTGGGTAATACCGGGGTTAGGAGGTGACGTCTTTGACGTGTTCCTCAGACAGATGGTAGCCCACCGAGAGGAGACAGGATTTAAGATTTCCTCTGGATGTCCCACCACTACAACTGCAACTCTGTTCAACTCTGAGGAAGAGGCTCAATGGCATGTTGTTATATACTTCTATCCATCTATACTGTGCCCTATCTTTATACTGAGCCCAACATCTTTCTATCTACAGTATAGGTTATCCCTAAACCTTGAGTAGCCAAACGGACTAATGATACTGATCTGAAATCTAGTTGAAGGTGTGATGAAGCCTACATGCTCTGACTTGTCTTGCCGTACCTTCCTCCACCTCTCTCCACCAAACCCACTGGGCACAGACGTCAATTAAACGTCTATTCCACATTGAAATGACATGGAAACAATGTTGATTCAACCAGTGTGTGCCCAGTGCGAACCTTATATAATGTCATGTTCATCATTCCCTGTGCTTGCTGGTAAAAAAAATTCAAGGCCTGTGTGTGTTCAAGGTGTGTACAGTATTGTGTGCCCTGTCAGCCCTCTACTGAACTTTCAGCCACTTAAACAAACAGTAAAAAGTCACAGGTTGTAAAAGGCATTGTACCAAACTGCTTTTTAATGTTCCTTCTTCTCCCTTCACAACCATGGATACATCTCACACCCTCCACATTCCCCTGGCGTGATGGTGTGACTCAAAACGTCTGCTAGCTCAGCCCTTAAAAGCAACAATGATTCAAGCTCACAATGATAAAGGCAGAATGATTTTTAGAGAATTTAGAGACTACCAAAGATGCATTTCCTTTACGCCATCTTCGATTGGTACCATTCTATACCACATAGAGAGAGTGTGAGGTTTATGCATATTGGAGAGCGAGGGGAAACGGCTAGGCTTGGGTTATGCAACACTTGTTGGCACGATGATCAGGCAAACCCCAGGCAGGCAGATCACTGTGAAAACACGCAGTCTAGAGTTAAGCCTCCCAACAGACACAGTAGACACACAGAGTGTATATACTGTACCTATTAGTACACCCAAAACAGAGACACCCCAGCTAGGCCTGCTGGAGGGTGATGGACGTTCTGCTCAGAGAGCCATGTTTTCTCTGGAAACACACAACCAAGTGTTGAGGAGAGACTGACTGCATCACTTCTTTTTATAAGAAACATTAATGTGTTGAAAATCCCAAATTGTTTGCATAGTCAACTTACACACAGCTCTGACATACACACTTACCCCACCAGACATGTCACCAGGGGTCTTTTCACAGTCCCCAAATCCAAAACAAAATCAAGAAAGCGTACAGTATTATATAGAGCTATATTGCATGGAATTATCTTCCATCTCATATTGCTCAAATGAACAGCAAACCTGGTTTTAAAAAAGAGATAAAGCAACACCTCACGGCACAACGCCTCTCCCCTATTTGACCTAGATAGTTTGTTTGTATGTGTTGATATGTAGACTACGAGTGCCATTTTTAAATTGATGTGGTTCTGTCCTTGTGGTTCTGTCTATTAATGTTCTGTATTATGTCATGTTTCATGTTTTGTGTGGACCCCAGGAAGAGTAGCTGCTGCTTTTGCAACAGCTAATGGGATCCTAATAAAATACCCCCCCCACCCCACCACACACACACACTTTGTGTTTACTGTAACAGATGTAGATCCAGGGTGGGCAATGCAGAGAGCTACTGACTGACACCCCATTATCACCTCTGAGTGACACACCGATAGGAGGAACAGCTTACACACCTTCAAACAGGCACACATAATCCTCAAATAGACCCTGTGTTTAAGCAAAGACACTGAGGTATCCTTCAAATAGCAGCACATGTTTAAATACACTCAGATATCCAACTTCATCTTGCCAAGTATTTGACACAAACAAATCACACCTGGAAAGGATTACATCCCACAGCACCTTAAGAACATTCAGTTCCTCATCACATCTCCTCAAAAGGAAATGCTTGTCCATTCTATGTCTTATCCAATACAGTGTGTGTGTGTGTGTGTGTGTGTGTGTGTGTGTGTGTGTGTGTGTGTGTGTGTGTGTGTGTGTGTGTGTGTGTGTGTGTGTGTGTGTGTGTGTGTGTGTGTGTGTGTGTGTGTGTGTGTGTGTGTGTGTGTGTTTGAGGACATGAAACAGAGTAGAACTATGATAGTGTACACAGATTAGATCAGGAGGCCCTAAAATGACACAGAAGAACAGAATACAGTGTTATCTGTTCCAGGGCCATTTACTGTGTCATTTCCCTCCACAGTGTCTGCTGTGGTATGTCCAAATGAGGCTCTGGAACGTGCTGCAGCAGGAGACACCTGTTATTGTACAGTAAGTGTATGTGTTTGTGTGTGCATGTGTGTGTGTGTGTGTGTGTGTGTGTGTGTGTGTGTGTGTGTGTGTGTGTGTGTGTGTGTGTGTTTGTGTGTGTGTGTGTGTGTGTGTGTGTGTGTGTGTGTGTGTGTGTGTGTGTGTGTGTGTGTGTGTGTGTGTGTGTGTGTGTTTGAGGACATGAAACAGAGTAGAACTATGATAGTGTACACAGATTAGATCAGGAGGCCCTAAAATGACACAGAAGAACAGAATACAGTGTTATCTGTTCCAGGGCCATTTACTGTGTCATTTCCCTCCACAGTGTCTGCTGTGGTATGTCCAAATGAGGCTCTGGAACGTGCTGCAGCAGGAGACACCTGTTATTGTACAGTAAGTGTATGTGTTTGTGTGTGCATGTGTGTGTGTGTGTGTGTGTGTGTGTGTGTGTGTGTGTGTGTGTGTGTGTGTGTGTGTGTGTGTGTGTGTGTGTGTGTGTGTGTGTGTGTGTGTGTGTGTGCAGACTGAGCTTTAAGCACACTGTCTGGCTCAGAGGAATGCTATTTTGGAAGGCCTAAATTAAGTAATGGCTGATTCTCATGCCATGTTTATGGACTTTAGTTTGTACTGTCTGTTCTTTAGTTTGTACTGACAGTCCCCTCTGTCACTTCAGATTGTTATTACTCATAAGAATTATCTGATCATTTGTTATGCTGAAAACACACATAGAGTAAGTATTAAATCAGTTTCATTTACAAAAAAATCTGCTTTAAATATGATAGGCAAGTAATCCCTGCATATATTTGTACAGTGTTTGCTAGGCATCAGACCCCTATTCTTTTACAATGGGACAACTGAGTTGTAAATCCATCATAAAAACCGGCCACAAATATCTTCAAAAGTATTTCATGTGACCTCACCGACACTACACTACAATTTAAAGTAACCACATCCACGGTAAATGTTTACAAACAAAACTGAATGGTTGAACCGCCCTAAAGCCGACTTTTATAAAACCTTTTTCCCACTTTCCTCCTCCTTCCCTTGTCCCTCACTCCCCCTCTCTCAGCTTACCCCCCGTCCCCGTCCCCCGTCCCCCCGTCCCCGTCAGCCCAGCATGTTGATATTAATGTTAATAACGTCAGAGCTCAGAGAACAATGGCAGGGGACTGGGGGAAGGGGAGGGAAGTGTTTTCCTCTGTAAAGACTCTGTAAAGAGGTGAGCAGCAAGACTGGGATGTTGCCATGGAACCAGCGAGTCAGGGACACAGTCATGGGCCCAAGCATGTCCCCCCCGTGTTAAAGTAATCTGGGCTGGGACAGAGACTGTATTGGCCAGGGCAGGAGCTGGGGCTGGGGCTGGCTTACACACACAAAGGGATTGCAATTTGAGGGTTGGCCCCTGATCCCCCTCCAGGGTTGGTTGCATCATGTTTCATCACCTTGAATCTTTACTGTCAATACCTTCTCTCACTAAGTTCTCACAGTCAAGCCTTAGAGTAAAATAACAATTCACAGTACTGTAGAGCACAACACAACTGATCCCTCTCCCCGACTGATAAGATGGCGCTGGAGCAGAAGGCAGATGTTTTACGTGCCCCCAACCGATTGTGTTTTTTGTTTGTTTATCTGCGTTGTTTGTAACTTATTTTTGTACTTATTTTGTACATAATGTTGCCGCTACCGTCTCTTACGACCGAAAAGAACTTCTGGACATCAGGACTGCGATTACTCATCACGGTCTAGCAGAATCCTTTTTCTTCTTTCACGACTCTGATGAGCCCAAGGCAGAGGATATACGGCTCCCCGAAGAGGAGGCGGAGAAAGAGGGGCCGGAGAGTGGGCTGACTTCTGAGAATTCGAAGGCGATAGAATAAACCCCCACTTCCCTCAATTCTGCTAGAAAACGTGGAATCTTTGGACAATAAAATCAACGAGTTATGTGGAAGATTAAACTACCAACGGGACATTAAAAACTGTAACATCTTATGCTTCACGGCTGAACGACGACATTATCAACATACAGCTGGCTGGTTATACGATGTACCGGCAAGATAGAACAGTGGTGTCTGGTAAGACAAGGGTCGGCGGACTATGTATTTTTGTAATAACAGCTGGTGCACTATATCTAAGGAAGTCTCGAGCTATTGCCTGAGGTAGAGTATATTATGATAAGCTGTAGACCACACTACCTACCGAGAGAGTTCTCATCTGTATTCTTCGTGGCTGTTTACATACCACCACAGTCAGAGGTTGGCAGTAAGATAGCATTGAATGAGCTGTATCCCGCCATAAGCAAACAAGAAAATGCTCACCCCGAGGCAGCGCTCCTAGTAGCAGTAGCCGGGAACTTTAATGCAGGGAAACTTAAATCCGTTTTACCAAATTTCTATCAGCATGTTAAATGTTCAACCAGAGGGAAAAGAACTCTGGACAACCTATACTCCACACACAGAAACGTGTACAAAGCTCTCCCTCACCCTCCATTTGACAAATCTGACCATAATTCCATCCTACTGATTCCTGTTTACAAGCAAAAATTAAAGCAGGAAGCACCAGTGACTAGATCAATAAAAAATGGTCAGATGAAGCAGATGCTAAGCTACAGGACTGTTTTACTAGCACAGACTGGAATATCAATGCCACTGGATTCCTCCAATGGCATTGAGGAGTACACCACATCTGTCATTGGCTTCATCAATAAGTCCATCGATGACATCGTCCCCACATATTTTAAGCAGACCACCATAGTGCCTGTGCCGAAGAACACTAAGTTAAACTCCCTAAATGACTACCGACCCGTAGCACTCACGTCTGTAGCCAAGAAGTGCATTGAAAGGCTGGTCATGGCTCAAATCAACGACATCATCCCAGAAATCCTAGACCCACTTCAATTTGCATACCGCCCCAACAGATCCACAGATGATGCAATCTCTATTGCCCTCAAAACTGCCCTTCCCACCTGTACAAAAGGAACACCTATGTGAGAATGCTATTCATTGACTACAGCTCAGTGTTCAACACCATAGTGCCCTCAAATCTCATCTATAAGCTAAGGACCCTGAGACTAAACACCTCCCTCTGCAACTGGATCCTGGACTTACTGACAGGCCGCCCCCAGGGGGTAAGGAGAGGTAACAACACATCTGCCATGCTGATCCTCAACACAGGGGCCCCTCAGGGGTGCGTGCTCAGTCCCCTCCTGTACTCCCTGTTCACTCATGACTGCCGGCCAGGCACGACTCCAACACCGTCATTAACCTCTCTAGGGTTGTGGGACGAAATCGTCCCACCTACTCAACAGCCAGTGGAATCCCGTGGCACGATATTCAAATACCTTAGAAATGCTATTACTTCAATTTCTCAAACATATGACTATTTTACACCATTTTAAAGACAAGACTCTCGTTAATCTAACCACACTGTCCGATTTCAAAAAGGCTTTACAACGAAAGCAAAACATTAGATTATGTCAGCAGAGTACCCAGCCAGAAATAATTAGACACCCATTTTTCAAGCTAGCATATAATGTCACATAAACCCAAACCACAGCTAAATGCAGCACTAACCTTTGATGATCTTCATCAGATGACACTCCTAGGACATTATGTTATACAATACATGCATGTTTGTTCAATCAAGTTCATATTTATATCAAAAAACCAGCTTTTTACATTAGCATGTGACGTTCAGAACTAGCATACCCACCGCAAACTTCCGGTGAATTTACTAAATTACTCACGATAAACGTTCACAAAAAACATAACAATTATTTTAAGAATTATAGATACAGAACTCCTTTATGCAATCGCTATGTCCGATTTTAAAATAGCTTTTCGGCAAAAGCACATTTTGCAATATTCTGAGTAGATAGCTCGCCATCACGGGCTAGCTATTTTGACACCCACCAAGTTTGGCCCTCACCAAACTCAGATTTACTATAAGAAAAATTGGATTACCTTTGCTGTTCTTCGTCAGAATGCACTCCCAGGACTTCTACTTCAATAACAAATGTTGGTTTGGCTCAAAATAATCCATAGTTATGTTCAAATATCCTCTGTTTGGTTCGTGCGTTCAAGACACTATCCGAAGGGTGACGAAGGGTGACGCGCCCGGCGCATATCGTGACAAAATAATTCTAAATATTCCATTACCGTACTTCGAAGCATGTCAACCGCTGTTTTAAATCAATTTTTATGCGATTTTTCTCGTAAAAAAGTGATAATATTCCGACCGGGAAACCCTGTTTTCGTTCAAAGACGAAAAAATAAAAACATGGAGTAGTCTCGTGCACGCGCCCCCAGTCTCATTGTTCTCAGATCGACCACTATCCAAATGCGCTACTGTTTATCAGCCATGGCCTGCAAAGTCATCATTCAACGTTCTGCCACCTTCTGAGAGCCTATGGGAGCCGTAGGAAGTGTCACGTTACAGCAGAGATCCTCAGTTTTCAATAAAGAGAGTGTAGAAGGCCAAGAAATGGTCAGAGAGGGCACTTCCTGCAAGGAATCTTCTCAGGTTTTTGCCTGCCATATGAGTTCTGTTATACTCACAGACACCATTCAAACAGTTTTAGAAACTTTAGGGTGTTTTCTATTCAAATCAAACAATTATATGCATATTCTAGTTTCTGGGCAGTAGTAATAACCAGATTAAATTGGGTACGTTTTTTTATCCGGCCGTGCAAATACTGCCCCCTACCCTAGAGAGGTTAAATTTGCCAATGACACAACAGTGGTAGGCCTGATCACCGACAACAACAAGACCGTGTGGTGCGAGGACAACCTCACCCTCTTCCTGATCAAGTTAAAGGAGATGATTGTGGACTACAGGAAAAAGAGTACCGAGCATGCCCCCCTTCTCATCAATGGGGCTGCAGTGGAGCAGGTTGAGAGCTTCAAGTTCCTTAGTGTCCACATCACCAACAAACTAACATGGTCCAAGCACCCCAAGAAAAATGTGAAGTGGGCACGACAAAACCTATTCCCCCTCAGGATACTGAAAAGATTTGGCATGGGTCCTCAGATCCTCAAAAGGTTCTATAGCTGCACCATCGAGAGCATCCTGACTGGTTGCATCACTGCCTGGTATGGCAACTGCCGACCTCCGACCGCAAGGCACTACAGAGGGTAGTGCGAACGGCCCAGTAAAAACACTGGGCCGTCCAGGACCTCTTTAGCAAGCGGTGTCAGAGGAAGGCCCTAAAAATTGTCAAAGACCCCAGCCACCCTAGTCATAGACTGTTCTCTCTGCTACCGCATGGCAAGAGGTACCGGAGTGCCAAGTCTAGGTTCAAGAGGCTTCTTAACAGCTTCTGCCCCCAAGCCATAAGACTCTTGCATAAGACTCTACCCAGACTATTTGCATTGCCCCCCCCACCCCTGTCCACACCACTGACACTCTCTATTGTCATCTATGCATAGTCACTTTAATAACTCTACCTACATGTACATACTACCTCAACTAACCGGTGCCCCCGCACATTGTGTCGGCACCCCCCTGTGTATATTGTTATTTTTTACTGCTGCTCATTAATTACTTGTTACTTTTATCTCTTATTCTTATCCATATTTTTTTTAAACTGCACTGTTGGTTAGAGGCTCGTAAGTAAGCATTTCCTTGTAAGGTCTACACCTGTTGTATTCGGCGCATGTAACTAATAAAATTAGATTTGATTTGAATTTTACAGGAGCTTAACCGTGGTTCATGTGATGTTCTTAGATGCTGTAGTACTGGTACTGGCTCACAGAGGTGCTTCTGAAATTGATCTGGTTCATCAGGGTACCTGTACACAATTAGTAGGTCCTAATATGTTCCTTTTTATTTTCATCAGAGTTTGAAAACATTTCATCTTATTTTAGAGTGTGTGGAACTAATCTTGCCTGCAGGGCTCTGGGGCTGTTGGGTAACTGAAACAGCTGAGACAGAGTGAGAAGGGGACAGGAAGGGAATGGGATAGAGAGAGAGATGTCATCTCTTTGATTTGAACCCTCATATCTCTTACAGTAGAGGCGTGGGCTTGGTGCGTCAGAGCGGCCTGCTTCTCTCAGGAGGAAGTAGATAAAGCACCAGTGCGTTCTGGGAAGGTGATGACCAGAACCTCATCCCTCACTGACATCACATCTGCCCTGGGTTCACACAGGGGCCCTGTCTGTCTGTCTGTCTGTCTGTCTGTCTGTCTGTCTGTCTGTCTGTCTGTCTGTCTGTCTGTCTGTCTGTCTGTCTGTCTGTCTGTCTGTCTGTCTGTCTGTCTGTCTGTCTGTCTGTCTGTCTGTCTGTCTGTGTGTGTGTGTGTGTGTGTGTGCTTGCGTGTTTGTGTTTCAGCCCGACCTGAGATCTAAAACCGTGCTGAGAGTTAAGTGATAGGAATGATGCAGAGTTTAATGAGTGAATACCGACTTTATGATAACATCTCTCCTGTTATGTAACTTAGAGTAGTAGTTCTCAACAGGTGGTACTAGGACCCCTGGGGATACTTGGCTTATCCACAGGGGGTACTTAAAAAAACTCATGATACCATAGGTCTACTGGTAAAAAACACAGGCGGTACTTCAGGGGTAAAAAAGGAATTTGGTGGTACAGTAACTGAAAAGGTTTGGGAAACACTGGCCTGGAGTGTGTTGTCTCAGTGGAGGGAGCGCTGGGGAGAAATGAGGCCTGTTCACAAAAACAGAAAGTGTGTGTGTATCTGCATGTGTTGATCCCCGCAGTGGCACCACAGCATATCTGTGAGTCATTGAGTTGTCAAACTCAGGGAGAGTGGAAGACATCCCTGGTAGATTACAGCAACACAATGGTAAACAACACTATTAAAAGGTCTCGTTAGTCATCCAAAGCACGGCAAGGTATTACCCTAGAGAGTTTGTTTTGTTTATTCCAACTTCTTTGACTTGCATATGGTGTCCTGGTTCAGGAGCATACATGTAATACTGTGCGTGTCTTTTCTTCATGACTCACCACGTCTGATTTGATCAAACCTAATTGCTCCGTTCAAGATTCTTCGTCCTGTTTTCTAGATGAGCTCTGCAGTTGCTGATCCCTGCGGTACTTGGTCCAACCCTTAATTAACCATAAAGTCATCTTGAAACCCATGAAGGCACAGACACTGCGCTAGCATTTGCCGACTCGAGGAAAACTCAGCACCTCTGAACAGAGTGCCGGCCATAATTTGTAAACCTAATGCAAACCAATTCTACATGTAGAAATGGGCGAAAATGTCAGCAGTCAGACGGCTACCAGCGGGTGCTCCCTGAAACACACTGCACCAAATGATCAGCTAATGAACGTCAAACAAAAGGCAGACCATCGTTCAGTGCAATGTGTTTCCTCCTTAAGAGATTAACCATTGAGTGACATAGTGGTGTGATGTAGTGAGGAGAGCCAGGCATGGCCCATATTATCAATATCTTGAACTGGATATCTGTTAGATTAGAGAGATGCAGGACAGGGAAGAGATGATATAAACAGTGTGATGAGGTGGAGAGAGCCTGTAGGGATGACCTCACAGGGAGAGAGTTGAGAGCTCAAGGGTCAAAGGTTAGTTTGCCTAAGGAGGGTTGTTTAGCTCGGATCACAAGAGAAAACAGATCCCCCTCCACCTTCCCTCTCATCTCTCTTTTTTTCTCATGAAGGCCTGTAGGTGAACTGGAGTATGAAGAGTAGTGTGTTCTCTTCCTCTCGCCGTCTCCCCATCATTCCCCTCTCCCTCCACCTTCCCCTACCCATAAAAAGGGTTTCCGTTTCTCTGCTTTCTTCCCGTTGAATAATTCTGTACCATGTCCTTACAGATGTCTCCGAGGCTGCTGAGCCCACGTCTTCACAATGTGCTCAGTAACTGTAATACTCGGATTACCACCATGTGTTATCTACAGAGGGTAGCAATCTGACTGAACCAAGAGAGAAAATAGTAATTTCTCTAACAGCCTGGAGTTATGTGTAAGGAACACACATTGCAGCGTAAAGAAAATCTCAAACTTCACAGGGTAAATCTAGATACTCTTATAGGTTATTCAAAAAATGCAGGCAATCCCCCAAAATAATCACCCCGAAATAATCACCCCCAAATAACCACCCACAAATAGTCACCCATAAAATAATCACCCCTAAATAATCACCCTTAAATAATCACCCCTAAATATCACCCCAAAATATCACCCCTAAATAATCACCCCTAAATAATCACCCCTAAATAATCACCCCTAAATATCATCCCTAAATAATCACCAATAAATAATCACCCCTAAATATCACCCCTAAATAATCACCCCTAAATAATCACAACCTAAATAATGACCCCGAAATAATCACCCCAAAATAATCACCCATAATATAATCACCCCAAAATAATCACCCCTAAATATCACCCCTAAATAATCACCCATAAATAATCACCCCTAAATATCACTCCTAAATAATCACCCCTAAATAATAACCCCTAAATAATCACCCCTAAATATCATCCCTAAATAATCACCAATAAATAATCACCCCTAAATATCACCCCTAAATAATCACCCCTAAATAATCACAACCTAAATAATGACCCCGAAATAATCACCCATAATATAATCACCCCAAAATAATCACCCCTAAATATCACCCCTAAATAATCAGCCCAAAATATCACCCCTAAATAATCACCCCTAAATAATCACCCCTAAATATCACCCCAAAATATCACCCCTAAATAATCACCAATAAATAATCACCCCTAAATAATCACCCCTAAATAATCACCCCTAAATAATCACAACCTAAGTAATGACCCCGAAATAATGACCCCGAAATAATCACCCATAATATAATCACCCCAAAATAATCACCCCTAAATAATGACCCCTAAATAATCACCCCTAAACAATCACCCCTAAATAATCACCCCTAAATAATCACCCCTAAATAATCACCCCTAAATAATGACCCCTAAATAATGACCCCTAAATAATCACCTCTAAATAATCACCCCTAAACAATCACCCCTAAATAATCACCCCTAAATAATCACCCCTAAACAATCACCCCTAAACAATCACCACTAAATAATCACCCCTAAATAATCACCCCTAAATATCACCCCTCAATAATCACTTTGTTATTGCTCATACAGTGCTGTCTGCTGGAGTAATAAAGGCCTAGTTCACTAAATTTGTCCCCAAATTATTTTATTATTATTATTAAACATTTATTTTTGTTATTTATCAGGGGGAGATGCAGCACCCTCAGCAACCCTACTTCCTGTGGCTATGCACCAAAATACCTCATGAACATATGTTCACAGATGCAAAAACATCAAGTTATTTTTACTCTCTAGCCCTTAGCACTCTGTGGGTACATGTGTGTGTGTGTGTGTGTGTGTGTGTGTGTGTGTGTGTGTGTGTGTGTGTGTGTGTGTGTGTGTGTGTGTGTGTGTGTGTGTGTGTGTGTGCGTGTGTGTGCGTGTGTGTGTGTGAAGTCATATTCCCTGGTGTGTAACAAGCATGGCCTCTCTGTGTGTGTGTGTGTGTGTGTGTGTGTGTGTGTGTTTGGACCTGTGTCTGCTCTGCTCTCCTCTGGCTGCTCTTCCTTGGTAAAGATCCATCTCTAATTACTTCAACACTCCAAATCCCTGGGCTTTTATTCATTATTCAACACACACCCATGCACTGCCACCAAGAAGCACTGCAATGCAGCCGTGGAGTAGGAGAGGCTTGTTCTAAGGCATGACACTGAATAGACAAGAAAACCTTCAGTGACTGGGCAGAATAAACCCTATCTGTGCCCATCTGTGGCGCATCAACCACCACCCAGCCAACCGACACATAGAGTGAGGCCAGTGGCCTACATCCCAAACCAACTTTCCATTCAGCTCTGGAATCTATTGAACCAACAATCCGCTCTCTCACATCAAGCCCCAGCTAACTGATTTAAACAACTTGTCCCTGTTCTCTTTGTGGGGTTCTATTGATCTTCCTAACACATTTGTCAGTCACAGTGATGCCACAGAAACTAAACATAGAAAACGAATGTACAGTCTACGTGAGTATTGTCTTGCTTGCCAAAGTTGATTACAAAGACAATGTTATGGAGCAGGTCAATCATTCAAACCATGCACGTACACACACACACACACACACACACACACACACACACACACACACACACACACACACACACACACACACACACACACACACACACACACACACACACACAAGAAGGGAGCAATGGGATTAAGTAGGAGCTGGAAGCACGGTGCCCAGAACTAGTCCTCCATAAATACACCAAGGAAACGTCTTCATCTGTTTATCTATTCATGGTAACACCATTCCTCCTCTTCAGTTCATGTCCAGGCCCCTGTTAGCATATCACCAGGTCGTTAATCCAACCTGATTAATATATCCCCCTTTACACATCTTTTACAGCTTCTCCCCAAGTCAGTTATTTAGGAATATAGTAATAAAATACCATCCCACAAACATAATGTAGGAATATGTGGGAAAGTTCAATTTCTCACTTAGCAAGTCTGTCACTTTACAATATGTTCTTCTCTTTAACTTTCAATTCTGAATTCCAAATGTCATTTCACTCTGCTCCATTTGGACTTTTGTTTTATATCATCCCCACCTTTAGTGGAGTCTAAGGTCCGGATTCAATCCATATCGCGGAAGTATTGCGGAAGATCCGCGAATCTAAAGGTCATTTCCGATTGAGACGACATGTGCAGCATTTACTGTGAATGCAGCAGTCTCCGTCAACGTTGCTTTGAATTGCAATCGCACTATACGTTTCAAGTTTTATTATGGGACACACATGGTATACAGTGGCAAGAAAAAGTATGTGAACCCTTTGGAATTACCTAGATTTCTGCATAAATTTGCATAAAATTTGATCTGATCTTCGTCTAAGTCACAACAATAGACAAACACAGTCTGCTTAAACTAATAACACACAAAACATTTATACGTTTTCATGTCTTTACTGAACACACCGTGTAAACATTCACAGTGCAGGGTGGAAAAGTATGTGAACCCTTGGATTTAATAACTGGTTGACCCTCCTTTGCAGCAATAACTTCAACCAAACGTTTTCTGTAGTTGCAGATCAGACCTGCACAACGGTCAGGAGGAATTTTGGACCATTCCTCTTTACAAACTGTTTCAGTTCAACAATATTCTTGGGATGTCTGGTGTAAACCAGTCATGCCACAGCATCTCAATCAGGTTGAGGTCAGGACCCTGACTGGGCCACTCCAGAAGGCGTATTTTCTTCTGTTGAAGCCATCCTGTTGTTGATTTACTTCTGTGTTTTGGGTCGTTCTCCTGTTGCATCAACAAACTTCTGTTGAGTTTAAATTGGTGGACAGATAGCCTAACATTCTCCTGCAAAATGTCTTGATAAACTTGGGAATTTATTTTTCCGTTGATGATAGCAAGCTGTCCAGGCCCAGGCCCACCATACTTTACAGTTGGGATGAGGTTTTGATGTTGGTGTGCTGTGCCTTTTTTCTCCACACATAGTGTTGTGTGTTCCTTCCAAACAACTCAACTTTAGTTTCATCTGTACACAAAATATTTTGCCAGTAGCGCTGTGGAACATCCAGGTGCTCTTTTGCGATCTTCAGACATGCAGCAATGTTTTTTTTGGACAGCAGTGGCTTCTTCCGTGGTGTCCTCCCATGAACACCATTCTTGTTTAGTGTTTTACGTATCGTAGACTCGTCAACAGAGATGTTAGCATGTTCCAGAGATTTCTGTAAGTCTTTAGCTGACACTCTAGGATTCTTCTTAACCTCATTGAGCATTCTGCGTTGTGCTCTTGCAGTCATCTTTGCAGGACGGCCACTCCTAGGGAGAGTAGCAACAGTGCTGACATGATTTTTCTGGATTTTTTTGTTGTTATTCTGGCTCTCACTGTTCAAATAAACCTACTATTAAAATTCTAGACTGATCATTTCCTTGTAAGTGGGCAAACGTACAAAATCAGCAGGGGATCAAATACTTTTTCCCCCACTGTACATTGTCCAACAAAGGGCTTACTTGCAGGTTCCTTCTCGACAATGCAACAACAATAAGAAATAATAAAAGATAAGAATACGCGATACTTAGGCGACACGGATTGAATCCAGCCCTAAATCAGGTCTCTCTCAAAGAAGAGATTTTATCCCAGTGAGACTTACCTGGATAATAGCAAGTGAAATAGAAAGGAGTACTTCGCTCTACTACCAGAATCAGGTCAGGAAACCTGATAGGGTATCCCTGAAAGAAAGGATAGAGAGAGGGAGGAATGTGCTCGTTTAATCACAGGTGATGACAGAGAGGCTCAAAGGAAAGCTGAATGTGTTTTAATCTTCTTATTACGAACACCTCACACACTAGAGTTTTATGAATTCTCTCAACATATACTACTCTAGATCATGTGAAGCCTAAGTGCGATCATTATTAATCAGCACTTTCTCTGTGTGAGGCAGAGATAATAATACAGATAATAAACTAATTAAGGAAATTAGGCTTTTCCCCGTTATATGTGATCAGTGTTGCATTAACTGTGTCACCCATTTATAGATGAAATACGATGGTGCATCTGAGCTGTCCTTGTCCTGAGAGAGGAAAGAGGAGAGAGGAGAGTAGGGACACTTTTTGGATTGGGAGGAATCCTGTTTTAAGTCATCAGATACTCAAAGGTAAGTGTTTCGTCTGATATCATACCCCACCAAGCTCATTAGCCCAATCTGGGGCCTTGTGTTTGAGAGAACAACAATGCACTTTGATGTTTGGATGTCAAGTTTGGATGTCAGATCAAGGGAACCGAAGTCAGAATAAAGTAAACTGTTTGTTTGTTGTTTATTTTTGAATTTTTATGAGGCTATTAAATTAAAAGATCACAGTAAAGATCATTTGGAGTCATCAAACACACACTGAGCAATAGAGATAAAGCAAAACAAAAACGAGGTAAAGTGTAAATAAATAGATCAACTATCTCTACACACTGACCTTTCACCTACAGGCCTTCACCTTGGACTCAAGCTTGTCTGTTTGAGGATCAATTTCTCCAGGTGGAACTAAGATACATTAATATCTCCAGTCAGACAACTGGCTTCCAAAAACAAGGCAGTTCCCACCCACATACATGCCATGCTCACACGCCACACAGCATGTTTATGTCTTTGCAAATACCACAAAGCAGTCTTTCCCTTAGAGATATTCTCCGGGGACACAATTCAGAATTAGGAAATGTACGCATTTCTTTCGCACGCCTTTCCTATGCACTTCTCAGTAGTTGGTATTCCAACTTACCTTATGCAGGTGCATAACAGGCTTTGCAGCTTCCCTTGCACGTGCTGAATACTTTTAATTAAACTGCTGAAAACCCTCCCACTTGCTGGCTAACAAATTTTCTCTTGGAGTTTTCATTCAATAGGTTTTTCAGTGCATACAGTACCAGTCAAAAGTTTGGACACACCTAATCATTCAAGGGTTTTTCTTTATTTTTATTATTTTTTATATTGAAGAATAATAGTGAAGACAAAAAATATGAAATAACACATATGGAATCATGTAGAAACCAAAAAAAGTGTTAAACAAATCAAAATATATTTTATATTTGAGATTCTTCAAAGTAGCCACGCTTTGCCTTGATGACAGCTTTGCACACTCTTGGCATTCTCTCAACCAGCTTCATGATGTAGTCACCTGGAATGCATTTCAATTAACAGGTGTGCCTTGTTCAAAGTTCATTTTTGGAATTTCTTTCCTTCTTAATGCGTTTGAGGCAATCAGTTGTGTTGTGACAAGGTAGGGGTGGTATACAGAAGATAGCCCTATTTGGTAAAATACCAAGTCTATATTATGGCAAGAACAGCTCAAATAAGCAAAGAGTAACGACAATCCATCATTACTTTAAGACATGAAGGTCAGTCAATGCGGAACATTTCAAGAACTTTGAAAGTTTCTTCAAGTGCAGTCGCGGCAACCATCAAGCGCTATGATGAAACTGGCTCTCATGAGGACCGCCACAGGAAAGGAAGACCCAGAGTTATTTCTGCTGCAGAGGATAATTCCATTAGAGTTAACTGCACTTCAGATTACAGCCCAAATAAATGCTTTACAGAGTTCAAGTAACAGACACATCTCAACATCAACTGTTCAGTGGAGACTGCTTGAATCAGGCCTTCATGGTCGAATTGCTGAAAATAAACCACTACTAAAGGACTCCAATAAGAAGAAGAGACTTGCTTGGGCCAAGAAACATGAGCAATGGACATTAGACCAGTGGAAATCTGTCCTTTGGTTTGATGAGTCCAAATTTGAGATTTTTTGTTCCAACTGCCATGTCTTTGTGAGACGCAGAGTAGGTGAACGGATGATCTCTGCATGTGTAATTCCCACCATGAAGCATGGAGGAGGTGGTGTGATGGTGTGGGGGTACTTTGCTGGTGACACTGTCATTATTTATTTAGAATTTAAGGCACACTTAACCAGCATGACTACCACAGAATTCTGCAGCGAAACGCCATCCCATCTGGTTTGCGCTTAGTGGGACTATCATTTGTTTTTAACAGGACAATGACCCAACACACCTCCAGGCTGTGTAAGGGCTATTTGACCAAGAAGGAGAGTGCTGCATCATATCACCTGGCCTCCACAATCACCTGACCTCAACCCAATTGAGATATTTTGGGATGAGTTTGACCCCAGAGTGAAGGAAAAGCAGCCAACAAGTGCTCAGCATATGTGGGAACTCCTTCAAGACTGTTGGAAAAGCATTCCAGGTGAATATGGTTGAGAGAATGTCAAGAGTGTGTAAAGCTGTCATCAAGGCAAAGGGTGGCTACTTTGAAGAATCTAAAATATAAAATTTATTTTGATATTTTTAACACTTTTTTGATTGCTCCATGATTCCATATGTGTTATTTTATAGTTTTGATGTCTTCACTATTATTCTACAATCTAGAACATTTTTTAAAAATAAAGGAAAAACTCTTGAATGAGAAGGTGTGTCCAAACTTTTGACTGGTACTGTATATCTTTAGCCATCCCTTTAAATATGGTGTACCGGTGTACAGAATATAGGGATCAATGAAAGAAAGCCATCTAAATGTATGCACATTCGTCTCCGTTTCAGCAACAGCTGGTAGATTAAAAAATACTATTATTTAGGCCCATTTTAGGGTTAGGAAAGTATGTATCATAAAATTACTGGTTTGGAGGGCCTTTACACACTAAATGTACTGATGAATCAAAAATACAGTGGTTTGATTCATCTTAAAAGTTGTCATATTCAAGTTCAATCCATGAAATATTGGAAGGTAGAAAAAAGTGTGAAGTAGGGGTTGAACAATAGTCCCCTAATCCTCACTAATCATGAAAATGTATGACAATGGTCCAGTCGTCATGAACCTGCACCAGGCTCCAGGTTTAACCTGATACAAATTCCATCATGACTCAAATAGGCTACATGTCCCAAATTATTGCACAACGTTAGCCTAATATGATCCACTAATGCTAGACGTGACAGAGGAAAGAAAGGTTAATGGAATGATGCCAAATGTAAGCTACAAATTGAAGAAAACTAAACACTAAGGTGACAGGTGGATACCGTTAGTGGCAAATATTTAACATGATGCAAATTGTAAAATAAAATGGAGAAGAGCCCGGGGATATAATTAAAACATTCTACAGCACATACATCAACTCTGCAGGTTCAGACCTACAGAAGCCTATAGCTTGGGTCTCCGAATTTCATCCAAATTAATTATGAGGGCATACAATTTAAATTCTGAACAACGGCTAAGCTATTTATAGCCTACTTTACTGTGGAAAAGGGGTTACAATTGGGGATCATAAGGAAAAACAATTGCTATGTGTATTTACAATCCCCTCCAAATGGATTACTCATTTATCTAGCTCTTATCAATAGCACTTATCAATTTATAAATTAGAGTGTATGGAGAATGCTGTTATTTCTATAGGATAAAATAAGGTAGGTGCTTTTTCACCTGGAAACGGCACGTTCGCTCGACCTTATTTGTGGTTTCTGTAAAGGTGGTGGAATTAGGAGGGAATTAAGTCAAGGTCAGAATATGACGTATCTGTAGACACACCTCCGCCACACCTTAATTTCTTAGATCTCCACCCCAAACGAACAGTGGATGAATAGCATGCTATTCTCATGCTTAAATTCAACGTCAGAATATGCATACACTCTTAGAAAAAAAGGTGCTATCTGGAACCTAATTGGGTTCATCAGCTGTCTCCATAGGAGAACCCTTTGAAGAACCCTTTTTGGTTCCAGGTAGAACTTTTTTGGTTCCAGGTAGTACCCTATTGGGTTCCAGGTAGAACCCTTTCATGAGAGGGTTCTACATGAAACCAAAAAGAGTTCTACTTGGAACCAAAAAGGGCTGTCCTATGGGAACAGCTGAAGAACCCCCTTTGGAACCCTTTTTTCTAAGAATGTAGAGACAAAAGTGCATGAAAAGGGATTTAGTTCCGGCATCGGCCCCCAGGTGAACCAACCTCTGCCTTGACCTCTTGTACGCTATGCTGCTCCAATTCCCAGCTCTTCAGGGACTTCAACTTTACAATATAGGCCTCTACTCAACTGTACTGACTTTTGCCCCACAATGGGTCCTTAGCACCAATCCACTGCCCTGCCAACTACGCCACAATGTTGATCTGAACACTCCCCTGTTACTCTGACTTTACACTTTTCCCTCCTACCATTTCAACTGGTGAACCACGGCCTGGACCTCTACTCCACAATACTGCTCCATAAAAAAACCCGGCCCTTCAAGGACCTTTGTCACAATATGGACCACTGCTCCAACCCACTGACCTGCCCACTACACATACTTGTTCACCAACGACCAACTCCAACACCAACATTAAGTTTGCTGACGTGGTTGGCCTGATCACCGACAACAATGACACCGCCTATAGCAAGGAGGTCAGTGACATGGCAGTGTGGTGCCAGGACAACAACCTCTCCCTCAAAGTCAGCAAGACAATGGAGCTGATCGTGGACTACAGGAAACTCCCCCATCCAACTTAGATGGAAAATGACTGAGGATAATAGCGGACGATATTGCCACTCCTATTTGTCATATATTCAATCTAAGCCTACAAGAAAGTGTGTACCCTCAGGCCTGGAAGGAAGCAAAAGTCATTCCGCTACCCAAGAATACTAAAGCCCCCTTTACTGGCTCAAATAGTTTACCAGTCAGCCTGTTACCAACCCTTCATAAACTTTTGGAAAAAATTGTGTTCGACCAGATACAATGCTATTTTACAGTAAACAAATTGACAACAGACTTTCTGAAAGGGAAGGACATTCAACATGCACGGCACTTACATAAATTATTGGCTGAGAGAAATTGATGAGAAAAATATTGTGGGAGTTGTTTTGTTAGACTTCAGTGTGCCTTTTGACATTATCAATCAATGTCTGCTAGTGGAAAAATGTATGTGTTATGGCTTTACACCCCCTGCTATGTTATGGATAAAGAGTTACCTGTCTAACAGAACACGGGGGTGTTCTTTAATGGAAGCCTCTCCAACAAAATCCAAGTAGAATCAGAAATTCCCCAGGGCAGCTGTCTAGGCCCCTTACTTTTTCAATCTTTACAAATGACATGCCACTGGCTTTGAGTAAAGCCATGTATGTATGCGGATAACTCAACACTATACACGTCAGCTAGTACAGCGAGTTAAATTTCTGCAACACTTAACAACGAGCTGCAGTCAGTTTCAGAATGGGTGTCAAGCAATAAGTTAGTCCTAAATATTTCAAAAACTAAAAGCATTGTATTTGGGACAAATCATTCACTAAACCCTGGACCTCAACTAAATCTGTGAAAATTGAGCAAGTTGAGGTGAATCAACTTGTTGAAGCAACAGTAGCTAAGATAGGGAGAAGTCTGTTCATAATAAAATGTTGTTCTTCTTTCTTAACAACACTATCAACAAGGCATGTCCTACAGGCCCTAGTTTTGTCGCACCTAGACTACTGTCAAGTTGTGTGGTCAGGTGCCACAAAGAGGGACATAGAAAAAATTGTACACAGAGAGCTAACATTAATAATATGTATGTCAATCTCTCATGGATCAAAGTAGAGGAGAGTTTGACTTCATCACTACTTGTTTTTCTAAAAAGTATTGACATGCTGAATGCACTGAGCTGTCTGTTTAAACTACTAGCACACAGCTCAGACATCCATGCCTACGCCACAAGACATGCAACCAGAGGTCTCTTCACAGTCCCAAAGTCCAGAACAGACTATGGGAGTACAGTACTACATAGAGCCATGACTACATGGAACTCTATTCATCATCAAGTAACTGATGCAAGCAGTAGAATCAGATTAAAAAACAGATAAAAAATACCCCTTATGGAACAGCGGGGACTGTGAAGAGACACACACACAGGCACAGACACTCACATGCTAACACACGTGCTCTACACACACGTACACATGGATTTTGTATTGGATTTTGTATTGGAGATATGTGGTAGTAGAGCTGTTCCCTGTGGCTCAGTTGGTAGAGCATGGTGTTTGCAACGCCAGCATGGTGTGTGCAATGCCAAGGTTGTGGGTTCGATTCCCACGGGGGGCCAGTACAAAAAAAAAAAATGTATGAAATGTATGTATTTACTACTGTAAGTTGCTCTGGATAAGAGTGTCTGCTGAATGACTAAAATGTAAATGTAGTGGCCTGAGCGAACACACTTAATGTGTTGTGAAAAGTGTAATGTCTTGTAATATTTTTGTTGTGTATAACTGCCTTAATGTTGTTGGACCCCAGGAAGAGTAGCTGCTGCCTTCGTAGCAGCTAATGGGGATCCTTAATAAACACAAATACAAATCGATCCTTAATAAATACAAATACAAATACACATAGACAGGGCTGTAGTGGAACGGGTCGAGAACTTCAAGTTCCACATCACTAAGGAATTAACATGGTCCACACACACCAACACAGTCGTAAAGAAGGTATGACAACACCTCAACCCCTTCAGGAGGCTGACAAGATTTGGCATGGGCCCTCAGATCCTTAAAAGGTTCTACAGCTGCACCACTGGCTGCATCAGTGCTTGGTATGGCAACTGCTTGGCATCCGACCGCAAGGCACCACAGAGGGTACATCACTGGAGCCGAGCTCCCTGCCATCCAGGACCTTTATACCAGCCGGTGTCAGAGGAAGGCCCTAAATTGTCAAAGACTCCAGCCACCCAAGTCATAGACTGTTCTCCCTGCTACCGCACTGCAGGCTGTACCGATGCACCAAGTCTGGAACCAACAGGACCCTGAACAACTTCTACCCCCATGCCATAAGACTGCTAAATAGTTAATCAAACAGCTACCTAGACTATCTGCATTAACCCTCTTTGAACTAACTCTTTAGACTCATCACATATGCTGCTGCTACCATTTATTATCTATACTGTTGCCTAGTAATATCTACCTCAATTACCTCGTACCCCTGTACATCGACTGGGTACTGGTACCCCGTGTATATAGCCAAGTTATCATTACTCATTGTGTATTTATTCCTCCTGTTGTTATTTATCTCTGCATTGTTTGGAAGGGCCCGTAAGTAAGCATTTACCTCTTAGTCTACACCTGTTGCTTACGAAGCATATGACAAATAAAATTGTATTGTATTTACACTGTCCACTATCCTGTCCACTACTCTGCAGAGTGTCTGAAAACGGTGGTCAGACTGGTCTCTGGAACACAATGACCTGGCCTGAAAATAAAGAACTTAGTTGAATGGGAGGAAGGAGAGTGGCACGGAGACAGGAAGTCAATCAGACCAGAGGAAATGTGCTGCAGAGTTCTTCTCACTCCTGACACACACAGAGGCTGTGCCCCGAATGGCATCCTATTCCCTATGTAGTGCATTACATTTGACCAGGGCCCATAGGGCTCTGATCAAAAGTAGTGCACTATACAGGGAATGGGATGCCATTCGGACACAGCCAGAGGCTTCCAGTGGCAAACACTGGTTCTGGACTATAGTAACCTTTTCACACATCTGAGCTTAGCCAAGCCTCTACTGTCCTTCTCACCTTCCTGATGTCTGGAATTCTGTTGACCTGGTTACTAAATGTTACATGTGGATGTAATGATGCTGTTTGAAAATGTAATCATTCAAACCTGCTCTACAGCTCTGAACTATTGACCTTTTCAATGATTCAGGGAATATTTCATGTGAAAATAGCTGAATCTGAGATGATATGATTCTCCATCTCTCTACATACACACACACACACGCACGCACACTTGTTTTACTATCCTTGTGGGGATCAAACAATTGATTTCCATTCAAAAACCTATTTTCCCTAACCCCTAACCCCTAACCATTAAACCTAACCCTAACCTTAACCCTAGCACTAAACCTAACCCTAACTCCTAACCCTAAACCTGACCCCCCAAAGCCTAAAATAGCCTTTTTCCTTGTGGGGACTGTCGAAATGTCCCCACTGTCCCCACCAAATGTTTTCCTTCATTTACTATCCACACACACACACACACACACACACACACACACACACACACACATACAGAGAGAGAGAGAGAGAGCGGTAGCTGGCGGTGGTAGCTGGCGGTGGTAGCTGGCGGTGGTAGCTGGCGGTGGTAGCTGGCGGTGGATGCTGTTGACACTGGATGGCTCTGTCTGTCTGAGTCTATACCTGGGTCCTCACTGAAATACCAGAAGGCTGTTTGTTTGTGTGTGTGTGCCTGCGTGCGTCTCTGTGTGTGTACATATGTGTCTGTGCAGGCTTGCGTATGCATGTCTGTGTGTGTTTCTGAGCGTGAAGGTTAGGCCCTTCAAAGACGGAAAAACCTTTTGTTGTCAAACAAACATCTTTGAAACAAACATTTTCTGCCGTGGCACCTGACACGTACGTGTGTGTGTGCGTGTGTGTGTGTGTGTGTGTGTCAGTGAAACTCCTGCCTATCTACAAACCTCACAGTCTGGGTGATGTGTGCGACATGTCGACGCGCCAGGCAGTCGCTGCCCCACACACACACACACACACACACACACACACACACACACACACACACACACACACACACACACACACACACACACACACACACACACACACACACACACACACACACACAAACACACACACACATACACACACAGGGATTTATCACTGGCAGAGCTTTACAGCAAACAGTACCAGAGTTGAAATGAGGTCAAATCCTACGGTCTGAATTCACAGTAGGTCCTGTGGTCAGAGGGATCATGTGTAGCTACTAGAAGTATTATTCACATTTCTAAACAATAAAATGACCAGTATCATAAAGACATGAGGGTAGCAACAGGGTTAATTCTATGGCGCAGATCTGAGCAGGTATTTACTTAAAAGGTACGTAGGGTACATCACTGGGGCCGAGCTCCCTGCCATCCCGAACCTCTATACCAGGTGGTGTCAGAGAAAGGTCCTAAAAATTGTCGACGACTCCAGCCACCCTAGTCATAGCCTTTTCTTTCTGCTACCGCACGGCAGGCGGTACCGATGCACCAAGGCTGGAAAGTTTGAAGTACTTTAATGTAATCAAATATGTTGCAAATATTTTGACGTGCAGTATGTGATTGATTAAGCTTAGTTTGCACATTTAGGACTATTCCAATGGTTCCACATGCAGATATAGTGCTTGAAAGTGTTTGAGGTGTGTATTTGCCCCAGGTCTGGAGATCTGGTAATCACTGTTTGAGTGACAGCAGCTAGCTGACTGTCTGACAGGTCACAAGCGCTGACGCCACCTCGCAGACCTCACAAACAAGTCACACTCCAGATATTAATAGCAATGATGACAACAAGTATAGGATGACCCCTGGAGCACAACACAGCAACCAATAAACTCAATACAGTTTCTGCAGGGAAATATCTGGAACGTGTCAAAGCCTGCAATAATATACCAACGGGCATATGTGTCTGGCAATGGTTCAACTACATTTGTTAGAAAGTCACAGCATGTTTTATTTCCAACACATCTTTATGTCCACAAAAAGATTTAAGTGCGTATCTTAATATAGATTTTTCTCTTTTAGCTACTAATGCAGGTAAACATACATTCTCTGATGCTGGCTGATGGAATGGAAAGTTCCAAAGGATGGGAAAACCAGTGGTATTTATACGGCTTACTGTTGATGATCCTATTTGGATCAACAACTCAGAGTTCGTGCATGCATGCACGGCGGTGTGGTGGTGGGTGCAGTATGCATGTGTGTGCATGTGTGTGCATGTGTGTGCATGTGTGTGTATGTGTTTGTGCATGGGGGGTGTTAAAGTAGCTCTTCTGCGGGTGGCATGTGAGAGTGAAATCAAGACGAGATCTACATACAGTAGATACGTACTGTAATCTGATTCTCCATGGAACTTTATTCACGTCGATCCGCCCGTCTGTAAGCCTGCCTGCCTGTCCACCTGCCTGCCTGCCAAAAACAGCCTGGTAACAGACATGAGATCACTTGAAATGCAGATCTATCATCTACTGTACCCACATGGCCCACATACATTAGCTATCTATGACTCTATATGGCCTTCTGAAGTAAGGGAAAACCCTGGTTGGGCACTGGAAGATCAGTAGCGGTAAAGAAAAGGTACCTAAGGTCTGAAGTCTTGTATATAATGTTTTTATTTATTCAAAACATTTATTTTTGTATTTTACCTCTCTATGACCTTCTGCCAGAGGTTTGTGTGCAACATGAATTCTCCTCCACCTGGTTGTGTGTATTCCTCATCCTCTCCTCCTCTCCTCCCCCTCTCCTCCTCTCCTCCCCCTGTGTTTTCATCTCATCAGCTGTTTCTCAGCAGGAAGGCCAAAGCGAAGGAAAATCTCTATTTTTTTTCTCCCTCCCCTGCCCTCCCCGTCTCTCTCTCTCTCTCTCTCTCCCCCTATTTCTTCCAGAGATGTTTGGGCAGAGGCAGAGGAACTAGGTCAAATCTTAGAAAGAAAGAGTAATGCAGTACATACTGATACAGCACAAACATGTGCTATATCCGCGGTTGTCTCATGACTGATCCACTGGGATGTAAAGGGTTCTTCTCCTGACCAGTAATGGATACCAAAACCATATCAAAACATACAGGAGGTTCTGTTGTTCTGGGAAAAGCCAAACATCCACAAAGATATGGAAAAATATAGAAATAATGGGCACCCATGCAATCAGACTGAGCAAACAAGACAGACTCTCCCCTGCTTCTTCTTCAAACATAGGGGAGAAGAGAAGATTAGAGGATGAGAGAGAGAGAGAGAGACAGAGACAGAGAGAGAGAGACACAGACAGAGACACAGAGACACAGAGACAGAGAGACAGAGAGACAGAGTGAGATGAACATAGGATGAAGCAGATGATGTGATTTGTACAGTCAGCAGTGGTGGAAAAGTACCCAATTGTCAAACTTGCTTAAAAGTAAAGATATGACCCAAGTAAAAGTGAAAGTCACCCAGCAAAATAATACTTGAGTTAAAGTCTAAAAGTATGTGGTTTTAAAATATTCTTAAATTATTTCAAATTCCTTATATTAAACAAACCACATGGCATGACTATGTTGTTGATTATTTATTAAAATTTTACTTACAGATAGCCAGAGGCACACTACAACACTGAAACATAATTTTCAAACAAAGTATTTGTGTTTAGTGGGTCCGCCAGATCAGATCAGAGAACTGATAATACATACCCAGATAGTGGCTTGCTCTATTCAGACAATCATAATGCTTAGGACTTCAAGTCTCATACCATATTGTCTGATGAATGAAAATGATTTATACTGTTAAAGCCAAAAGGAACTGTCAGTTGGTTTTTAATCTTTGTACACAATTTCCTGTTCGGTGACGTGGATGCGGGGGAGGGCATTCAGGCAGGTGTGCCCTCTACCCATCTCTATGCTGATGTGGGGACAGAGGGCACTACATAACTCTTTGGCAAGATATTTATATGGGCAGTTTTGAGGGTGCCTCCTTTCAATCCGGGTCCTTCACCCAGACAGAGCTGAACATTTGAGCTAGTGATGGGAAACCATGGCTTTCTGTGCCGAAAAACGCGTCATTACTCGGAGCTTCATTATCTGTTCACAATGCACATTAGTGATATCTGCTGGTCAGCAATAAATAGCAGCGTGTGACTATCAGATAGACATTTCTTTCCTCCACTGCTTACATCAAAACTGTGGTGCAGCGGTAAGTCGTTAGCTTTAGTAGCTTATAATCAGTTGGAATGCCAGTTTTACATCATGCTTCCCTTTCTATCCTTCAAGTTTACAATTTTTCAAAAACTGAATATATGGCATTATTTAGGATGCTTAAGACAGAAGCTTATTCACTCAGCAAAAAATGAAACGTCCTCTCACTGTCAACTGCGTTTATTTTCAGCAAACTTAACATGTGTAAATATATGTATGAATATAACAAGATTCAACAACTGAGACATAAACTGAACAAGTTCCACAGACATGTGACTAACAGAAATGGAATAATGTGTCCCTGAACAAAGGGGGGGTCATAATCAAAAGTAACAGTCAGTATCTGGTCACCAGCTGCATTTAGTACTGCAGTGCATCTCCTCCTCATGGACTGCACCAGATTTGCCAGTTCTTGCTGTGAGATGTTACCCCACTCTTCCAACAAGGAACCTGCAAGTTCACAAACATTTCTGAGGGAATGGCACTAGCCCTCACCCTCCGATCCAACAGGTCCCAGACGTGCTCAATGAGATTGAGATCCGGGCTCTTCGCTGGCCATGGCAGAACACTGCCATTCCTGTCTTGCAGGAAAACATGCACAGAACGAGCAGTATGGCTGATGGCATTGTCATGCTGGAGGGTCATGTCAGGATGAGCCTGCAGGAAGGGTACCACATGAGGGAGGAGGATGTCTTCCCTGTAACGCACAGCGTTGAGATTGCCTGCAATGACAACAAGCTCAGTCCGATGATGCTGTGACACACTGCCCCAGACCATGATGGACCCTCCACCTCCAAATCGATCCCACTCCAGAGTACAGGCCTCGGTGTAACGCTCATTCCTTCGACGATAAATGCGAATCCAACCATCACCCCTGATGAGACAAAACCGAGACTCATCAGTGAAGAGCACTTTTTGCCAGTCCTGTCTGGTCCAGCGACGGTGAGTTTGTGCCCATAGCCGACGTTGTTGCCAGTGATGTCTGGTGAGGACCTGCCTTACAACAGGCCTACAAGCCCTCAGTCCAGCCTCTCTCAGCCTATTGCGGACAGTCTGAGCACTGGTGGAGGGATTGTGCGTTCCTGGTGTAACTCGGGCAATTATTGTTGCCATCCTGTACCTGTCCCGCAGGTGTGATGTTCGGATGTACCGATCCGGTGCAGGTGTTGTTACACGTGGTCTGCCCCTGCGAGGACGATCAGCTGTCCATCCTGTCTCCCTGTAGCGCTGTCTTAGGCGTCTCACAGTACAGACATTGCAATTTATTGCCCTGGCCACATCTGCAGTCCTCATGCCTCCTTGCAGTATGCCTAAGGCATGTTCACGCAGATGAGCAGGGATCCTGGGCATCTTTCTTTTGGTGTTTTTCAGAGTCAATAGAAAGGCCTTTAGTGACCTAAGTTTTCATAACTGTGACTTTAATTGCATACCGTCTGTAAGCTGTTAGTGTCTTAACGACCGTTCCACAGGTACATGTTCATTAATTGTTTAGGGTTCATTGAACAAGCATGGGAAACAGTGTTTAAACCCTTTAGAATGAAGATCTGTGAAGTTATTTGGATTTTTACTAATTATCTTTGAAAGACAGGGTCCTGAAAAAGGGACGTTTATTTTTTTGCTGAGTTTACTATACTAAATAAAACAAATTATTTGAACAACAGTGCAGAAAGCGTGGTTTCACATAAAACAATTTTCTAAATAGTGTGCCTTCAACAGGATTTGCCTTCATACCCTGAAGTCCCTGAATGTTCCATAGTTCCCTACTCTACATGCTAAGCAATATACTCAAAATGGCTGTTTGACTGTGCCGTTAGCATTTCACAGCTATTAGAGGCTGATATCAACTACACAAAACAAACAATGGTGAAGGAGTCCTCTTCTTATCCTTTTCTATAAGGTAAAAGGTTTGTACTTACATTTCAATGAAACATACTGGTTGTTGTTTGTAAGAGTTGTTTGTCGTACTCAAACTAGTGATGCTACGTTTGATACCAGAGATCTGAGGTATGCGTCAAAATCGCTAAGCAGCTAACTTTGAAGTAGTGTGCTGATGCGTGTTTTACTTTATCAGAAGTACGTTATCAATGACGTCCGAAGCTTCATTTGATCCCACCGATTTTGCCGTGGTTCCAGTGCTTTCTTTGATTCCTAGCTGCTTTCAAACAGTGACCTCTATTGGACACCATACTTCACCTGACTGGTAGCTTAGTTGTTCTCTTTGGTACTTGTAGTGTCAATGGTCACACGTTAATAATTGTTGCACTTTTGTGCATTTCCTTTATTATGCTTATTAGGCCTGCTTCATGGCTATGCTTTCTACTTCTGTTAGTTTTATATTGTTTGATTGCTTACCATGCTGTGATATGCTATGTAGCCATTGATAAATTAGCCTGCTATTGCACCCCATTTCTGGCCATTCATTGTTAAGTGCTGCTATATTTATACATAGCTTTACCCATTTATATGCTTATCGCATTTGCATATTGTCATTGATTATTGCCATTAACAGCCAATTCATTATATATGTTATTGCCCGTTATTTGCACCTTTCTGTGTCTCCTTTTAGATAAAGCATACTCCATACAAAGCCAACCAAGTCTCAAGTCAAGACGAATCTCATGTCAACTGTCAACCATGTATCATCTGCATGACCTGAATCTATATAGACTCTTAAACTGAACTGCATCTCTGCCTCCTCCTGCTCTTTAACTAGAGTCCCACAGCAGATGGGCAGCACCATAACCATAACCCTCACCTAAACCTCAATAAATTACAATGCTGTGACTGAAGAATATTGTGCGACAGGCTAGGAACCAATGTTTTCGTCAGTGTTTCCCTGTGCACCTTTATTAGGGGAGGACATGCAGAAAATATATACAAGCACTCCTTGGTCATGTTCAGGTGAGAGCTTTGTACTTGGAATGTCCGTTGTGGGTATAGGTTGTATGACATCGTTGCTGTTGGTTTATTTCTGTGAACAACTATTTTGTGTCCATGCTAGAGTTGTGGTCGATTGTTCTGAATGGTTTGAGTTGAGTTTGACCATCAGTGAGTTTATTCATCCCAGTGCCAAAGAAAGGGAAAGTAATTGAACTGAATGATTACTGACCAGCAGTGGTGTAAAGTACTTAAGTACTTTTTGGGGGTATCTGTACTTTACTTTACTATTTATATACTTACTTTTACTTCACAACATGACTTACTTTTACTTCACTACATTCCTAAAGAAAATAATGTAATTTTTTACTCCATACATTTTCCCTAATACCCAAAAGTACTTGTTACATTTTGAGTGTTGTTTGGCACTGTTTTTGGTCATCTTGTGAACTTGGTCAGCTGAATCTCAGTTAAAATACTGTTGTATTTCAGAACGCTATCTAGTGGAAGTAATATATCTAAGAAGTGATTTTGGTGTTAATGTGTTATGTTTCACAAGCAAACCTAATCATCTAAGCTTCAATAAATGTTGCTTTACTTTATCTACCTCTGTATTGTTTCCATTTAACGGGCCTAGAAGCTGTAACATTTACAAGTTAGAATTGTAATACAAAATGGTATATTTTTGCTACGGTGTTGTCTAGTCCATTGCGTTGCTCTGAACAGTTGGTTTACCCAGTAGGTGGCCTGTCATAAACCTGTGTGTCTAATGTTATGTTTGAGGTGTTCCCCTCATTAAACATTAACTGTCATAGTCTGGTAGCTGTGACATTTTAGCTAACCCTAGTCGGCAAGTGTTACTACAAAATACTACAGTAAAATCCACAAAAACACTACAGTGAATACTATTTGGTATTTTATTAGTATCCCCATTAGCTGTTGCAAAAGCAGCAGCTATTCTTCCTAGGGTCCACAAACAACATGAAACATGACATAATACAGAACATTAATAGACAAGAACAGCTCAAGAACAGAACTACATCAATAAAAAAAGGCACACGTAGCCTACATATCAATGCATACACACAAACTATCTAGGTCAAATAGGGGAGAGGCGTTGTGCCGTGAGGTGTTGCTGTTTTTTGAAACCAGGTTTGCTGTTCATTTGAGCAATATGAGATGGAACGGAGTTCTGTGCAATAATGGATATATTTAATACTGTACACTTTCTTGAATTTGTTCTGCATTTGGGGTCTGTGAAAAGACCCCTAGTGACATGTCTGGTGGGGTAAGTGTGTATGTCAGAGCTGTGTGTAAGTTGACTATGCAAACAATTTGGGATTTTCAACACATTAATGTTTCTTATAAAAATAAGAAGGGATGCAGTCAGTCTCACCTCAACAGCCAAAAGAGACTGGCATGCATAGTATTTATATCAGCCCAATGAAGAGCAAGACTTGCCGCTCTGTTCTTGGCCAGCTGCAGATTAACTAGGTCTTTCCTTGCAGCACTCAGCCACACGACTGGATAATAATCAAGATAAGACAAAACTAGAGCCTGCAGGACTTGCATTCTGGAGTGTGGTGTCAAAAAAGCAGAGCATCTCTTTATTACGGACAGAACTCTCACCATCTTTACAACCATTGAATCTATATGTTTGACCATGACAGTTTACAATCTAAGGTAACACCAAGTAATTTAGTCTCCTCAACTTGTTCAACAGCCACACTTTCATTACCAGATTCAGCAGAGGTCTAGAACTTAGGAAATTATTTGTACCAAATAGAATGGTCTTAGTTTTTGAGATGTTCAGGAACAGTTTATTTCTGGCCACCCATTCTAAAATGGACTAAAACTCTTTATTAAGGGTTCATTAGCTGTGGTTGCCAATGCGTATGTGGTTGAATCATCAGCATACATGGACACATATGCTTTGTTTTATGCCAGTGGCAGGTAATTGGTAAACATAGAAAAGAGTAGAGGGCCTAGAGAGCTGCCCTGTGGTACACCAAACATTACATGTTTGATCCAAACTCAAAATTTAGCTAGCTACTAAGAAACTTTTCAATACACTTTCAAAACAACACATTTTCCAAAGCAACAAACCGAGCTCTCCCTCGTTCTGCTTTCAACATACTATAGTATACTGCAGTCATGACCACAAAAACACTACAGTGAATACCATAGTATACTGCAGTCATGTCCCAACAACCCTACAGTGAATACTATAGTATACTACAGTAAAGTCTGCAAAAACACTACTGTGAATACTACACTATACTACAGTCATGTTCGCAAAACACTACAGTGAATACCATAGTAAACTACAGTAAAGTCCGCAAAACACTACAGTGAATACTATAGTATACTAGTCATGTCCACAAAAACACTACAGTGAATACTACAGTAAAGTCTGAAAAAACACTACAGTGATTACTATAGTATATAAATATAGTAATAGTAAAGTATTTAGACCATAGTATTTGTTCATGTGGGTTAGCTGTAAATGTGTAACGATATTTGAATTAAGACAACAATGGACATAAATGTTAAACTTTTTTTTAAAATGGCTCCCGAGTGGCACAGCGGTCTAAGGCACTGCATCTCAGTGCGAGAGGCGTCACTACAGAACCTACTTCGATCCCGGACTGTATCACAACCGGACGTGATCGGGAGTCCCATACTGTGGTGCACAATTGGCCAAGCGTTGTCCGGGTTAGGGGAGGTTTTGGCTGGGGTAGGCCTTCATTGTAAATAAGAATTTGTTCTTAACTGACTTGCCTAGTTAAATAAAGGTTAAATATATATATATATATATTTAAATCAATCAAGGGATACAGCGTGAAGTATAGTATTCTAAAGTATTCTACAAAATTCTATAGTAAGCACGACATGATCGAGGGGAAAACTCAGAGGAAGTCCCCTGCATGAGCAAGTTAAAATCAAAACGTCATCAACGAAGCTAGCAGTAACTAGCTAGCAGTCCAATTGAGCAAAACGTTCTAAAGTAAGTACTACGTGATCAAGGGATTCTACAGTGTGTAGTGTAATATTTTACACAGTATACTACAACATTCAAGGGAAGCATTACATGATCAACGGATACTACAAAGTGTAGAAGTATTTTTACTTAGTTACTTTACACCGCTGACAGTCAGTTGCTAACGTATTCAGCAGCCCTGGCAGGAGGGAGGGAGAGATAATCATAGAGGGAGAATACTTCCCATAATTGTGACACTCCCCTTGTTTAGCCATACTGTGCAGACATGATAAAGACATTGCAACTACGACACAGTACTCTGCTCTAGATATAACTTCAGTTGGGGACTTAATCTGGGTCCAGGGCCTACAAGGTTCAACTGCTCATCAAACATTTCACATTATTTATTTATTGATCATAGTCTGTGTCATCACATGTTTATTTAATGTATTTTTGTCTTTCATTCACGCCAATGGAAACCAAATGGACCATATTTAATTATACATGTAACAGTATGTTAATTACATGTTACGCAACTTAACTGAACTGAGGTCAGTTCACATGTGTCTCTAACTCTGACACAGTTTAGATTTCAAGACAAGCTATAGCAAACCAAACCCCAAATCTGTTTGGTCAGAAACATGATCTACCCACCGTCAATTTAGCACAGTCTGTATGATCGTAGTGATGAGAGCCATGCACAGACTGAAGGGAATAAAAAACACAAAACGTACCCTACATCCTGGCTCAGCGTAACCCAGTCTTGTTTCCCAGTTGGACTCGACAGCTAGCTACGTGATTACACATTCATTTAAAGCCTGAGAGCACACTGTGTGGAATTAAATGTGGTTTTGTAAAGTATGATTTTAAGCTGAATGTGGGACACACACACATCACACTCTATGTAGGGGATGGCGTGTGGTGTTAGTTGGGCGTGGGTGGCCCTGGAAGGGTATCTCTCTAATCACAAAGTGAGAATGTTAACAGAGACTTGTAGGGGGAGCGTGATGTGAGAGCATGAGGGGAGCTGTGGCCTGGCCAGAATGTGTTTACACTGAGAAAAAGAGAAAGAAAGAGAGAAAGAGAGAGACAGGGAGAGAGATAGGGAGAGCGAGAGCTAGTGCGAGAGGAGTGAGAGAGAGAAACAGGGAGAGATAGGGAGGGTGAGAGAAAGGGTAAGGGAGCGCGAGAATGAGAGAAAGAGAAAAAAAGAGGAAGAGCGAGAGAGAAAGAGAGAGCAAGAGAAAGGCAGAGAGAGAGAGATAGGGAGAACAAGAGCAAGTGTGAGAGCAAGAGCGAGAGAGAGACAGGGAGAGACATAGGAAGAGCGAGAGACAGGCTAAACGAAAGCGAGAACAAGAGAGAAAAGAAGAAAAGAGAGAGAGAGCTAAGAGAGAAAAGAGGGAGGCAGGGAGAGATAGGAAGAACGAGAGCGAGAGAGACAGCGAGAGAGACAGGGAGAGAGAGAGGCAGGGAGAGAGATAGGGAGAGAGATAGGAAGAGCGAGAGAGACAGCGAGAGAGACAGGTAGTGAGAGGGTAAGGGAGAGAGAGGAGCTAGAGAGAGAACGAAATAGAAATGAGAGAGGGGATGGGATAGAGAGCGTTAGGGAGAACGAGAGCAAGAGCGAAAGAGAGACAGGGAAGGAGTTAGGGAGAGAGATAGGAAGAGCGAGAGAGACAGCAAGAGAGACAGGGAGAGAGATAGGCTAAGGGAGAGAGAGGAGCTAGAGAGAGAAAGCGAAAAAGAAATGAGAGAGGGAATGGGAGAGTATTAGGGAGAGCGAGAGCAAGTGCAAGAGCAAGAGCGAAAGAGAGACAGGGAGAGAGATAGGGAGAGCGAGACAAAGGGTAAGGGAGAGCGAGAACCAGAGAGAGAGAAAGAGAAAGAAAAGAGAGAGAGAGCAGAGAGAGAGAGAAAGAGTGTGAGAGAGAGATAGGGAGAGAGTGAGAGAGAGATATAGGGAAAGCGAGAGTGAGAGAGACAGGGAAAGAGAGGGTAAGGGAGAGAGAGGAGTGTGAGAGAGGGGAGAGAGAGAAGTGTGAGACAGAGGAGCAAGAGAGACAGGGAGAAAGAGAGAGAGAGAGAGAGAGAAAGAGACAAAGAGAAAGGAGAGAGAGAAAAATAAAGGCAAGAGATAAAAGAGAGGGAGAAGGAGACACAGGGATAGTGAGAGAGAGCGGGACAAGAAGAGAGAGAGATATGGAGAGTGAGAAAACCAGAGAGAGCGAGAGAGAGAGAGGAGCAAGAGAGAGAGAGGAGCAAGAGAGAGAGAGAGAGAGAGAGAGAGAAAGAAAAAGAGAGAGGCCAGCCAGATAGGTCCGGTCCGGCCGGCCAGCCAGATAGGACCAGTCAGGCATCTTGAGACGACGTAGCCAGTCTCAAAATAGTTCGAATTAATTGAAGATAACTCCAGAAATCTGTAATTAATATTGAGGATTTTGTCAAGGAGATTGATTCCATTCCAGGCATTACAATTAGCCCATCCTCCTATAGCTCCTCCTATCAGCCTCCTCTGTTCCCCACCCACTGTGTTGTCGAAAGCCCAGTGAACCCCATTGACCTGACTAGAGGGTCAGTCAGACAACACCCTCCCCTGGATGAATGCCTCTGTACTAAGTTGTGTCTGATGAGTACCGGTGTTCCTCTGTCCGCTCTCAGGTGCGGGAGCAGTATGATGATGTGTTGAGCTCCGGCCAGCAGGCCTTCCTATTGGAGGAGACAAATCAGAGTCCAGACATGTTCCAGACGTGTAGGTAGTCTGCCTCCAGGGGGGAAAGCCTCTGTCAGCCTGGACTATGTGACGGACGAGTTGAAAGGTGTATTAGTGCTGGGCTGGAACAAAAACATCATAATCTGTGGGTCTCTTTCTCCTCCTTTCTTCTCTCCCTGTCTCTCTCCTTCTTCCTCCATCCCTCACCCCATCTCTCTCTAAGTGGAAGTGGTGTCAGTGCCCAGGTGAATTGTTCCCGCTCGTCGTCCCCTCATCGCATCTCTAAAGTAGAGGCCAACTGTCCCCTCAACACAGAGAAAACCCAAGCCACGGTACTGTGTGTCTGTCTGTATGAATGTGTGTGTTCATATGCATGTGTAAGTGTGTTTCTTTACATACATACAGTACGTACGTATCAATGTCTGTGTGCGTACAGTATGTCTGTGTGTATGCATTCTCACTAGCACCATGAACCCTCAGAATCCTCCATAGTTGTTCAATTCCCTCTCAGACTCCTCTGTCTTCATCTTATTGTTGTTCTGACTGCAGGTCTGCTTGGCTGCAGGGCATCAGTTTGACTGGGATGTTGAGCTGTTGTTATATTACGCCCATCAGCCTACTGCTGTAGTAAAGGCAGCACAGGCTTCTCCCAAGCCAGGCGAGTGGGCAGTGGGTGTACTCTGTTGTAGATTTGTGTATGTGAGATCATCTGTGGATCTGTTGGGGCGGTATATGAATAGGAGTGGTCCAGGGTTTCTGGGATGATGGTGTTAATGAGAGCCATTACCAGCCTTTCAAAGCATTTCATGTGAGTGCTACGGGACGGTAGGCATTTAGGCAGGATGCCTTGGCGTTATTGAGCACGGGGACAATGGTGGTCTGCTTGAAACATGTAGGTTTTACAGACTGGGTCAGGGAGAGGTTGAAAATGTCAGTGAGGACACTTGCCATCTGGTCAGCGCATGCTCTGAGTACGCATCCTGGTAATCCGTCTGGTCCTGCAGTCTTGTGAATGATAACCTGTCTTACTCACATCAGCTACGGAGAGCGTGATCACACAGTCGTCCAGAACAGCTGGTGCTATGTTACTTGCCTTGAAGCGAGCATAGAAGGCATTTAGCTTATTCGGTTGGCTCGCGTCACTGGGCGGCTCGCGTCACTGGGCAGCTCGCGACTGGGTTTCCCTTTGTAATCCGTGATAGTTTGCAAGCCCTGCCACATCTGACAAGCGTCAGAGCTGATATAGTAGGATTTATCTTAGTCCTGTATTGAAGCTTTGACTGTTTGATGGTTCGTCGGGGGTGTAGCGGGATTTCTTATGTGTCCAGATTAGTGTCCCGCTCCTTGAAAGCAGCAGCTCCAGCTCAGTGCAGATTTTTCCTGTGCAGTTGGACTTCTAGTTTGGATATATTACAGTACCTACGGTCACTGTGGGGATGATGTTGTCGATGCTCTTATTAATGAAGCCTATGAACTTCTCAATGCCATCGGATGAATCCCGGAACATATGCATATGTCTCTGTGTGCCTGTGTGTTCCAGTCTGTGCTCGCGAAACAGTCCTGTAGCTTAGCATCCACTTCATCTGACCACTTATCTCAGGTGAGCAAAACCTCGAGACTTCCTTAATATTAGAGATCGCGGACCAGCTACTGTTGACAAAGGCACACACCCCACCCCCGCTGATCTGTTGTTCAGTCCTGCCGATGCACAGAAAACCCAGCTAACTATATATTATCAATGTTTTTATTCAGCCACGACTCTGTGAAACATAGGATATTACAGTTTTTAATGTCCCGTTAATAGGATAGTCTTGAATGGAGCTCATCCAGATTATTCTCCAGTGATTGCATGTTTGCCAGCAGAACAGTAGGTAAAGGCGGATTATCCACTCATCAGGTATCCCATTAACCGACCTCTTCTTACGAATGACGAGGATTTGGGCATGGTCCGGGAAGAGCAGAATGTCTTTTGCTACCGACTCATTGAAAAAAAATCCTTAACCAGATCAAAGTGAGTACTTGCTGTTCTAATGTCCAGAAGTTATTTTCGGTCATAGGAAACGATGGTGGAAACATTATGTACAAAAATAGTTCAAATCAATGCAAAGAAAACGGACAAATTAGCACAATTAGTCAGGAGCCCGTAAAACGGCGGCTATTCCCTCCTGCGCCGTCCAGGTTTAATTGTTGTTTAATGTCAATGTTCTAAAAGGAGTGCCCCAAAGGACAGAGTTAAGGTCATAACTTATTTGCACGACCACTACCGGTATTCTTTAGTTGCGGTCCACGTGTTTCACTCAAAACCCTGTATTTCCTCTTCTCTCTTTCTCTCCCTCACTCTCTCTGTCAGTCTGTCTGTCTGTCTCTCTCTTCCTCTCTCAGATCTCAGTGGACACAGAGAGCTTAGTGACCTGGCAAGCAGCCTGTTGAGAACGAGCTGAGCTTCAGTCTCAAGCCTGCAGAGGACACTGGGTAAAAACAACTATATTTAAAGTGTTCTCAATGGTACAGGCCACTGTGCAGGCCTTGGTCACACCTGGCACATGTAGCCTAGCCTACATCACTGGTTATCTGTGGGGAGCAAGCGAGGAGAGTTATCAGACAGGCCTATCTGCAACATTTTGGCCTTGGGAACATTACCAGCAGCATATATGCAAACCTTTTGTGGCACAGAAAGAAAGGAAGATGGATAAACTATTTAATGACTAAATCCCTCTTGCCACTACACTATATGTTCATTTTGAGTTAAGGTGGACCCAGTGACTCAGACTTGAACACTTGGACCAGGACTCGAGCACGGGGTCTTCAGCCATAGGGACTCGTAACCCAACTCGACCATTGGTGACTTGAACTCTGGCTCGAGAACAGGGGACTTGGGACTTGATTCGGACTCAAGATTTAGTGACTCGACTACAACACTTGTCAAAACAGTCATTAGCCCCTGTTCTACTTCTGGACATCAATGTGGCTGCGGCGTCTGTGGTAAAACGTTGATAACAATGGTAATGACGTGACTGAGTGATAGCGGTACAATCCATACTACTTTGCCAATACTTTGACACACCATCTGGTGTTACGTTCCCCAGCAAGAACCAAAAATTGTTGCTCAAATAGAAAGGGGAATTAACAAATAGTCGCTGACAACGTAAAAGAAACAGGTGGGGTTTTAGGAGGGGTTCGGAAGGACACTCATGGGGACGTCCACTGAAAGTTGACTAGCAACAACAACTGGGACCTAAAAGACACCCACCATGAGACCCACTAAATTTGCAAAAGAAGAGGCAAACAAAAGAAAAACCCACACACCAAACTTAAAGACAGGAAGCAAGGTGAAACACCTTCCCTCTAATGAGATGACCAACAAGCACAGGTGTAATACAGACTGACTAACGAGGTGGCACCAATCTGTGCGCCCCACATGCTAACGTCCGACCTCTAAATATAAAATGGAAAACCAAAGTCTGTAACACTGGTGATTGTGCTACTCTCAAGCGTGTGCGTCTGTTTTTTTAATGTAATGTGTAATTTCTGTGTAGGCTGTGTAGGAATTTACATGGCAAGATAATTGTTATATATTCTTATATACCGTGTGTTTGTCATATTTCTGCTGTTGGGAAGAGAATAGGATGTTATGCAGAAAAATATGTTGGTAGGACAAGGCTATGTATGTTTGTGCACATGGACATCAGTGATATATGTTTACTATAGGTTAATGAGGCAATAGAAATGTGATGTGACTAAAATGAAAGGACATTTTGTTAACTAAAATGGCCCACCGTTTTCATCATTTTGACAATAACTAGACTAATGTATTATTCAAATGACAAAAATGTGACTAATACTTAATGATATTTTAGTCAAAGTGACTAAGGCTAGATCAAATCTAAAAAAGAGTGGCAAAATGTACACTGAAGATGGATGTGGAGGACCAAGCTGATATGGCTGTGTGATGCTCAGCGTCAAAGTTTAGCACAAAGAGTAAGACACGTGAAAGTAACAGTAAGCACTGTCTAAATGTTTTTACAAATATTATTATTATTGTTGGGAAGGGCCTGTAAGTAAGCATTTCACTGTTAGTCTACAGCTGTTTAGGAAGCATGTGTAAATTAAAATGTTATTTGAAATGAAGTCTGTTTGGTTTAGAAAGAAATTCAAATCAAATCAAATTTGTCACATACTCTGAATACCGTGACATGCTTACTTACAACAAAGAAAATAGAGTTAGGAAAATATTTACTAAATAAACAAAAGTTTTGAAAAAAGTTACAATAACAAGGCTATATACAGGAAGTACTGGTACAGAGTCAATGTGCGGAGGTACAGGTTAGTCGAGGTAATTTGTACATGTAGGTAGGGGTAAAGTGACTATGCATAGATGATAAACAGCGAGCAGCAGCAGTGTAAAAACAAAGGGGGGGGTGTCATTGGCAAATAGTCTGGGTGGCCATTTGATTAATTGTTCAGCAGTCTTACAGCTTGGGGGTAGAAGCTGTTAAGGAGCCTTTTGGACCTAGACTTGGTGCTCCGGTACTGCTTGCCATGTGGCAGCAGAGAGAACAGTCTATGTGTTGCCGCTTTGCTTGTTTGATGGTTCGTCTGAGGGCATAGCGGGATTTCTTATAAGCATCCGGAATAGTGCCCCACTCCTTGAAAGCGGCTGATCTAGCCTTTAGCTCAGTGTGGATGTTGACTGGCAGGTTACCAGGAGGAGAGAATGCCAAGACTGTGCAAAGCTGTCATCAAGGCAAAGAGTGGCTACTTTGAAGAGTCTCAAATATAAAATATATTTAGATTTGTTTAACACTTTTTTGCTTACCACATGATTCCATATGTGTTATTTCATAGTTTTGATGTCTTCATTATTATTCTACAATGTAGAAAATAGTAAAAATAAAGAAAAACCCTTGAATGAGTAGGTGTTCTAAAACCTTTGACCGGTAGTGTACATCAAGAACAACGTTGGTAGGTGGTGAAAGCATAGACTCCACACATGATAAGGATATGTTATTTGTTGGTCTGTGACCTACCATTATTGATTCACAGCCCGGAGAGTCAAGGAGTACATTTTATACTTTGTTTGAACTAGAGCTACATGGCGGCACATGTCAAATGACTCGTTAGGTTGTCACGAACAAAAGTAGCCTGTTGTCAATGTTCTCTGTATGTTTGCCCGACTAGAGTTTTGTGCACGAAAAGTGTTGTTTTTATCATTCAACCTTTTGTGAAGCCTTAGACTGGGAAGCGGGTAAGATGAAAGATGGACAGTCATGTAGCCAATAAAATAACCTTTCCGCCCTTATAAAAAAAGACTGCCGTTTTGGAACTGCAGTGAAAGTGCAGTAACTGCACTACAGTTACACTGTAAAATTACTGCAGTTAAAAAAAAGCTGTGTTATTTTGGACGCAGTATTTGTAGCATACCGCAGTTATACTGCACTTTGACTGTAATCTTCTTTTGTAAGGGCAGTCATATGCAGATGACCTGCGGGGTACTGTATAGGACTGAGTAGTTCCTTTGCATAATGTGAACCATTGCTATGGCATTTTGAGAGAAAGCACTCAGAACGCAGTATAGTATTTTTGGCATAAAAATGGCTTCTCAGGGATGTAAAAGATAGCCAAAACCAAGCATACTAGCCAACATAGGAGTCCTATGTAGTCCTATGTAGCCAACATAGGACTACATACCAAGTAAGAGGCTTTGGAGGAAATTCTCAGTAAGTCAGACACAAGGCAGGTCATGTCTCACATCAACACAATCATCCCAGAAACCCTGGACCCACTCCAATTCACATACCGCCCCAACAGATCCACAGATGAGGCAATATTGCACTCTTCACTGTCCTTTCCTACTTGGACAAAAGGAGTGCCTATGTGAGAATGCTGTTCATTGACTACAGCTCAGCGTTCAACACCATAGTGCCATGCAAGCTCCTCACTAAACTAAGGACTCTGGTGGAGCAGTGAAACATATATATATATGTAATCACAGATTAGACTAGAAGTGGAGCACAACCATTTGGCATCAAAAAACACATCTACAATTTAACACAAACACACACACATACCCCAGCAGATTCCCAGGACATTTGCAACCATGTACTCTGTTCTCTAAAGCCTCCTGCAAATTCAGTTGATCGAAGGAAATGTTAAGCACATTTTAATCTAATTCAGTTTGAGGTGAGTGATGAGCATTTCTGATAATCAGATCAGGATTGAAGGTAGTAAGGTAACTACTTAGGCTAAGCGTCTGCTAAGTGGCATATGCATTATATTAGCCTGTTGTATTATTATTTATCACCTGGGCTCACATTATGCAACCTAATAACATAGCTATAGTAACTCATATATCAGCTGAAATATAGCTACAATGGTCATTAGACTATCTAGTAGCTAGTTAGTATATTTCAGTGAGTCCTGAGATAGCAACAATGCTAAACATCCTTTTACTACCATCTGAAACGACAGATCCCCATCCTAACCTTTGACCTGGCCTCATTCCCAGCATTTCACACAGGCTTTAGGCAACAGCAGTAATGTTCTGTGATCTCTCTATGGTGCATAGATCTATGAGGCTAAAAGGCCCCATGTAGTAATGGAGGAGAATTGGTCTTTAGTTGTCAGACACTCACACACACACTTGCAACCGGACGCACGCACTCACGTACATACGCAAACAGGCACCCCCACCCCCCCCCCCACCCCCCCACCCCCATACACACACACACACACACACACACAAACACTCCCCCATACACACACACAAACACCCACCCCACACACACACACACCATACTAGCACATACAGTTGAAGTCTGAAGTTTACATACACCTTAGCCAAATACATTTAAAAATAGTTTTTCACAATTCCTGATATTTAATCCTAGTAAGAATTCCCTGTCTTAGGTCAATTAGGATCTCCATATTTTAAGAATGTGAAACGTCAGAATAATAGTAGAGAGAATGATTTATATCAGCTTTTATTTCACATTCCCAGTGGGTCAGAAGTTTACATACACTCAATTAGTATTTGGTAGCATTGCCTTTAAATTGTTTAACTTGGGTCAAACGTTTCGGGTAGCTTTCCACAAGCTTCCCACAATAAGTTGGGTGAATTTTGGCCCATTCCTCCTGACAAAGCTGGTGTAACTGAGTCAGGTTTGTAGGCCTCCTTGCTCGCACACGCTTTTTCAGTTCTGCCCACACATTTTCTATAGGATTGATGTCAGGGCTTTGTGATGGCCACTCCAATACCTTGACTTTGTGTCCTTAAGCCATTTTGCCACAGCTGTGGAAGTATGCTTGGGGTCATTGTCCATTTGGAAGACATCATTTTCCTGCCTCATGATGCCATCTATTTTGTGAAGAGTACCAGTCCCTCCTGCAGCAAAGCACCCCCACAACATGATGCGGCTGACTCAAATGATGTCAATTAGCCTATCAGAAGCTTCTAAAGCCATGACATCATTTTCTGGAATTTTCCAAGCTGTTTAAAGGCACAGTCAACTTAGTGTATGTAAACTTCTGACCCACTGGAATTGTGATTAAGTGAAATAATCTGTCTGTAAACAATTGTTGGAAAAAGTACTTGTGTCGTGCACACAGTAGATGTCCTAACCGACTTGCCAAAACTATAGTTTGTTAACAAGAAATGTGTGGAGTGGTTGAAAAACAAGTTTTAATGACTCCAACCTAAATTTATGTAAACTAAATTTATGTAAACTTCCGACTTCAACTGTACCAATATAGTGCAGCACCACAAATTTACAGCCTTACCATAATCAGATGAAAATGATTAGGGGGGTCAAGTTGGATAACTCTATAGCCATAGACCGCTCCATTCAGTCATGATAGGGAAAGCTGAAAGGTCTCTGAAAGGATTTGCTTCAACATATTAAAGGCTCAATCTGTGATAAGTACAACATCTATGTCGCGATAGGGAGTACTAGAGTTTAAAGTTAATCAGAAGTGAGAAAATACAGTTTGATCCCACTGCCTGCCAAGCTACGCAACACACCTTCTGTGTTACGTTGTGAAAGTGGACCAAACTGCTCCGCTTACGGAACTGAATACATTCTGTATAATTCACATGATGTCATGGCCATCGGCTATATTATAACCTAGCCTACTGAGTCTGAGGGCAGCTTGAATTACACTGAATAAATAGGAAATAGGACATTTAAAAAAGGAGAATATTCCGTCTCTCGCTCTCGCTCTCTCTACAGCAGTTAAAGTCTAACCAGACTTCTGCCACCTTGGTTCTGAAGGCCGCCAGTTGTAAGGGTCAAAGGTCAGCCAACTCCAAGATGGTTTGACCCGAACGATTAGCACACTGAACTCTGACCTCATGGCACATGTCCACTGTGGGGGTCCCTGACCTGTTGATGTCACTGCACCTTTAGCCCGTGACAGACAGCCAAACAGCCTTAAACCCCTATAACCTCTAGAATCACTCGTTGGAGGAGAGGTAGAGAGAAGGAGAGGATATTGAAGCTACTGGGAGTTGTTGTTTATATCCAGCATGTCTCTCTACATAACACTTCTAACAGCACACTTATATCAGATTAACAACAGAGCCCAGAGAACCCAGCCTCATCACCTCTGCCGGGAACACTGTGTACGTAAACACTCTCCAAACATCTGAAGGAGAGAGGGTGAACAGTCTGCCAGCCACCAGCCGCTTTACTGGAGCCCCATTTCATGCATTTGTGAAGATACTGTATCTCTCAGCTTCTACTGCCTCAGCAACTGCCAATTCCGCCCTGTGTACCTTCCTCCACCACACAAACAGACAGTTAGATTGGAAACTATGTGAAAAGATTCACTAGGAATGGGCCGTGTAGAACTATGAAAACAAAAACAGACTTGGGTGAGGATCAGACATGGCCTGGAGCCATGGAGCCATGACAGAAGTTTTTCAATAACGCCAGGAAGTAGGACAGTAGGACTCAGTTGATGCCAGAAGTTTAGCTTTGATGTAGCTACATGGTTTGGAGATCAGTTTGAGCCGTTCTCTCTCTCTCCTTTCTCTATACGATCTTGTTTTCTCTCCCTCATTGTGTCCCTTGCACCCTCTCCATCTCTATTCCTTCCACAGATCCTCTCCAATCCCAGAGGCAGTAGACGACAGAGAGAGAACTTCAAAGTTGTCATAGATTCTCTCTCATCATACCTGAGAGTGTGGAATGCAGGATGCTCACAGAAGAGAAGGCAAGAAACCAATTGTACTGTAAGTGACAAATAAGTCATGGAAAAGAAATGTGGATTACTCCAAAAGTTTTTGTGATGGAATTTTAGCACCCAAGTGTAGTGCTCTGAGGAAGTGTGTGTTTAGGCATAGATGTCAATGCAAAGTCAAACTACTTGTGCTGAGATATTTTAAGATGGCAGACTTGTTATATCATTAACTGTGTCTTTAAGAGTGAGTTCCTCAGAGGAAACAAACAGCCCTTAGGACAGACGGACAGACGGATGGCGACCGAGACATAAACAACATGTCGGTTGTTTACACTGTTCCGACGGCGGCCGTGGCGTGCATCCTCCCTGGGTCAAGGGTCACGGCTGAGTCAGAGTTTTAACGAGGCACCACGTCAGGCTGCCTAAGTGGGGTCGTGACTGAGCGTGTGTCCAGTGAAAAGCTAAGTGCCGGTGCCGAACAGGAAATTAGTCAGCGAAAGAAAAGTATTGACGCAGAGGTGGCGGCAGCTTGCCAAGTGGCATAGAGTACAGTACATCCTCTTGGTCCATCTGACGCTGAGGTTAGTTCTCCCCCTGAGACTAAAACTAGATGGAGATATGGTGGCCTTTGATTTCACAACATGTTTCTGTTTAGATATAATATGACATCATCGTCCTTGAGAAGAAGTCCTCAGGGATTCCGTTTATGGTTTTTGATTATGAGACAGACTACTAGTGGTCCTAACAGCTTGGTCAGTGGCCTACTGTAACAGCTTGGTCAGTGGCCTACTGTAACAGCTTGGTCAGTGGCCTACTGTAACAGCTTGGTCAGTGGCCTACTGTAACAGCTTGGTCAGTGGCCTACTGTAACAGCTTGGTCAGTGGCCTACTGTAACAGCTTGGTCAGTGGCCTACTGTAACAGCTTGGTCAGCGGACTACTGTAACAGCTTGGTCAGCGGCCTACTGTAACAGCTTGGTCAGCGGCCTACTGTAACAGCTTGGTCAGCGGCCTACTGTAACAGCTTGGTCAGCGGCCTACTGTAACAGCTTGGTCAGTGGCCTACTGTAACAGCTTGGTCAGTGGCCTACTGTAACAGCTTGGTCAGTGGCCTACTGTAACAGCTTGGTCAGCGGCCTACTGTAACAGCTTGGTCAGCGGCCTACTGTAACAGCTTGGTCAGCGGCCTACTGTAACAGCTTGGTCAGCGGCCTACTGTAACAGCTTGGTCAGCGGCCTACTGTAACAGCTTGGTCAGCGGCCTACTGTAACAGCTTGGTCAGCGGCCTACTGTAACAGCTTGGTCAGTGGCCTACTGTAACAGCTTGGTCAGCGGGACCTAACACTTGATTCCCATTAAAAATCCTATTTTTCCTAACCCTTAACCTAACCTTAAAATAGCTTTTCCCCTTGTGGGACTGGTGAAATGTCCTTTAGGATAGTTATACACACACAGAGACGGAGAGAGAGCGCGCTCAGGAGGGAAGGCATGAAAGAAGAATAGAAGTGAGGAGAGGTATGGAGTGAATCTCCAGCATGTCACCCATACCATATGATAACCAGCTGTAACTGAGATAAGATCAGAGAAGCAGCCTCTTGATTCATACTCAATGGAATCTCCAAGGAATTCTCTCTCCATGTTGGTTGGTTGGTTGGTTTCCACCTGCATCCACTGGTTCAATGTTGTTGGTACATTATTGTTTTCATATTGTTGCTGTACTGTCCATTTGTTTGTGTCAATTTCACCAGTGTAACGTTACATAGATACACATCTCTCTGTCTCTCAGTGGAGGAGCTATAGCAGAGGGCCTTGGAAATCAATTCATGTCAAATGATGGTTGGAGCAGAGAGGAGATTAGCAGAGCAAAGTAGTGAGGAGAGGAGAGGAGAGGAGAGGAGAGGAGAGGAGAGGAGAGGAGAGGAGAGGAGAGGAGAGGAGAGGAGAGGAGAACTGCTTTGATTGCCAGACTGGGTAGTACTGACTGGGTACAGTGGGATTAGAGAGAGGAATGTAAACAGCTTGGATGGAGTAGCTCTTCCTCCCTCTGAGGCGAGATAGAGAGAGATTAAAGGAGTGTGCTGTATCAATGGGGAGAGTGGATGTGGGTTACACATCCAGGGGGACCTCTGTCTATCAGAGCCCCACTCTCAGTGCATCAACCTCGGGGAGATGAATCTGGATTCAGGGGGTGATCAATATACATTGTAAACACCACAGTGCATTCTGGGAAGGGCTCCAGGGTGGGTTCCTACCTAGCCCCTCTCGACATGCTCCAAATTTGTTTTCTGTGATTGCCTTCCCGAAGCTCGCCATCACAGACACACACACAGACACACAGACACACACACTCAATCGAACCGACACCACTCCATCTTCAGCGCTGAAATATAAACACCTTCCCTTTCCAGAATAAATCATGGGCCCAGCTTGATAGAGTAGCACACATCAACGACAGGGCAACTGTATGAGAGGAGAGGAGAGGAGAGGAGAGGAGAGGAGAGGAGAGGACAGGACAGGACAGGACAGGACAGGACAGGACAGGAGAGGAGGAGATGCGTGAAGAGTGTATGTTAATCGATGATGATGATGATGATCCATTATGTGTTACCTTCCCTTTTTAGATCCACTTCTCACATTACTCTAACATTGCTTATCCTTCAACCCACTTATACATTATCCTTCAACCCACTTATACATTATCCTTCAACCCACTTATACATTATCCTTCAACCCACTTATACATTATCCTTCAACCCACTTATACATTATCCTTCAACCCCCTCAAAGGTACTATACTTATTTTTACCTACTCATCTTCAATACTACAACCCTGCATTATGGGATGTTGTGGAGATGTGGATGTGATGTGGATAACAGTATGCTGTAGTTTGTGGTTCATATCTTTCCTCCACCATTAACTGAGTCTTCCATCACTACCCCATTTTACCACTCTGCCCTTTTCTCACGCAACATTACACTTCCTACCCACTCTGTTGGCTTCCCACTCAGGTAGGACTGGACTTTACAGCTGTGAAAGCACCTCCCAAGCCAAAACAAGCAAGCCCTCGCTAACCGCAGTCTCTCCAGGTAAAGTCACCACTTTACCACAAAGTCAAAGATGTGAATAACCTAGATTAACCCTCCTGTTAGTTCCTTCACTTAGAAGTGAAAGTTGAGAGAGTAAACCCCTTTACGACTAGCTAGTGTGCTTTTCTCTCACACACTTAAAAAGGCCTTCAGCTCAACCTCAAACATTTACTTCAAACCTCCACCTCTGGAGCTTTCACCATCCGCTCATCTGAGACCTCATCTTACACCTCCCCTTCACAGGAGCATGTGGTACATTCCCTTCACAGACCTCTCTCTCTCTAAATATATATATCACTCTCTCTCCCTATATATATATATCACTCTCTCTCTCTACAGTACTCTCTCTCTCTATATATATATATATATATATATATATATATATCACTCTCTCTATATATATATATATATATATATATATATATATATATCACTCTTTCTCTCTCAGTACTCTTTCTCTCTACAGTACTCTCTCTCTCTCTACAGTACTCTCTCTCTGCAGTACTCTCTCTCTCTACAGTACTCTCTCTCTCTACAGTACTCTCTCGCTCTACAGTACTCTCTCTCTCTACAGTACTCTCTCTCTACAGTACTCTCTCTCTACAGTACTCGCTCTCTACAGTACTCTCTCTCTCGACAGTACTCTCTCTCTCTACAGTACTCTCTCTTTCTACAGCACTCTCTCTCTCTACAGTACTCTCTCTCTCTCTACAGTAGTCTCTCTCTCTACAGTACTCCCTCTTTCTACAGTACTCTCTCTCTCTCTACAGTACTCTCCATCTCTCTACAGTACTCTCTCTCTATAGTATTCTCTCTCTACTGTACTCTCGCTCTCTCTCTCTCCCGACAGTACTCTCTCTCTGTACTGTACTCTCTCTCTCTCTACAGTGCTCTCTGTCTCTACAGTACTCTCTCTCTACAGTACTCTCTCTCTACAGTACTCTCTCTCTACAGTACTCTCTCTCTCTCTACAGTACTCTCTCTCTACAGTACTCTCTCTCTACAGTACTCTCTATCTCTACAGTACTCTCTCTCTCTACAGTACTCTCTCTCTACAGTACTCTCTCGGTCTCTACAGTACTCTCTCACTCTCTACAGTACTCTCACTCTCTCTACAGTACTCTCTCTACTGTACTCTCTCTTTCGCTCTCTAAAGTACTCTCTCTCTCTAAGGTACTCTCTCTCTCTCTACTGTACTCTCTCTCTCTCTACTGTACTCTCTCTCTCTACAGTACTCTCTCTCTCTCTACAATACTCTCTCTCTACAGTACTCTCTCTCGCTACAGTACTCTATCTCTACAGTACTCGCTCTCTACAGTACTCGCTCTCTACAGTACTCTCTCTCTACAGTACTCTCTCTCTACAGTACTCTATCTCTACAGTACTCTCTCTCTCTCTCTCTCTCCCTACAGTACTCTCGCCCTACAGTACTTTCTCTCTCTACAGTACTCTCTCTCTCTACAGTACTCTCTCTCTACAGTACTCTCTCTCTACAGTACTCTCTCTCTACAGTACTCTCTCTCTCTCTACAGTACTCTCTCTCTCTACAGTACTCTCTCTCTACAGTACTCTCTCTCTACAGTACTCTCTCTCTCTACAGTACTCTCTCTCTACAGTACTCTCTCTCTCTACAGTACTCTCTCTCTCTCTACAGTACTCTCTCTCTCTACAGTACTCTCTCTCTACGGTGCTCTCTGTCTCTACAGTACTCACTCTCTACAGTACTCTCTCTCTACAGTACTCTCTGTCTCTACAGTACTCTCTCTCTACAGTACTCTCTCTCTCTACAGTACTCTCTCTCTACAGTACTCTCTCTCTACAGTACTCTCTCTCTCTACAGTACTCTCTCTCTACAGTACTCTCTCTCTCTACAGTACTCTCTCTCTACAGTACTCTCTCTCTACAGTACTCTCTCTCTACAGTACTCTCTCTCTCTACAGTACTCTCTCTCTCTACAGTACTCTCTCTCTACAGTACTCTCTCTCTACAGTACTCTCTCTCTCTACAGTACTCTCTCTCTACAGTACTCTCTCTCTACAGTACTCTCTCTCTCTCTACAGTACTCTCTCTCTCTACAGTACTCTCTCTCTACAGTACTCTCTCTCACAGTACTCTCTTTCTACAGTACTCTCTCTCTCTCTCCACAGTACTCTCTCTCTACAGTACTCTCTCTCTACAGTACTCGCTCTCTACAATACTCTGTCTCTACAGTACTCTCTCTCTCCCTACAGTACTCTCTCTCTCTCTACAGTACTCTTTCTCTCTACAGTACTCTATCTCTACAGTACTTTCTCTCTCTCTACTGTACTCTCTCTCTCTCTACAGTACTCTATCTCTACAGTACTCTCTCTCTCTACAGTACTCTCTCTCTACAGTAGTCTCTCTCTACAGTACTCTCTCTCTCTTTCTACAGTACTCTCTCTCTCTACAGTACTCTCTCTCTACAGTACTCACTCTCTCTACAGTACTCTCTCTCTTTCTCTCGCTCTCTCTCCTGGTATCCTACCACAACATTTCACACGTTGTAAATAAATCTGAAGTGCTCAGGTTGAAAAGCACGGCTTGGGTCCTGGTACAGACAGCTTAAGGAGAAGACAGGGAGGAGAGGAGGTTACACTGAGATCATATAATCATAATCACTTTTTTATGGCAGGTTTGGCCCTGACTCAGAGTGCCAGAAAACTGGTGTAGAACAGCCACATCTACTGGAGAACAACCTATAAATTAGGACAGCTTATCTCTCAGATGTTGGTGATGCTCTGCTTTGATATACTGTATTGATATACTGTATTGATATACTGTATTATCTTATATATTATAATAAAGGATAAGGAACCCTCCTATATATTCTCTGAATCAGTGTAAATCTCTAAAGGTCAGGTGAACTCTCATCACAAGAGGGCAACGTATAAAGCCTTCCATATTCATACTCACATACACATTTATACCTTTACATCCTACTTACACATCTAGAAGGGCCTTTGTAGGTGGGTAAAAGTACAGTTAAAAGCCTGGCTCTTTATTGTGGAATGATTTTACATCCATGTCTGTGAAATGTGGTTGTTTTATGAACCTTAGTTGAATGCACTGACTGTAGGTTGCTCTGGATAAAACCATCTGCTAAATTACCAAAATGTAATTAAAAATGGCTGACAAAAGTCATGAGGCCAAACTACTGATACTTTGCTAGTGCATTGACTTCCTTTAAATCTGTTTGACAATGTTCCAGTCTTCCTCTGACATTTCCTCCATCTGCTGCTCAGAAGTCAGGAATTTCCCCCTGAGGTCAAACACCCAGACAGACAAACACCCAGACAGACAAACGAGGATGGGGATGATCCCTTCGTTTTGTCTCAGGAAATTGTTTTCTTTTGTCGCAGGACGCTTATTATAAAACGAAACATAATGTCCTCTTTAATGAAAATGGATGTCCCCTTTCATAAGAGTGGATAAAAGAAGCGCAGAACGGAGTGGGCCAAGTGAACCAAGCTGAAGGCCCATACGAGCCATCCTCTAACTACACTAGAGCCTTAGGGCCAAAAATACTCTTGTGTTTGTCCCACCACCACCAGTTTGAAAGCCCTTGGCTCGACTTGAATGGTGAATACAGTGATTATACAAAAATGATGGCTTTTTATTCTCGTTGGTGGACATTCACAAGGAGGAGCTTTTATATAGATGTCAAAGGAGAGGACAGGACTGATTGAGTTATCTCAGCAGTAGGTGCTAGGAGCAGCTCTCAGAGAGGGTCGCCAGCTATCTGAGAGGAAGGACAGAGAGAAAGCTTCAAATGAGGATATCAACACAGTCATACAGTTTTGAAAACAGCTTTGCTCCCTGGAGCTTTAAGTGGGAGATCATTAAAACTACAGCATAAAGATAGATTCTTCATCCTCTCAAAATAATATGGTCAGAGGCAGCTAAACCAGGGGTATATGAGGTCCAGATTACTGCTGGTTTTCTCTTCTACCTGATAATGAATTGCACCCACCTGGTGTCCCAGACCTAAATCAGTCCCTGATTAGATGGGAAGAATTAAAAAAAGCTGTGGGACATTTACATTTGAGGGAGCAATAGGAAAGTGGACATCTGTTTTAGTGCAAAGACTGTGCTGCCATCTAGTGGGGAAAAGTAAGATTGTTTATCTGCAAAGTAGCAGTACAGACATATTCTGTTCCAAAGTTTCCGGGATGGGGTGATGTCTATTAATCAGTGTAATATTGTTGAATGTTTCAGTAGGATCAATGATGAATTCTTAATGAATAGTGACACAGATGAACTAGTTCACCAGCTGCTACTCACATAGTTCCTCTATTTAAAAGACAAAAACATTAGGGTCCTGGAAATACGTTACGGTACAGTGCAGACTGATTTGTTTTTGTCACAGAAGAAAATAAATATGATTTTTCTTAAGATAGTCTAATTTCTATGCTTTCCTCTCCAATAAACACAATCAAGACAGACTGGGGTAGTGAACTTAGTGGGAGGAGGCCCTCCTTAGGGTTAGCTCCACATCCTCATGTGCTCAGTTAAGTTTCATTCAGTTCAAGGTCTTGTACAGAATTCACTTCACCAAAGAAAAACTGAAACTCCTCCCAGACAGAAAGGGCACGTGATAAATGTTCAATCACTCCGGCAGACCACACCCAAATGTTGGATTCATGTTCTAAGCTGTCTGAGTGTTGGTCATGCTTGTTTAATAATACAACTCTAGATATTGACCTTGTCCTTTGAAAGCTATATTTGGAGTTCCATCTTTGTAGCCTAGTCTCACTAAAGTAAAACAGATGTTGTAACTTCCATCATAGCCCGCCGGCAGATCTTGCTTAATTGGAAATCCTCCCCACCTCCCACTGTATCAGCCTGGTTGAAAGATCTAATGTATTTTATACATTTAGAGAAAATGAAATACACTTTGAGAGGTTCTACTGATAACTTATTTTTGAGATAGCAGCCTAGCAGCCCAACAGGGGATAAGAGAGGGGCTGGGGATATTTTGTATTTATTTGTGTGTATGTATATGTGTGTATGTACATGTGTGTATGTACATGTGTGTATGTACATGTGTGTATGTATATGTGTGTATGTATATGTGTGTATGTATATGTGTGTATGTACATGTGTGTATGTACATGTGTGTATGTACATGTGTGTATGTACATGTGTGTTTGTACATGTGTGTATGTACATGTGTGTATGTATATGTGTGTATGTACATGTGTGTATGTACATGTGTGTATTTATGTGTGTATGTATGTGTAGCGTGGTTCATTCTGCGTTGTGTACTTTTAATTGGGACACTGCCACAACTGGAGGTCTGCTGGTTGGATTCTTTTTATTGGCCCTGCACACGAAGAGACAACACACAATATTTTAGCCCGTGGCGCAGTCACAGCTCTCAGGCACCTGCGCAAGCACATGGACACTCACTCAAACACTGTCCCAAGTACTCACAAGTTAACATAGATACCCTAGTTAGAGCTCGGTGAAACTTGTTACCATAAATCTTTATATTGTCCACATTGTAACAAACTTCTGGTTGCATAACAGTACATTGTGTAACATTACCACGATTTTATATTGAACAATTTCGGAGCCAAGGACAACATACCTCGCTAAGCCGAAGGTCAGGCAAGAGAGAACAAGAAGGGGGTACGGAAAAACAGATAACCCGCGATGGGCCAAACCAAAATATACTAAACTTTTACAATCACGTGTATGTACAATATTGATATGAAAAAGTGTTTGTACACCAAAAAATAACATTAGCTATGTAGCTGTAATTATTATTTTTTTAAACACACTGAATTATTATTATTATTATCAAATGATTAACATCCCCTCTTGACCTGGCCTGTTTGAATTGGTCCTTGTGTGCAACTTGGTGCATAATCTAGGGGAACAACATCACACTGCTACATATGTACAGTGCATTCGGAAAGTATTCCGACCCCTTCCCTTTTTCCACATTTTGTTCCCTGTAGCTCAGTTGGTAGAGCATGGTGTTTGCAACACCAGGGTTGTGGGTTCGATTCCCACGGGGGGCCAGCACAGAAAAATAATGTATTAAATGAAATGAAATGTATGCATTCACTACTGTAAGTCGCTCTGGATAAGGGCGTCTGCTAAATGACTAAAAATGTAAATGTAAATGTTATGCTACAGCCAAATTGAGCAATTGGAGGAGAAGGGCCTTGGTCAGGGAGGTGACCAAGAACCCAATGGTCACTCTGACAGAGCTCCAGAGTTCCTCTGTGGAGATGGTTGACCTTCTGGAAGGTTCTTCCATCTCTGTAGCACTCCACCAATCAGGCCTTTATGGTAGAGTGGCCAGAAGGAAGCCACTCTTCAGTAAAAGGCACGACAGCCCACTTGGAGTTTGCCAAAAGGCACCTAAAGGACTCTCAGACCATGAGAAACAAGATTCTCTGGTCTGATGAAACCAAGATTGAACTCTTTGGCCTGAATGCCAAGCGTCATGCCTGGCACCATCCCTACGGTGAAGCATGGTGGTGGCATCTTCATGCTGTGCGGATGTTTTTCAGCAGCAAGGACTGGGAGACTAGTCAGGATCGAAGGAAAGATGAACGATGCAAAGAACAGAGAGATTCTTGATGAAAACCTGCTCCAGAGCTCTCAGGACCTCAGACTGGGGTAAAGGTTCAACTTCCAACAGGACAACGGCCGTAAGCACACAGCCAAGACAACACAGGAGTGGCTTTGGGACAAGTCTCTGAATGTCCTTGAGTGGCCCAGCCAGAGCCCGGACTTGAACCCGATCGAACATCTCTGGAGAGACCTGAAAATAGCTGTGCAGTAATGCTCCCCATCCAACCTGACAGAGCTTGAGTGGATCTGCAAAGAAGAATGGGAGAAACTCCCCAAATTCAGGTGTGCCAAGCTTGTAGCGTCATACCCAAGAAGACTCGAGGCTGTAATCGCTGCCAAAGGTGCTTCAACAAAGTACTGAGTAAAGTGTCTGAATACTAATGGAAATGTGATATTTCAGTTTGTTATTTTTAATTAAACCTGTTTCTACTTTGTCATTATGGGGTATTGTGTGTAGATTGATGAAGGGGGGAAAAAACGATTTAATCAATTTTCGAATAAGGCTGTAACGTAACAAAATGTGGAAAAAGTAAAGAGGTCTGAATACTTTACGAATGCACTGTATGTGTATATGTATGTATATTTATATATTATTATTTCTAATTCTATGTTTGAATTTATTTGATTCATGTATGTATGCTGCTTTTGTTGTTAAAAGGGGAGGGATGTGTTTCAATAAGTATAGGGAGATGTATCTGATCAATTTGTATTTCTTTATACGTCCAATCAAAATATATCTATAAAAAAAAGATATAAAGAAAAGATCATGTAATTTCACTGAAGGTGAACCTACGTGTATGTTATTATATTAAGATTCTGTTCTCACAGTTCACTTCTGTCCTGACAGTTTTCCTACCAAGCACATCGAAACTCCACAGACATTAAAGCGCAGAAGAAAACCCTTAAATACCCCACCCAGCCTATGGAGACACGCACGCACGCACACACACACGCACACACACACACACACACACACACAGTGAGCCAGGAGTGGTGTCATATTTTCTCAGATGAAGAACAGTGGTGCGCTCTGGGTTTTCTCACTGTGTTTCTCTAGCTCTATTCCCCACTAGCTGCCAGGTGTAGTCTGGGATCCAGACCTCTCTGGGTTTTCTCACTGTGTTTCTCTAGCTCTATTCCCCACTAGCTGCCAGGTGTAGTCTGGGATCCAGACCTCTCTGGGTTTTCTCACTGTGTTTCTCTAGCTCTATTCCCCACTAGCTGCCAGGTGTAGTCTGGGATCCAGACCTCTCTGGGTTTTCTCACTGTGTTTCTCTAGCTCTATTCCCCACTAGCTGCCAGGTGTAGTCTGGGATCCAGACCTCTCTGGGTTTTCTCACTGTGTTTCTCTAGCGCTATTCCCCACTAGCTGCCAGGTGTTGTCTGGGATCCAGACCTCTCTGGGTTTTCTCACTGTGTTTCTCTAGCTCTATTCCCCACTAGCTGCCAGGTGTAGTCTGGGATCCAGACCTCTCTGGGTTTTCTCACTGTGTTTCTCTAGCTCTATTCCCCACTAGCTGCCAGGTGTAGTCTGGGATCCAGACCTCTCTGGGTTTTCTCACTGTGTTTCTCTAGCTCTATTCCCCACTAGCTGCCAGGTGTAGTCTGGGATCCAGACCTCTCTGGGTTTTCTCACTGTGTTTCTCTAGCTCTATTCCCCACTAGCTGCCAGGTGTGGTCTGGGATCCAGACCTCTCTGGGTTTTCTCACTGTGTTTCTCTAGCTCTATTCCCCACTAGCTGCAAGGTGTAGTCTGGGATCCAGACCTCTCTGGGTTTTCTCACTGTGTTTCTCTAGCTCTATTCCCCACTAGCTGCCAGGTGTAGTCTGGGATCCAGACCTCTCTGGGTTTTCTCACTGTGTTTCTCTAGCTCTATTCCCCACTAGCTGCCAGGTGTAGTCTGGGATCCAGACCTCTCTGGGTTTTCTCACTGTGTTTCTCTAGCTCTATTCCCCACTAGCTGCCAGGTGTAGTCTGGGATCCAGACCTCTCTGGGTTTTCTCACTGTGTTTCTCTAGCGCTATTCCCCACTAGCTGCCAGGTGTTGTCTGGGATCCAGACCTCAACAAAGGGTGTGCGCGTGTGTGTGTGTGCGCATGAGTGTAAGTGTGTGACCGTATGAATAAGTGTGTGTGTGTGTCACACCCAAATACAGTACATAGAAAGGAATTTACCAAGACCATCAAGTCTTTCTTACTAGAGGAGGACTAAGGTGTGGCGTAGGTATGAAAAGCAAGGCCTGTAGGCGGGATAGCTGTGCTATTTGAACAGATCACAGAACAGGAGACACGGAGTTCAGAAAATAACATAAAGAACAGTTGGTTTAGATAAGCTCCGCTAGCCTGGAGTTTTCAACATCTTCATATTTCTGGGAGGAAAAACAGAAATCCTATTCAGTTTGGACTGAGAGAGTCCCCTGAGGGAGATAAGGATGGTTTGGTACATCCAGAGAAAGGTCTAATCTGACATCTTCTATGTGCCGTGCTGCAGTTCTGAACTCTGTCCTGATTCGTTCTGCCGTCCTGTTCACTGGACGTGAACGGGAACTGATGGAGTCATCTTCAGGGGATAATTTGTGTTGGGGGGGTGGGGTGGGGTTGTGTTCGCAGCAGGATCCTATCCCATCCTCCTCTTCCTCAGGGCCAGAGAGGGACTGTATTGTTCCCACACATTTTCACTCACGGCTAGAACTACCATCGTATTTCATTTAGCACATTTAGTCCCCTTTATAGAAAATAAACAATCAGAGAGCTGCTTAGCACACACACACACACAGAGATAGCGGAATGGCCCACGGTGCATATCCTGATGTATATTCTGACCAAGTGTCCCATGGTTACTGTAAAACGCTCACCTGGCTAGACCTTTCAGAAGTGGATTTGGGAAAATGGAAATGGAAAAGGGGAAATCTCAGAACTGACAGGACCTGATCTGAAAATCCCCGACCCGGAATAGACTGTGGACATTTGGTGGTCCTTTTTTCAGACACTCCACACATTTAAAAGTTTATGATTTAGCTTCTTCTTCTTCTTCACAATAGACCAACTGCTTAGACAATAGACTACCTACTGAACATTACAGAGAGGTGGAGTCCAGGTCCAGAAGCTGAGGGGTTAACAGGGCTTGGTCTGGGACTCTGGAGGAGCAGCTGTACTCCTGACTGAAATGAAAACAGGCCAGAATGAGGCCTGTCAACCCTCTGATGTACGACTTGTAGTGTGCGCATTCTTGCGTGTGTGCATGAGTGTGTGTGTGTGATTGTGTGTGTGTGTGTGTGTGTGTCCGTGTGTGTGTGTCCGTGTGCGTGCGTGCGTGCGTGCGTGCGTGTGTATGTGTGTGTGTGTGTCAGGCCTCTGATGTATAACTTGTAATGGGATGTTTCCAAAGCCCTCCTTCCATATGACTGCCGACACCTTCAGCAACACCCATCGCCTACAGAGCTGGGGACTCTCACTGCTGCACATCTGGAAGACACACACTCACACACATACACACATACACACAGTCACTGATGCTGACAGTATACACAAACCAGTCCCTCTAAAATCAACAATTCCCTGCGTATTATGTGAGGGCTTGAAAATTTGACCAATCACTATTACCATGTATTTAATAGTCAAAACATCGCAATATTATCACACTAAACTGTCCCATCAGCTCAGTACAAAAAGAGGGCTTCTAATTTCAACCAATCACTGCACATTTACCGCATAATATGGTACAATCAAGCCACAGGTCAACAAACCTTTTCCCTCATCTGCATATTTTCAATACACATTTCACAAAATCGGGACTGACAAACACACAGATGCATACAGTACACACACGCACACACACACAGTACTCACACACACACACACACATATACTCGGGGCCTCGAGTGGCGCAGCAGTCTAAGGCAAAGCATAGAGGCGTCACTACAGACCCGGTTTCAATCCCTGTCTGTATCAAAAACATCTGAGTTTGGGAGTCCCATGGGGCGGAGCACAATTGGCCCAGCGTTGTCCGGGTTAGGGAGGGTTTGGCCGGGGGGTTTTACAAGTAGGCCGTCATTTTAAATAAGAATTTGTTCTTAACTGACTAGCCTAGTTAAACAAAAAGAAAGAAAGAAAATACATACATACACACACTCAGAGTACCAATACACCTGTGTGTGTGTGCGTGTGCGTGTGTGTGAGTGTGTGTGTGGACGCACCTAAAAAACATTGTTGGTACTGGGGGTGGGGATAAATGAAACATAAATTAATAAATCAGCACCTACACACCCAGCTGTCATTGAGCACTTCCTGTTTCAACTAAAAGGGTCTTCAAAGCATCTAGGACCCCAAGGATCTCACCTCTACAGGCGTCCCCACAGGGATTGTTGAGAAAGCAGTTGGTATAGTAAACTAACAAGGTGGTCCTACTTCCCTGTCTGTTCAAAAAGACCTAACTTCAAACTTAAAGACCTGGGGTTCGCTTCAGTCCATATCACCAAAGTTCAGCACTATAGCGCTCCGCGTTTGCGGAGACTGCATCCACGGTATATGTATATGTTGGCTCCATTGGAAATTATCTTTACATTTTAGTTTCGCTATACCACGGATCTTCAGCGTAACGGATTGATTCAATCCCCTGATTTTAGCAATACTATAAATACTACTATTTTAGTAATAATATTGGTGTTTGTACTATTTTAGTAATCGCAGTCGCACTACGCTTCGCAGTCGCACTACGCTTCACTCCACAGGTAATATTACACTTCACTACATTACAACGGTTTGATTTGTTTGATCCGAGCAATTCTTTTCTTTTCTTAGCTAGCTACATAGCCGTCCTTGTATCAAAGATAATCGTGTAGCTTAGAGTAATTATCGAAGTTAGCTATCTTCGTCCTCCTAACGTAGTCATCACTGCTAGCTAGCTAGTCAACACTGCTAGCTAGCCAACCAGCCAACTTCCACCGACTAGCTGCACTATCTATTACATTACAACGGAACGACTTGACTAGTGTAGTGTTAGTGAGCCAGCTACTTAGTTGTCTTTGCATCTAAGATAATTGTGTAGTTTAGAGTAATTATTAGTAACTAGCCAGCCGCGACGCCAGACGTAGTCAACACACCTAGTCATCATTAATCCACTGCTAGCTAGCTAGCCAACAGCTAGCCAACCGTTACCGACTAGCAGCGCTGTAGATACCAATACTTTACAACGGAACGATTTGACTAGTGCAGTGTTGGCTAGCTAGCTACATAGTTGTCTTTGTCATAGCTTGATAATTGTGTAGTTTAGTAATTACCGAGGTTAGCTAGCCAGCTATTGCCGTCCCCCGCGACGCCATTTTTCCAAACCCAGCCAACTAGTAACACTGTAGAAACTAAAATACATTACAAAGGAACGTCTTGATTAGTGTTATGTTAGCTAGCTACAAAGTTGCTTTTGTATCATGACAAGGTGTAGTACTGAAACTATCGAGGTCACCTAGCCAGCTACACCTAGCCAGCTACACGGTCAAACAAAGTCAACAACGCAGCCACTGCTAGCTAGCCTACTCCACCAGCCAGCAGTACTGTATCATTTTCGTCATTTTAGTCAATAGATTTTTTGCAACGTAAGCTTAACTTTCTGAACATTTGAGACGTGTAGTCCACTTGTCATTCCAATCTCCTTTGCATTAGCGTAGCCTCTTCTGTAGCTTGTCAACTATGTGTCTGTCTATCCCTGTTCTCTCCCCTCTGCACAGGCCATACAAACGCTTCACACCGCGTGGCCGCTGCCACTCTAACCTGGTGGTCCCAGCGCGCACGACCCACGTGGAGTTCCAGGTCTCCGGCAGCCTCTGGAACTGCCGGTCTGCGGCCAACAAGGCTGAGTTCATCTCAGCCTATGCTACCCTCCAGTCCCTAGACTTCCTGGCGCTGACGGAAACATGGATCACCACAGATAACACTGCTACTCCTACTGCTCTCTCCTCGTCTGGCCACGTGTTCTCGCATACCCCTAGAGCATCGAGCCAGCGGGGTGGTGGCACTGGAATCCTCATCTCTCCCAAGTGGACATTCTCTCTTTCTCCCCTGACCCATCTGTCTATCTCCTCATTTGAATTCCATGCTGTCACAGTTACCAGCCCTTTCAAGCTTAACATCCTCATCATTTATCGCCCTCCAGGTTCCCTTGGAGAGTTCATCAATGAGCTTGACGCCTTGATAAGTTCCTTCCCTGAGGATGGCTCACCTCTCACAGTCCTGGGTGATTTTAACCTCCCCACGTCTAACTTTGACTCATTCCTCTCTGCCTCCTTCTTTCCACTCCTCTCCTCTTTTGACCTCACCCTCTCACCTTCCCCCCCTACTCACAAGGCAGGCAATACGCTTGACCTCATCTTTACTAGATGCTGTTCTTCCACTAATCTCATTGCAACTCCTCTCCAAGTCTCCGACCACTACCTTGTATCCTTTTCCCTCTCGCTCTCATCAAAAACTTCTCACTCTGCCCCTACTCGGATGGTATTGCGCCGTCCCAACCTTCGCTCTCTCTCTCCTGCTACTCTCTCCTCTTCCATCCTATCATCTCTTCCCTCTGCTCAAACCTTCTCCAACCTATCTCCTGATTTTGCCTCCTCAACCCTCCTCTCCTCCCTCTCTGCATCCTTTGATTTTCTCTGTCCCCTATCCTCCAGGCCGGCTCGGTCCTCCCCTCCTGCTCCGTGGCTCGACGACTCACTGCGAGCTCACAGAACAGGGCTCCGGGCAGCCGAGCGGAAATGGAGGAAAACTCGCCTCCCTGCGGACCTCGCATCCTTTCACTCCCTCCTCTCTACATTTTCCTCTTCTGTCTCTGCTGCTAAAGCCACTTTCTACCACTCTAAATTCCAAGCATCTGCCTCTAACCCTAGGAAGCTTTTTGCTACCTTCTCCTCCCTCCTGAATCCTCCTCCCCCTCCCCCCCCTCCTCCCTCACTGCGGATGACTTCGTCAACCATTTTGAAAAGAAGGTTGACGACATCCGATCCTCGTTTGCTAAGTCAAGCGACACCGCTGGTCCTGCTCACACTGCCCTACCCTGTGCTTTGACCTCTTTCTCCCCTCTCTCTCCAGATGAAATCTCGCGTCTTGTGACGGCCGGCCGCCCAACAACCTGCCCACTTGACCCTATCCCCTCCTCTCTTCTCCAGACCATTTCCGGAGACCTTCTCCCCTACCTCACCTCGCTCATCAACTCATCCTTGACCGCTGGCTACGTCCCTTCCGTCTTCAAGAGAGCGAGAGTTGCACCCCTTCTGAAAAAACCTACACTCGATCCCTCCGATGTCAACAACTACAGACCAGTATCCCTTCTTTCTTTTCTCTCCAAAACTCTTGAACGTGCCGTCCTTGGCCAGCTCTCCTGCTATCTCTCTCAGAACGACCTTCTTGATCCTAATCAGTCAGGTTTCAAGACTGGGCATTCAACTGAGACTGCTCTTCTCTGTGTCACGGAGGCTCTCCGCACTGCTAAAGCTAACTCTCTCTCCTCTGCTCTCATCCTTCTAGACCTATCTGCTGCCTTTGATACTGTGAACCATCAGATCCTCCTCTCCACCCTCTCCGAGCTGGGCATCTCCGGCGCGGCCCACGCTTGGATTGCGTCCTACCTGACAGGTCACTCCTACCAGGTGGCGTGGCGAGAAGCTGTCTCCGCACCACGTGCTCTCACCACTGGTGTCCCCCAGGGCTCTGTTCTAGGCCCTCTCCTATTCTCGCTATACACCAAGTCACTTGGCTCTGTCATATCCTCACACGGTCTCTCCTATCATTGCTATGCAGACGACACACAATTAATCTTCTCCTTTCCCCCTTCTGACAACCAGGTGGCGAATCGCATCTCTGCATGTCTGGCAGACATATCAGTGTGGATGACGGATCACCACCTCAAGCTGAACCTCGGCAAGACGGAGCTGCTCTTTCTCCCGGGGAAGGACTGCCCGTTCCATGATCTTGCCATCACGGTTGACAACTCCCTTGTGTCCTCCTCCCAGAGTGCTAAGAACCTTGGCGTGATCCTGGACAACACCCTGTCGTTCTCCACTAACATCAAGGCGGTGACCCGATCCTGTAGGTTCATGCTCTACAACATTCGCAGAGTACGACCCTGCATCACACAGGAAGCGGCGCAGGTCCTAATCCAGGCACTTGTCATCTCCCGTCTGGATTACTGCAACTCGCTGTTGGCTGGGCTCCCTGCCTGTGCCATCAAACCCCTACAACTCATCCAGAACGCCGCAGCCCGTCTGGTGTTCAACCTTCCCAAGTTCTCTCACGTCACCCCGCTCCTCCGCTCTCTCCACTGGCTTCCAGTTGAAGCTCGCATCCGCTACAAGACCATGGTGCTTGCCTACGGAGCTGTGAGGGGAACGGCACCTCCGTACCTTCAGGCTCTGATCAGGCCCTACACCCAAACAAGGGCACTGCGTTCATCCACCTCTGGCCTGCTCGCCTCCCTACCTCTGAGGAAGCACAGTTCCCGCTCAGCCCAGTCAAAACTGTTCGCCGCTCTGGCACCCCAATGGTGGAACAATCTCCCTCACGATGCCAGGACAGCGGAGTCAATCACCACCTTCCGGAGACACCTGAAACCCCACCTCTTTAAGGAATACCTGGGATAGGATAAAGTAATCCTTCTAACCCCCCCCCCCCTTTAAAGGATTTAGATGCACTATTGTAAAGTGTTTGTTCTACTGGATATTATAGGTGAATGCACCAATTTGTAAGTCGCTCTGGATAAGAGCGTCTGCTAAATGACTTAAATGTAAATGTAAATGTAATATTGGTGTTTGTTTACCCTACAAAAGTACATAAGTAGTACATAAAGCCACACTATTATATACAGCACCAATCAAACGTTTGGACACACCTACTTGAGCTTTTGCAACAGCTAATGGGGCTCCTAATAAAATACCAAATACCAAAAGTGCAGTCGCAAAACCATCAAGCGCTATGACGAAACTTACTGTCACAGGTAAGGAAGACCCAGAGTTATCTTTGCTGCAGGGATAAGTTCATTAAAGTTAAATGCACCTCAGATTGCAGCCCAAATAAATGCTTCACACAGTTCAAGTAACAGACACATCTCAACATCAACTGTTCAGAGAAGAATGCGTGAATCAGGCCTTCACAGTCGAATTGCTGCAACGAATCCACAACGAAAGGACACCAATAAGAAGAAGAGACTTGCTTGGGCCAAGAAACACGAGCAATGGACAATAGACCGGTGGAAATCTGTCCTTTGGTCTGATGAGTCCAAATTTGAGATTTTTGGTTCCAACCGCCGTGTCTTTGTGAGATGCAGAGGACGTGAACGGGTGATCTCCACATTTGTGGTTCCCACCGTGAAGCATGGAGGAGGGGGTGTAATGGTGTGGGGGTGACACTGTAAGTGATTTATTTAGATTTCAAGGCACACTTAACCAGCATGGCTGCCACAGCATTCTGCAGTGATACGCCATCCCATCTGGTTTGCGCTTAGTAGGACTATCATTTGTTTTTCAACAGGACAATAACCCAACACACCTCCAGGCTGTATAAGGGCTATTTGACCAAGAAGGAGAGTGATGGAGTGCTGCAGCAGATGGCCTGGCCTCCACAATCACCCAACCTCAACCCAATTGAGATGTTTGAGAGGAGTTGGACCGCTGAGTGAATGAAAAGCAGCCAACAAGTGCTCAGCATATGTGGGAACTCCTTCAAGACTGTTGGAAAAGCATTCCAGGTGAATCTGGTTGAGAGAATGCCAAGAGTGTGCAAAACTGTCATCAAGGCAAAGGGTGGCTACTTTGAAGAATCTAAAATCTAAAATATATTATGATTTGTTTAACCCTTTTTTGGTTAATCCATGATTCCATATGTGTTATTACATAGTTTTGATGTCTTCACTATTATTCTACAATGTAGAAAATAGTAAAAATAAAGAAAAACCCTTGAATGAGAAGGTGTGTCCCAATTTTTGACTGGTACTGTATGTATATATATATATGATAACTTGTATCCATTGATGGTGAGAAATGAGGTAAGACAGCCACAGGACTTTGGTGTTCCTGAAGAGTGTGTAGGGCCAAGTGAACCCAGCAGGACAGAGAGGTGACACACAGAGAGCTGTGATGAATGAGTCTCCAGAGCTTTGAGCTGGGCAGCAGGACCCATATTCCCTCATTCCGCCCTTCTCAGTGACCTCTGACCTGGAAGCACTAAATTTCCAGCAACCTCAGTCTCCCAGGCATGAACCACAGAGCGTGACATCCTGGGGATGAAGTGGGGTGACGGATAATTTCATTGGAATTGATTTGCATAGTTCTATGTCACTATGAGAGGCGGGGCTTTTCGGCATGGCCAGGCAGGTGGCTTTTTATTGGTGGCTATGACGTCACTGGTGGGACCAGGCCAGACACCAAGCATGCGCTCACACACACACACTCACACACACACCTTGTGTTGTGTGCTGCCACTCACACAATGATGGACCAGATGTGTGTTACGTATGCAGGTTTAACAGTCCAGACCGAGAACTTTAGTGGGGAAAACCTCTGCTGTACCGTAAGTAACAGTGTACTTCTGAAGGGATCAGTACAACACACACACACACACTGCCATTCACTTTCTGAAAGAATAACGAATGCAATTAAATTTGTTTTCCACAAGTCCTTGGTCCCAGGCAACCACAGTTAATGGACTGGCACGACATCAAAACGCCTTCCCATTGAAGCCCAAGCCCTGGTTTGAGTCCCAAATTGCACCCTATGAGCCCTGGTCAAAAGTTGTGCACTACTATGTAGGGGATAGGGTGCAATTTTGGACGAAGCCCTGGTCGTTTACATCAGGAGCCGACAGGGTATTATATTGTTAACATATTATTACAATGTTGGGAAAACATTGGATAGAGGATAGAACCAGGTTCTGTTAGATGAAAAACATTCATACTTTATAAGTTGCTATTCGCTCTACTGTTGAGGTGACATTCCCACTCCTTTCTGTTAGGCCAAAAGAAAATCCTCAAATCCAGTTCACAATATCAAAATTGAAACTGTTACTACCAACAGTGTCTCATGTTAGGAAAGAACACATTCATCTCTCCAGTCCACTGTGTGCACTTGCGTATGGTATGTATGCATGAGCGTATGTGAGTGTGAGTTTGGGCACAGGTTCCAGATTCCTACTGTCCCATCCATCTCCTTAGATGAAGGGGCCAATTGACTATAACAGTTTCTTGTTCTTCTTCTGTAGCCGTGATACCAACAGACATCAAGCTGTAGAGTCGACCTCTCATTACTCGGCTTCCTCCCCTGCCATCCATCCCACATCTGGAATCAATTAGACATGCCTAGCCCTAACGAGAGAGAGAGAGAGAGAGAGAGAGAGAGAGAGAGAGAGAGAGAGAGAGAGAGAGAGAGAGAGAGACAGATTCCCACCTGGGGTGTCTGATTTGCATCTTTCTGTTATTGCATTACAGAACATCTGCTGCTGGACCAGTCAGGTCCAGGAGAGGTGATGTGGTATGGAAGGAGGGAGAACTCCCTTCTGACTCCCTACTGACTTTATGTGACATGGAATCATATTATGTACCCTGCCTCTCAGTAGCTGTCATAAGAGAAGACGATGCAATGACTTACACTGATCCACTCCAATCCAGTTGGGCTAATGCAATCCCCGCGTCTATCAGATTAGACCATTTAAGAGAAAACCAATGAATGTCACCTGCAACTTCTAACACTGTGACTTTATATCTATTTCACTTTATTTCACAGTGACAGGGCTATATGCTGATGATGTAATGTAAACGTTACATGGATTAGTTAGCGTATGTATTTTTTACAGTGTGGTGGATGATGGCATTATCCTTTAGGGACGTGTAATTCAACCTAGATCCTAGACGAACAAAAAGAAATAGACATATGAAATAGAATAGTGTGTGTGTGTGTGTGTGTGTGTGTGTGTGTGTGTGCGTGCGTGCGTGCGTGCGTGCGTGTGCGTGTGCACTAGCTAGCTGTGTGGCTGAGGCTAGAATGCTCCACTTCAGCCATTTTGCCTCGAGAGGCCCATGATTGATGTGTCTTGGAGATCATTTGGACAGGAAATGGCCGAGCTTTACCACACAGATATTTTCATCTTCCTCGCGGACCACCAGGGCTCTCAGTCCCCTGTGGTTGTTGGGGAACTAATGGAGGCAGGAAGGAAGGAGAGGACGGTATGTATGTATGGTTCTCCTGAGGAAAGGTAGTTAGTGAACAGGCATAAAACCAACCGGCATGTTGTCAAAACTGCCTTTATTACTGTAAAAGGACCGGTACTTACGCAGAGTTAAAGGCATGTTTATTTAACTAGGCAAGCCAGTTAAGAACAAATTCTTATTTTCAATGACGGCCTAGAAACAGTGGGTTAACTGCCTTGTTCAGGGGGAGGACGACAGATTTTTACCTTGTCAGCTCGGGGATTCAATCTTGCAATCTTTCGATTACAAGTCCATCGCTCTAACCACTAGGCTACCTGCCGCCCTTGAGACCGAGTAGTGTGGTCAGGGTAACCCCTAGGTGACCCTGGTAGGTGACCCTGGTAGGTGACCCTGGTAGGTAACCCTGGTAGGTGACCCTGGTAGGTGACCCTGGTAGGTGACCCTGGTAGGCCCTCTTCAACACAGAGAGGGAGTAGCTAGGCTGCTTAATCTTTTACTGCAGTGGGCTACATCAGGGTCACTCAGAAGTATCCACCTCACACACATGGTTATGAGCTTAAAAAAAGAAGACACCTCTACCATGTCAGATATAGAGTTGAAATGTATTACTTTTTGAGTTTACATCCCAATATTACACTTTACATGCATCACAGAAGCCTGAAATATAGGGAAACGGTTTGTCTTTGACTGCAGGAGAGGGCTACAGCTTACTGTAGGCCTAAGCTTAGCCATTTCAGGCTATTGAAGTGATCTACAATACATACTGTAAGTCTTGTTTCCAGAACACTAGTTCTATTCTTGTCTTTTACAATCCTGTGTGACTGGATGTCCATCAATTCAGTCAAAATACAAGTAAATCACACAGGAATGCTAAGAGAAATATTTTGTATAAGGGGTTAAGTCATAAAAAGCAGCAGCAAGAGTTTTGTTTTCAATGATAACATTACATCCTAAATGGCTTCGCCTACCAAACAGACAGGAAATAATAAATTGTGGGTTAACTATAACAGTGATGATTCATTTTTATAAAAAGTATCCTGCAAGGTAATCCCAAAGCTGTAAATTCTAACTCCGTTCCCCTGGCTCACCAACAAACTGCAAAAACAGATACACACACCCACTCAAATGAAAGAGTAGACTAGAGGAGAGAGTGCTTGTCTGTGCAACAATAGAAGGCGTATTGTTGTCCGTGTTACCAGAGCCATGGGGGTCTGTGTAGCTCAGAGGCCATTAGGACTCCCACCAGAAGCCTTCCGGACGATCACTACTCCTCTCGCCAACGTTTCAGTCTCCTCCAGTCTCCTCCAGTCTCCTCCAGTATCCTCCAGTCTCCTCCAGTCTCCTCCAGTCTCCTCCAGTATCCTCCAGTATCCTCCAGTCTCCTCCAGTCTCCTCCAGTCTCCTCCAGTCTCCTCCAGTATCCTCCAGTCTCCTCCAGTATCCTCCAGTATCCTCCAGTATCCTCCAGTATCCTCCAGTCTCCTCCAGTATCCTCCAGTCTCCCCCAGTATCCTCCAGTATCCTCCAGTATCCCCAGTATCCTCCAGTATCCTCCAGTCTCCTCCAGTCTCCTCCAGTATCCTCCAGTCTCCTCCAGTCTCCTCCAGTATCCTCCAGTCTCCTCCAGTCTCCTCCAGTATCCTCCAGTATCCTCCAGTATCCTCCAGTATCCCCCAGTATCCTCCAGTATCCTCCAGTCTCCTCCAGTATCCTCCAGTCTCCTCCAGTCTCCTCCAGTATCCTCCAGTATCCTCCAGTCTCCTCCAGTCTCCTCCAGTCTCCTCCAGTATCCTCCAGTATCCCCCAGTATCCTCCAGTATCCTCCAGTCTCCTCCAGTCTCCTCCAGTCTCCTCCAGTATCCCCCAGTATCCTCCAGTATCCTCCAGTCTCCTCCAGTCTCTTCCAGTATCCTCCAGTATCCTCCAGTCTCCTCCAGTCTCCTCCAGTATCCTCCAGTCTCCTCCAGTCTCCTCCAGTCTCCTCCAGTATCCTCCAGTATCCTCCAGTCTCCTCCAGTATCCTCCAGTATCCCCCAGTCTCCTCCAGTCTCCTCCAGTCTCCTCCAGTCTCCTCCAGTATCCTCCAGTCTCCTCCAGTCTCCTCCAGTATCCTCCAGTATCCCCCAGTCTCCTCCAGTCTCCTCCAGTCTCCTCCAGTATCCTCCAGTCTCCTCCAGTCTCCTCCAGTCTCCTCCAGTATCCTCCAGTATCCCCCAGTCTCCTCCAGTCTCCTCCAGTCTCCTCCAGTCTCCTCCAGTCTCCTCCAGTCTCCTCCAGTATCCCCCAGTCTCCTCCAGTATCCTCCAGTCTCCTCCAGTCTCCTCCAGTATCCTCCAGTCTCCTCCAGTCTCCTCCAGTCTCCTCCAGTATCCTCCAGTTTCCTCCAGTATCCTCCAGTATCCTCCAGTCTCCTCCAGTCTCCTCCAGTCTCCTCCAGTCTCCTCCAGTATCCTCCAGTATCCTCCAGTCTCCTCCAGTCTCCTCCAGTTTCCTCCAGTATCCTCCAGTATCCTCCAGTCTCCTCCAGTATCCTCCAGTCTCCTCCAGTCTCCTCCAGTCTCCTCCAGTATCCTCCAGTATCCCCCAGTATCCTCCAGGCTCACAGGAACTATCTGTTGGATATACAACTCTACCTCTGGGCTTTAGGAGGATTCTTAACCTAATCAAATGGCACCAACAGGTGTGATGATATTGCCATAGAAGTATACATCTATTCAGGTGTCATATTCGGGCGATATCTCTTCTGAGGGGCCGATTGGATTTGACTCTCCACAACAAATCAATCTCAGTCTTCTCTCTTCCAAGAAATGGTCATTGGTCATTGCTAAGTGACACCCCAAGAATACTGTCTCTCATTGGTCAGTCAATCACACCCTAAACGATGTTGGCTGTCACGGTGGAATAAAAGCTGCTAAACTGATGACATCAAGTTTGGAAGATCTAATTCATAACGCACATACACCGTGTTGGGCTCAAATGTATTATATCATGTATTTCTATCAGATTAACAAAGGCATGGTAGTCGGAGTTCTTGTATAACATTCAACCCCTCACTGTATGCTTCAACTCGTCCTTTTGAACTTACTAAAGCTTTTGATGAGCGCTGCTAGACAGCTAGAGTAATGGGATGTTAGAACCTAGCCTCTGGCTGGATGTATATTTAGTGAAGCCAGAGTTTTTACAGACTACCTACCTCTCATTGTGGCTCAGCGTGAGACTGTATTATGGAGAGCCATGATGGGCTTCTTGTAAAGAGACTGTTTCACCTACAGCTGGCTAGCAGACCGTCGTAACACTGAATAAGACCTAGCTACATCTTCCACTGTGTTGTGATAATAGCTGCATCAACTTGTCATTCGCTTCTGCCAAGTCCCCAACAACCAGATGTTGTGGTTTTCAGGGGAAATGGAAAGAGAGCCTGTGACGTGACTTCCGCTTTTGGACGTTAACAAGGGGACATTTAACTCCTCCTCCATATTGACTGGATTGGTTCAACAGTGCAGGAGATGACCTCCCCCGACAGTATTTAGGGGATCTAGTTTCAGACATTTATTTTTACGCCTGCTACGCTAGGTTACCTTGGCATAGACCTTCCCTCCAGGAACAATAAAGTTATTTAAATTTGAATGCTGTATCTGATCTATCGCTGGGATTGTAACATGGCTGTTGAGTTTCAGTGGGCTCCAGAGAAAGTAGTTCCAGTCAGACCACCTTGGATCCATACGCCATTGGAGATTTGGCAAAGTAGGCCACGGAGGCAGCACTAACTTTATTTTCAACACACACACACACACACACACACACAGACACACACAGACACACAGACACACACACACACACACACACACACACACACACACACACACACACACACACACACACACACACACACACACACACACACACCAAGGAGGTTATCTCTCTGAGAGGGATACCACACAAACTGTTCAAACACGCTAAAGGGTAGATACATTCACGAAGGTAGAGTGAGTTTTTATGTCATTGTTGTTGTCATTATACCACCTTTTATAAACTGGGTGTTTGGAGCCCTGAATGTTGATTGGCTGAAAGCCGTGGTATATCATATATACACTGATAGCTCCATTTTCAGCCTTGGAACTGGATGAGGTTTTCATTGCCAAGCGAAATACACAGAAAACTCTTGCCAACGCCAAAGCCAACCAAACAGAACTGCATATCATTGCTGAACAGAACTTTGAAACGTGTATACAGTGTGTTGCATAGCTTGGCTAAACCTTTACATTCTCATGGAGCAGGACAATTGGAAATGGCTGACCGATTATAATCTTTCAGTTTGTTTTTAGAGTTTTCTTTTTATTGATGTTGTGTTATTGCTTGTATTTAGTACGCATGCACACACACATACACACACAAACACGCAAACACACACTCACTCAAACATGCACACGCGCGCGCACAAAAACACACACACACACACATACACTTAGGTGTACACACTCCTGTGTTCACATGTCTTTTCAAACAGCCCCTCCAGTTAACCATCTGTGTCTCTGCACATAAACACTCCTTCATCTACAATAAAAAGCTGAGCCCATTGTTGATTCTCCTCCTCTGTTCTTCCCATCTTTCTCTGGATGCTTTCTAGTGGAACATTGATGTAGGGTGTCTCACACACACACACACACACACACACACACACACACACACACACACACACACACACAGTTATAAAGGGCCAGGCTTCTCTGTAGTGCATGTCCTCATCTGTCTGCACAGCGGGATGCTGTGGAGTCTGGCAGGAGAAACTGAGGAGGGGAGGAGAGGAGAAGAGGACAGGAGGACTGGATGGGAAGAGAGGAGAAGAGGACAGGAGGACTGGATGGGAGGAGAGGAGAAGAGGACAGGAGGACTGGATGGGAGGAGAGGAGAAGAGGACAGGAGGACTGGATGGGAAGAGAGGAGAAGAGGACAGGAGGACTGGATGGGAAGAGAGGAGAAGAGGACAGGAGGACTGGATGGGAAGAGAGGAGAAGAGGACAGGAGGACTGGATGGGAGGAGAGGAGAAGAGGACAGGAGGACTGGATGGGAAGAGAGGAGAAGAGGACAGGAGGACTGATGGGAAGAGAGGAGAAGAGGACAGGAGGACTGGATGGGAAGAGAGGAGAAGAGGACAGGAGGACTGATGGGAAGAGAGGAGAAGAGGACAGGAGGACTGGATGGGAGGAGAGGAGAAGAGGACAGGAGGACTGGATGGGAAGAGAGGAGAAGAGGACAGGAGGACTGGATGGGAGGAGAGGAAAGAAGAAGAAACGTTGAGTCCCTGGTGCCAGCACCCTGTCGGTTCACACACACACACACTCTCTCTCACACACACACTCTCTCACACACACACACACACACACACACACACACACACACACACACATACACACACACACACATATACTCACATTTACACTATGTGAAATATTTGTTTGAAGTATTCTAGTCCACCAGTACACACACACACACACACATTAATAACATAGACATACAGCACCAGCCTCTATAATGGCCTCTGATGGTATATGGCCTCCAATGAGGCATTGATTTGCGATCCGATGACTAACTGGACGCCCCGTCATTCACGTTATCAATGGGGTGTGAGAGGAGAGAGAGGAAGGCTGTTGGTATTTGGCACCAGAGATCCCCTACACAGGGTGCCAAACCAAACAGAGGCTTAAGCCCCAAGACACTGGACAAACCGTTCTCTGTCATCGCAATACTTCACGCTGTCTCCACCACCACCCAGCCAAAAATACATGGTGCTTATCCTGTGGATGTGGAAGTCAGAGCAGGAAGAGAAGGAGAACGAAGGAGAGCGCTCTCTTTTTCTTTCTATCTTTTTCTCTCTCTCTCTCTGTCTTTCTCTCTGTTCTCTCATTCTCTCTCTGTCTTTCTCTCTGTTCTCTCATTCTCTATCTGTCTTCTCTCTGTTCTCTCAGTCTCTCTCTGTCACTAAAGCCAGAAAACCACTGGTTGGACCTCAGCTTGAGACCTACAGAGACAGGGAAGGGATTTGTTATATTATTAATCTGTATAATAGTCCATTGACAACTCTCATAACAGGAGGAAGAAAAATAAGCGGACGTATGGTAGAAGGTGGAAGTTGGAAGGAGAGAACAGTACTAATAAGAATGGTTATTTCTGAAATTCTCCCAGTTCAATGCCTGTATATGAACTGTTCAAATAGTTTAAAAAAATGACTTACCATAACTTTTGCTTTAAATCACCATAATATACCGTAGGCCCGTATACCATTTACTGATGTTCTCAACCTTGTTCTTTAATTGAAGGAAAATAATCATATTTATCCTTTAGGGCCATAGCACAGATATAACAATGAGCCAGATATTTCACTGGATGTATAAATGTGAAGCATCCGGTTGGCCTTTCCCCTCACTACCAAATATGGTGAGGAGAGGAAGCCTACTGGCGGGCTGTGGGGGAAGATGGAATGAGATAGATTTTGGCCGACATTCTGCAAATGTTCTCATCGATTAAACATTTGACCTCAAACAGTTTTCTGTTCCCAAAACTAGAATCTGTTATGAGCAGAGTGGACTAAGTTGTGTAGACTTTACACTTTGCAACAATCGCGCTGATTAGAAGGAGTGTAAAGGTGAATTGAGTTATTGCACACGCTCACTTCACAGAGTAGGTGTTCCCTAATAGAAATATGCAGATATTATGTCTTCCATTATTTTTCACTCTGGGATGCAGCATTGGGTTGAGGTTCGTTACGTTTTCAATTCAGGAATTTCATGGAAATGAATTGCAGAAATCGAAAAAATCATCATAGGAAAATAATATGCAACTTTGAATTCATGAATTGAATTTGAATTGACTTCCTCGAGGTCAGGGTTCCCCAACTGGAGTTGGCCCGTGGGGGATTGTATTTGTCCCCCCAAGTTTTCTGAGCAAACAAAAAATATGATTTATTTTTATTGTTGGACATAAAATACTGTAAAATCATGTAAAATCATCAGGAAATCATTTTCATTTATGAAATCTGTTCCAAACTATTCCCATGCATAATAGAGGGATGCTGTCTATATGTGATCGTATACAAACATAAGAAAGGTTTGAAATTATTATCTTTTAGTCAAATATTATATCTGTTTGGGCTTCTTGCTGTCAATTTGTAGTCCACAAATTATTTGTGATTATGTTTCGTCCCCCAGACCATGCGCTCAAGAAAAAATCAGCCTACTGCTGAATCTAGTTGATTCCTGGTCTAGGTTGTCGATGCTATATTGCAGACAGGAAACACACTGGTGGGAAAGCACATGAGGGCAGTCTAGCCTATGGAAGTGGCAGCAGTGGGTATACTGCCCCCACAGGACGTGTGTTGAAACAGCAGCACAAACACACACACACCCACGCACACACACAGACACATACACACAAACAAACACACATACACACACCTGGTTTCCACAAACAGAACGCTCCTTACTTTTCTCACATTTTTTGTCCACACACACACACACATAATGCACACACACACACACCTCTTGTCACATTGGCACACAGTCTCCACACACACACACGTCACATGATCACCGGTGGCGCACCATGCCCGGGCCACTGTTGATGTTATGTCACGGCCCCTTGGGTACCACATAGCACGACGCTGCAGCTTCTACACATCCTGAGAGGAGCTGAGCCCAGCGGTTTGGTTTGGTGCTTTTGTCCACCTTTCAACTATCTCTTTCTCACACAAAACACACGCACACACACAGAAATACACATATACACACAAATGCACAGACAAGGCCTCCAAGCTGCCCTGCCTCAGCCAGTAACTTCCAGTCACAGTGAAGATTTATGAAGGCCCTCACCATCGGGGGCTCAGGCTCTCTGCAGAGGGCAGAGGGGTTTGTTCTTTAAACAATAACATCCAACCACACCACCACGGAGGAGAGACGAGATGGAACTCTATGGGCCATAGACTGTAACTCTCTGAGACGGCAGAGCAGAGCTGGGGCCAGGCTTGGCTTGGCTGGACAAAATGTACCTTCTAATGACTATTTACTTCAAGGGTTCTATGTCGGATTCTAGGGAAATGGTCAGAACCAGTTGTATTACATTCAGTTGTCTTTGTAATAACGCTGTTGTCTCTCTTGTAATACCACTGTTATCTCTCTTGTAATAACACTGTTATCTCTCTTGTAATGACACTGTTATCTCTCTTGTAATAACACCGTTATCTCTCTTGTAATAACACTGTTATCTCTCTTGTAATAATATTGTACTAGCATGTTGTTACACAGCATCATGACCATAAAGACACCACATAGGGGACGTCACATTTTGACCACTCCTATTGACTGTGACCAGGCAACAATGTACAGAAGACCGACGGTCTCTAGTTTAGATCTACTGTGGTCCATGGCTTTAGAGCGCTCAACCGTGTGATGTTCTGAGAAATATTCTGATGTTCTGAGTAATATTCTGATGTTCTGAGTAATATTCTGATGTTCTGAGTAATATTCTGATGTTCTGAGTAATATTGCTGACAAAGGATTTTGAGAAGTACCACACAGTTTGTTTAATTTCATTTTGTTCAAGTGCTTTCTACAATCTACCTTCCCTCTTTCTCTCAGCTTTTCACTCCCTTGCCCCCCATCTCTCTCGCTCTCTCGCTCTCTCTCTTTTGCTCTCTCTCTTTCACTCTCTCTCTCTCTGTGTCTCTCTCTCTCTCGCTCTCTCTCCCACTTTCTCTCTCTCACTTTCTCCCTCTCCCACTTTCTCTCTCTCTCCTGTTCCGGACAGTTTAACACATGCCAGACATCTCCAGTCCATGCAGAAATGTGTGTGGGGGTAGTGGAAGTGATGAAAGATTGGTCATAACATGTGCAAAAGTCTGCCATTAGCACATATGCTTCTTTCATACATTTCATATTTCACATTTGGCCTTTTCATTATTCCAGTTTGAAAGGAAAAGCCATGGTTTATTATTTAATGACCAATAATTGCTATGGATAGAAGGCAACCATCGCTGAGAAAGAGTCAAGCAGATGTAGCATAAGGATCCTTGTATTCTATTGGACACACACACACAACCTGTAGATCCCTGGACAGTCAGAGATATTTTGGACAGCTTTGGCTGATTATGTCATTCGGAAGTGAACATGATTTATTTTGATGACCTCTGACATTTTGGGTCGCGGGGTTAAAGGTTGTTCTTCAGGAGACGTGATGAGGTGCTAAGGGCGGGACACTGGGTGACTGGAATTAGGTGCACTGTACTATACTCAGTACACACACACACACACACACACACACACACACACACAAACCACACGCATGTACGCATGCACACACTCTCTGTCTGACTGACAGCCTGTTTCCTGTGCCAGAGCACATGTGGGAAACAACATGTGGGCATCTGCTTCTCAACCAAAGAGCAGCAAGGTAACTACTGTAGGTAAAAGTAGCCTAACTGGGTTATGGAAGTGCTACAGTAAGTACAAGTCTGAGGGGTATGTGTTTGGGTTATTAGACAGTATTGTTCATATGAGAAAAACATATTCAGAACTCAGAATAAATACAGTAATGTAAGAGTATAAGAGTAGACAGATGTTGAAGTGGTTTTAAGAATATAAACATGATGTCCTTTTCCAGTGGGTGACAAGTTGTACAAAATGGTATTGATGGTTTTATTTCCGTATACCAAGTACCTGATAATCCACCAAGGTTGTGAGGACTTCTGAGCTATGTTGCACTGAGACACTCCACACCAAACCTCTTCCAGGGCCCCATATTCAAAAAGTGTCTCAGATTAGGAATGCTGTTCTAGTCTTAATCATTATGACCTAAAAGGCTAAAATGATCCTAGATAAGTACTCCTACTCTTAGACTTTGTAAATAACCCCCAGTGATCTGGGCCCGTATTCACAAAGCGTAACAGAGTCCTATTGGAGTGCTGATCTAGGATCAGGTCCCTTTCTTATTCATTATGATTTAAATGGCAAAACTGATCCTAGATCAGCACTCCTGCTCTTCGACTGTGAATAATCCCCAGGGATCTGGTTTATGCTGTATCCCCTCACAGGCTATAAAGTGTTTTAAGCTCTGTGGCCATAAGGAAAGAGGAAAGCGCTGGTCACTCACATTATGTCTCCCATGGCATTTGTTTATAGCTCTCCGTCCTCCTCTCTTCCTCTCTTTACAGCTCTCTACTTCACTCCAACCTTTATCGTCTTCAAACAAACCACCTGTCCAGGCTCCAGTCCTTCTGAATGCTTCCCCTTCTCTTCCCTGTCCTTTTCAATCTAGCATACTGTTTAACTGGCTGCCTTCAGACCATGCAGTGGAGCAGTGTTAAAACTTTACCTGTGTGTGTGTGTGTGTGGGGGGTTAAAACCTCAACCTGGCCACCTCCTGTTGTTTTATTTCAGGAAATAAAATTGTTGAATTAAAATAATCTATGATGATTTTTCAAGATTCATTCATTCATTTTCAGACAGGAATTTCAGACAGGACTGAAACAGACAGACTTCCTAGGATGGAGAGGCCCAGACAGAGTACAGGGGTTGTCTTCCTCTCTTTTCCTCACTTCTCCTCCACTCCCCTCGCTCTGGTCTCCTGCTTTATTTATTCCCAAGGACCAACCACTGCCTCGCCACAATACCACCTGAGCAAAACACCTTCATGGAGACTCTCTTCCTTTCTTTCTTTCTCTCCCTCCTTCCTTCTGCCTGCGTGTGCCTCTCTTTTTTGATCTGGCTTTTTAATAAACACCTGGACAGTTAGTGGCATGACATGAACCATCAGCGCTGTTCCTCACAGAAGCGTGTTCCTATTTTGAAGGGGCATTGACGGTCAAATTCAATATCAGTGAATTAAGTATGTGTAAAGGAAACTGCATCTTGTACATTTATATCCTACAAATGGATACGAGGGAACATTTGCAATAGGCATGACGTCTCTGTTTCCTCAGCTGCAAGAGGAAAAGGAAGCGGTCACTTCCCAGCAGTCTGAATGTTTAGTACTTTCTCCAGAAGCCTCAGCACCATGCCAGGGTCCTATTCATTAGGCCATACAACAGAATAAAATAAAATAAACGTTTTACAATGGAAAACAAAAATGTGTCGTTCTTATTGGACAAGTGCGGATAGTCCCTTCTTGATTCAGTCTGTTTTCTTCCGTTTAGTGCCTAATGAACAGGGCCCAGGTCTGCCCAGTATTGGTGTGGAGTCAGGGATCTAGCGGTTGGAAAAGCCAGCGGGGCAGCAACAGCATGTAGCACTTTGGCAGCAGAGAAGAGAAGATTGGTGGTGGTGAACTAAAATGTCCTGATGACTGCTGGGAAAAAGAAAAAATGTTGGAAAATTGCTCAGCGACTGGGACAGGGAAAAGACATGCTGGGCTGAATGAAGTATAGTGGAGAAATAGCAAGAAAATAGCCTTGGAAGAGCTAGGGAAGACCTTGGAAATCCCCAGAAGAAGAAAAAATATTGACTTACTGTAGATCAAAAGTGCAATGTGGGTGACATATCTGTCTTCGACTGTGCCATGAGTCAAGGAAATTATACTTATGTCATACCAAACTGGGTGAGTTTCAACTTAAAGAGAATAAAAACAACCTGCAAACCATTTTTGGTATTGAATAAAATAACAAATATATTACTAGAGATGACACTGGCAGGGCCATAGCTACATATGAGGACACTGAGGTCTGAGCCCTGTTAATAATACAAAATAAAATAAAACATTTAGGAACTGTCCGGGTCTCAACTTACTGTTGAGAGTTAGACAATAGAATACACAAGGTGCAATTTCGAAACTTGGTTCTGCGTCAGCAGTTATATGTTACTCACTGACAGCCACTTAATAAGCCCATGTCAATAAAAACATTTTAGATTGGTAAATTAATCTAATTAGTATTTCCATCTATAAACTTGTAAACTTTGCAAAAAAAGATACATCCATTTTTCAGGACCCTGTCTTTCAAAGATAATTCGTAAAAATCCAAATAACTTCACAGATCTTCATTGTAGAGGGTTTAAACACTGTTTCCCATGCATGTTCAATGAACCATAAACAATTAATGAACATGCACCTGCGGAACGGTCATTAAGACACTAATAGCTTACAGACGGTAGGCAATTAAGGTCACAGTTATGAAAACTTAGGACACTAAAGAGGCCTTTCTACTGACTCTGAAAACACCAAAAGAAAGATGCCCAGGATCCCTATTCATCTGCGTGAACGTGCCTTAGGCATGCTGCAATGAGGCATGAGGACTGCAGATGTGGCCAGGGCAATAAATTGCAATGTCCGTACTGTGAGACGCCTAAGACAGCACGACAGGGAGACAGGATGGACAGCTGATCGTCCTTGCAGTGGCAGACCACGTGTAACAACACCTGCACCGGATCGGTACATCCGAACATCACACCTGCGGGACAGGTACAGGATGGCAACAACAACTGCCCGAGTTACACCAGGAACGCACAATCCCTCCACCAGTGCTCAGACTGTCCACAATAAGCTGAGAGAGGCTGGACTGAGGGCCTGTAGGCCTGTTGTAAGGCAGGTCCCCACCAGACATCACCGGCAACAACGTCTCCTATGGGCACAAACCCACTGTCGCTGGACCAGACAGGACTGGAAAAAAGTGCTCTTCACTTATGAGTCACGGATTTGTCTCACCAGGGGTGATGGTTGGATTCGCGTTTATCGTCGAAGGAATGAGCGTTACACCGAGGCCTGTACTCTGGAGCGGGATCAATTTGGAGGTGGAGGGTCTGTCATGGTCTGGGGCGGTGTGTCACAGCATCATCGGACTGAGCTTGTTGTCATTGCAGGCCATCTCAACGCTGTGCGTTACAGGGAAGACATCCTCCTCCCTCATGTGGTATCCTTCCTGCAGGCTCATCCTGACATGACCCTCCAGCATGACAATGCCACCAGCCATACTGCTCGTTCTGTGTGTGATTTCTTGCAAGACATGAATGTCAGTGTCCTGCCATGGCCAGTGAAGAGCCCGGATCTCAATCCCATTGAGCACGTCTGGGACCTGTTGGGTCGGAGGGTGAGGGCTATGGCCATTCCCCCCAGAAATGTCCGGGAACTTGCAGGTACCTTGGTGGAAGAGTGGGGTAACATCTCACAGCAAGAACTGGCAAATCTGAAGCAGTCCATGAGGAGGAGATGCACTGCAGTATTTAATGCAGCTGGTGGCCACACCAGATACTGACTGTTACTTTTGATTTTGACCCCCCCCCTTTTTCAGGGACACAATATTCAATTTCTGTTAGTTACATGTCTGTGGAACTTGTTCAGTTTATGTCTCAGTTGTTGAATCTTGTTATGTACATACAAATATTTACACATGTTAAGTTTGCTGAAAACAAAAGTGAGAGGACGTTTCTTTTTTTGCTGAGTTTAGTAATCATGTCCGAATTGCCGACCAGGGCACATGCCCATGGGCCCTGATCTCCCTATGTGCATATTAAATTACAATTATTTTTAATCCCAGTGCTGAGTTAATGTGAGTTATTGTGTGGTGGCTAATTGTATAGCTAATAGGCTATGTGTTTGGAGATTGACTAAGGTGAATGAAGCTACAGCAGCCAATGTGATAATGGTTGGGGTCATTTTTGCTTGTTTTTGTTTGTTTCCAAATAGCATTTTAGAATTTTAACATTTTATAGAAATGTAGTAAATGAGCTTCAACTTTGTTAAAAATTCCTCCGGGCCTCACTAAAACTCAGACCCTGGCTACGGCCCTGGACACTGTCCTAACTGCCACCGCAAAAGCCTAGACCCAGATCTGTTTGTGCTGTCTTGCCAGCTCCTATGGTCATTGTCACACCAAATTGTACAAGACATGTCACAGGCGTCAAAATGAGTAGACCAAGGTGCAGCGTGGAATATGTTCATCTTGTCGTTTAATGCAAAAATGAACACTTTACAAATGAAACAAAAATGACAGCGGACAGTTCTGTCAGGTACTTACAACTAAACAGAAAGCAACTACCCACAAAACCCAAAGGAAAAACAGGCTGCCTAAGTATGGTTCCTAATCAGAGACAACGATAGACAGCTGCCTCTGGTTAGGAACCATACTCGGCCCAACACAAAGAAATACAAAACATAGAATGCCCACCCCACACCCTGACCTAACCACATAGAGAAACAACCCCTCTCTCTCAGGTCAGGGCGTGACAAGACAAGACAACTAGATCTGGAACCAAGCTAGTGCAGCAACGCTTTTACCTCTTGGAAACCAACCCCTGGAAGGAATAGTGTCTTTGAAGAATTCTGTGATGTAAAAACTGTTGGCTGTCAGCTGTCGAGATAAATGAGAGACAACAGATCTGTCTCATCCTTTTGATTACCCAGAAAATCTGCTTTCTTCTGCAAACATAAATTCCAAACCCTTTCTGCTCTTTCTGCTCTGATCTGGTTTTCAGAGAGCTTCTAGTAACCAAGGACTGAGTCTGCATTCTTCCAGACTCACCCCCTACCGTGACATCGTTAACATCTCAACAACATGTATTTATGTTGTCTTTGTGCGAAAGTGCAGGTCAGACAACCTGCCTGGTTTAAAACCCTCTCACTTCAACATCTGGACGTTCTAAACCATCTGGAGAGCAGCAGTAAATCACAGCTTCCTTTTGTAAATCCACTAAAACGTTTGTGTGTCTTTTTCATCTCAGGAGTTTCCCCCTTTAGACTTGGCTTCACTGACCATGCACTAATTTGTCACCAGCCTCCTATTTTAGCTTGTGTAACCACCAAGAGGAGAAGAGACAACCACAGGGGAGCGGAATAGAAATAACCAATGCAAGATTTGACCAGAAAGAACATCCAGGAGAACACAGCATCTCTAAGATCTGAGCAGCCTATTCCATACATTTAGCTAGAGATACAAGTTCAATTGTTCACAAGATATTTAGATTTCTAACACAATCTTCAAGAACATGCATTTGAAAATTCTCTGACAACCGCAAGGGGAGAAGAGCTGTACAAATCCCCTCTCCAGCTGCCCCTGGTCCGGACTGAGGCGAGCACCCCTGGAGGAAGGGTGAACTGCACTCTGTCTCTGGTGAGGATCCAAGACTATTGTTCCTATCTGTCTCGAAGGACCATGAAAAAGAATGCCACCTCGAAAGAGCTGATTTAAGATTGGAACAGGTTTCTATAACTTAATTTCTTCACAGCATATTTCTAGCACACGCATCAATAACAAACATCTGGAAATACCAACAAATTTCATATTCATGAACACTACATATGATATAGTGGAGTTGTTTAGGCAAGACCGAACTACAGTAGATTTACAAGTCAACACCCTCAAGAAAAGCAATTCCACTCTTCCATGCCATTACTATTAATCCTTACTCATCATCCTACTGATGATAGCAATTACAAGCCTCTTGCTTTTCTTTCCATCCCAAATGGCTTTGCCAGAATGTTATGGCCAAGCTGCATATGTCTACAGGACCAAGATCTACGACCCCAAGACACAAACACCCGTCATTTCTGTGTTTCTGTTGGCCAATAATCTCCTGAAACACCATGGATGAGAGCAAATGTAAACTTGGTAGCATGCTGTTCAGTCATTCCTTTTGGCATCGGGTCAATGCAGGAGGCATTTACTACAGACATTACCACAAACGATAGAGGGATTTGGGTATATTTCTCTAATTTATCCTTAAACTGTGTCCATTCAACCTAACCTAATTATTCATTCAGCATTTTGGAATGCAATGGCAATACATTATGTTAGCACTCTGTTTTGTTTCTAACGTTATGAATGTCTTACATGTTGATTGTCGGAGCGATTGATTGGTCAGAACTCAATCTGAATCATCCATTGCAGGGCATGAGACCAAGCTGTACTGTACATAACAGATACAACCACACTCAGAACAATAGAGTAAAAAGGGAAACTGTCGCCACGTGTCTCCAGGAGTTGCAGCCAGCTGCTGTAGTCTATGTGTGTGAAGACAAGAGGGGGATAGTACTTACACAAAGTCCTTATTAAAAACACTTTCACTAAACAGAGTCCACGGGATAGACTAGGCATCTAATGCAGGTGCACATCTCTGGCAGAGAGCCCATGGAGGGAGGGAGGAGAGAAAGAGGGAAGGAGAGAGAGGTAGGGAGAGGGAGACAGGGAGAGAGCACATGGAGGGAGGGAGGAGAGAAAGAGGGAAGGAGAGAGAGGTAGGGAGAGGGAGACAGGGAGAGAGCACATGGAGGGAAGGAGGAGAGAAAGAAGGAAGGAGAGAGAGGTAGGGAGAGGGAGACAGAGGCAGGGAGAGAGCCCGTGGAGGGAGGGAGGAGAGAAAGAGGGAAGGAGAGAGAGGCAGGGAGAGGGAGACAGAGGCAGGGAGAGAGCCCGTGGAGGGAGGGAGGAGAGAAAGAGGGAAGGAGAGAGAGGTAGGGAGAGGGAGACAGAGGCAGGGAGAGAGCCCGTGGAGGGAGGGAGGAGAGAAAGAGGGAAGGAGAGAGAGGTAGGGAGAGGGAGACAGAGAGAGAGCCCATGGAGGGAGGGAGGAGAGAAAGAGGGAAGGAGAGAGAGGTAGGGAGAGGGAGACAGAGAGAGAGCCCATGGAGGGAGGGAGGAGAGAAAGAGGGAAGGAGAGAGAGGTAGGGAGAGGGAGACAGGGAGAGAGCACATGGAGGGAGGGAGGAGAGAAAGAGGGAAGGAGAGAGAGGTAGGGAGAGGGAGACAGGGAGAGAGCACATGGAGGGAAGGAGGAGAGAAAGAGGGAAGGAGAGAGAGGTAGGGAGAGGGAGACAGAGGCAGGGAGAGAGCCCGTGGAGGGAGGGAGGAGAGAAAGAGGGAAGGAGAGAGAGGTAGGGAGAGGGAGACAGAGAGAGAGCCCATGGAGGGAGGGAGGAGAGAAAGAGGGAAGGAGAGAGAGGTAGGGAGAGGGAGACAGAGAGAGAGCCCATGGAGGGAGGGAGGAGAGAAAGAGGGAAGGAGAGAGAGGTAGGGAGAGGGAGACAGAGGCAGGGAGAGAGCCCATGGAGGGAGGGAGGAGAGAAAGAGGGAAGGAGAGAGAGGTAGGGAGAGGGAGACAGAGGCAGGGAGAGAGCACATGGAGGGAGGGAGGAGAGAAAGAGGGAAGGAGAGAGAGGTAGGGAGAGGGAGACAGGGAGAGAGCACATGGTACAGTACGGGTCAGATCTGACAACAGTCTACATAGGTAGGATCTTAATTTGCAGTTTGCTACAGCAGGAAAATAATGTGAATTATATGTGGATTATAATTAATGGACATGTTTGTAGGAGTTGATATATTTTTCGAAAAGGGACAATCAAGTCAAAAATGTCAGTGGAAATTACAAGTTTCAGAGCCTTTTTAAACCTAAATACACTGGAAATACCGAGGAATGTTCTCCTGCAACAGGGTGATCAAATGAAGATCCTACATCTGTATACGGTATGCAATGTTGTCTCAACATTACTCTGATGTTGTGTAACAGCATGGAAGATATTACTGTCCACTCAAATGACCAACTGGGTTAGGAACGTTCTGACGGCCCTTTCAGATGATACTTCCCCAGAAATCAGTCATCATTGAGCAGATGTTTTCAGCTTTAATGGAGACTTGGAGTGTCACGCCCTGACCTTAGAGACGTTTCTTCTGTATTGTTTTGGTGAGTTTCATATTTATTAAACATGTGGAACTCTAAGTATGCTGCGCCTTGGTCCATTCATTCAGACGAGCGTGACAGAAGATCCCACCACAAAAACGGACCAAGCAGTGTGCTCAGGAGGAGCAGGGATCCTGGACTAGGGAGAAGAGAGAGTGGAGGACGTCCTGGACCTGGGAGGAGGTAATGGCAGGGGACAAGACCCTGCCATGGAAGCAGGTGGAGACGGCGCAAGTGGAACGGCGACATTACGAGGAGCTAGCCCAACGACAGAAGCCCGAGAGGCATCCCCCCCAAAAAAATGGGGGGGGGGGGGGGCACACGGGGGGTGGGGCACACGGGGACATTGGCTAAGTCAGGGTTCAGACCTGAGCCAACTCCCCGTGCTTACCGTGGGGAAAGTAGGACTGGTCAGGTGTTATGCGATGATTCGCACGGTGTCGCCAGTGTGCCTGCACAGCCCAGTTCGTCCTGTGCCCGCGCCCCGCACTTCCCAGGCTAAAGTAAGCGTTCAGCCAGGACGGGTTGTGCCAGCCCTAAGCTCCAGACCTCCAGTGCGCCTCCACAGCCCAGTATATCCTGCGCCAGTTCTACGCACTATGTCGCCAGTGTGCCTGCACAGCCCAGTTCGTCCTGTGCCCGCGCCCCGCACTTCCCGGGCTAAAGTAAGCGTCCAGCCAGGACGGGTTGTGCCAGCCCTAAGCTCCAGACCTCCAGTGCGCCTCCACAGCCCAGTATATCCTGCGCCAGTTCTACGCACTATGTCGCCAGTGCGCCTCCACACCCCAGTTCGTCCTGTGCCAGCACTCCGCCCTTGCTGGGCTAAAGTAAGCGTCCGGCCAGGACGGGTTGTGCCAGCCATACGCTCCAGACCTCCAGTGCGCCTCCAGAGCCCAGTATATCCAGCGCCAGTTCTACGCACTATGTCGCCAGTGCGCCTCCACAGCCCAGTTTGTCCTGTGCCAGCGCTCCGCCCATGCCGGGCTAAAGTAAGCGTCCGGCCAGGACGGGTTGTGCCAGCCATACTCTCCAGACCTCCAGTGCGCCTCCACGGCCCAGTATATCCTGTGCCAGTTCTACGCACTGTGTCGCCAGTGCGCCTGCACAGCCCAGTTCGTCCTGTGCCAGCACTCCGCCCTTGCCGGGCTAAAGTAAGCGTACAGCCAGGACGGGTTGTGCCAGCCCTAAGTTCCAGACCTCCAGTGCGCCTCCACGGCCCAGTATACCCTGTGCCTGCTCTGCGCACCCAGTCTCTAGTGCGTCTCCCCAGTCCGGTGAGACCTGTTCCGGCTCCACGTAGGAGGCCTCCAGTGATAATCCATGGCCCGGAGCCTGTAGGGATGATCCATGGCACGAAGCCTCCAGTGAGAATCCATGGCGCGGAGCCTGTAGTGATGATCCATGGCATGGTCTGCAGCCCAGAGTCTTCAGCGGCGGCCTGCAGTCCAGAGTCTTCAGCGGCGGCCTGCAGTCCAGAGTCTTCAGCGGAGGCCTGCAGTCCAGAGTCTTCAGCGGAGGCCTGCAGTCCAGAGTCTTCAGCGGCGGCCTGCAGTCCAGAGTCTTCAGCGGCAGTCGGCAGTTCAGAGCCTCCCACGATGATCCACGGTCTGGTTCCTCCGGCGACACAGAAGCGGGGGGATCAGCGGGCGGAGTGGGGGCTATGCCCTGAACCAGAGCCGCCGCCAAGAATAGATGCCCACCCGGACCCTCCCCTATAGGTTCAGGTTTGCGGCCGGGAGTCCGCACCTTTGGGGGCGGGTACTGTCACGCCCTGACCTTAGAGACGTTTATTTTCCTCTGGTTTGGTTAGGTCAGGGTGTGATGTGGGGTGGGCAATCTAGTTTTCTATTTCTTTGTTTTGGCTGAGTGTGGTTTCCAATCAGAGGCAGCTGTCCATCGTTGTCTCTGATTGGGAACCATACTTAGGCAGCCCTTTTTCCCTCCTTGAGTTGTGGGATCTTGTTTTTGTGTAACTGCCTGTGAGCAGCCCAGAACGTCACGTTTCGTTTTCTTCTGTATTGTTTTTGGAGAGTTTCATATTTATTAAACATGTGGAACTCTAAGTACGCTGCGCCTTGATCCATTCATTCAGACGAGCGTGACACGGAGAGCTTTTCATAAGTGTCTCTTTTTACAAAGTTTTTTTATCACAAAAGCTATACACAAACACTCTTAGTTCTGCACATTATCTGTCACTAGAATATTAGAACATTCTAGGAACAAACGTCCATTATGCAAAAGTCCTAGAAGAGCGCTATTGTTCCAAACCTAATGACCGATATGCGACAGTCAACAGCACACCTCAACACCTTGGCTACGGCCAACCATTATGGAAAAAGACAGCAAGCCCACCTAAATGAAGTATTTCTTAGATGTACTCTCAATCTCATTCACAGTGATATTCTACAGCCAACCATGCAACAATTGAGACATATCTTCCATAACCAGTAGTATTTTCTTCTCCTAGCCTGCTGAGAAGAGGGAGCTGACCGTGCTGCTGTTTCTCATTGCATGGTGACTTATTATTTACTGTAACGTTCACAGTAGCCACAGCTGTATGCCTTGGAGTCAAATAGGGGGTTAGAATGAATACTCACTGTCTGGGAAGATGTATCAAGTCCTCAGTGCAGGAAACTCACACAGCCACAAATATTCATTCTAAAGAAGACACATTATAGAAAGTGAGAGATTAATAATAACACATACATTTTATTTATAATAATACAATAATACATACAGTATGTGCTTTTCAGGACACTCAAATACACTTTACCTAAGGCAGACAGAAGGCCTGGAAATGCCCTGTATAACTCTAAGATAACGTGGGGTGTGTGTGGGGCGCTGGCAGGTGTGTCCGTCAGTGTCAGTCCCTGGGGAAATCCCAGTCACATGGGACCAGACTGCGTGTGGCAGAAGGCTCTAACTAATGTCCCACTTGCTAATCCTGGGCTGAGACCAGTGGCAGAACCATGGAAGCTTCTGGAAGCCGTATTACTTTTTCTCTCTTTATAAATTGAGTTTTAGATTGATTTTCCGATCTCATTTAGGGACTGCACATGAATATGGAGAGGGTGTGCAAAGAATAATTTTATTGTGTTTTTAGCTGACTGTCAAGCATATAACTACATGTATGCAATATAATCTTGAAATAATACAAAGATAAAAGCGGTGTAATTTGTCTCTCAGAAAAAGAAAACATTATACTTTAAAACAAAATAAGTCAACCCTCAAATATTGGCCTTTATGTGAAGTTGCCAAATGTTAAGACTGATGCAGTTTCACATTAAGTCAACAAGTTCTGGGCTCAGGTCTTGCATGGAAAGAAAATGACAGCATTTGTTCAACAGATGTTTGTGTTGTGTTCAAAGTGAACGATCTGGCAGGTCTAAGGATGGCTGCTGTGCTGTGTGTGAAGAGTGGTTTTCAGTGAGAAAATCAGTGAGGAAATAAATGTAATAATAATCATTCCTTTTAGCCTTCAATCAATCAACTTCAATCGATTAGTATATTCATTTTGTTAGGTCCAGTAATGCATTGAAAGCTTTTTATTTCTGTCCTGAAGAAAAATGAAATAAATTCTTAGAAGAATGAAAATACAAACACACAATAAATGTTGTTTAATAGTTTGGAATTAAGATATTTTCCTTTATAGCCCTGCTTTTTATTAAAACATTTAATTCGTTTTGTTTATGGCCACTTTTATTTAAAATAACAATGACATGCTTGGATAGAAGCATTCAGGCTGTAACATCATTTATGTATGTAAGTTGTACTAGGTTTTAATTAAGACTAATGGTAAAATGTGATTACCGTGAATGCAGTCTCCACAAACGCAGAAACATTGCCTTTAAATTTCAATCGAGCTATAACGTTTTACGGATTGAATCCAGACCTTAGTGTTCCTATTTCACTTTTGTTTATTACCATAATCAATTGCACAACTCTCAATTAAAAATTCTGTATATGAAAAATGTATATTTTTTCTGATGATAGATGAACATGATTGTGATAGCTAAGTCCTTTTTAGCTAATTATCTTTAACTGTATAATTTATATACAATGCATTCAGAAAGTATTCAGACCCCTTCCTTTTTTCCACATTTTGTTACGTTACAGCCTTTTTCTAAAATTGATTAAATTATTTATTTTCCTCATCAATCTACACATAATACCCCATAATGACAAAGCAAAAACAGGCTTTTAGACATTTTTGCTAACAAAAAGTTAAAAACAGAAATGCCTTAGGACTTTGTGCACCCTTTCCTACATAAGGGATGCGAGTGGCATTTCCCATATGATTGATGAGTATCTCCGTATTGCAAGTGTACGGTCCCTTACTAGACGTCCGCGGATGTTATTAAAATAGCCCTCAGGTCGTCCCCCAGGGCCCGGTCTTCCCGGATGTCATCAAATAAAGTCTCTTGGACATTTGGTTTCCACGGCATAAAATGCATAAAATGTTAAATTTTTTGACATTTTTATGCTGTACCAGACAATTCCACCAGATGGCGACTGGCTGTATATTGCAAATGTACGAAACATCACCAAATGGACATGGCCATTTCTCGTAAATGGAAAAGACTTTGAAGACAAAACTTGGTGAGCACAGGTTTGGCCAAATGTACTTTTAGCCCAGAAACAAGATGGCGTTGAGGCCTCAACGCTCTTTGAGTTAATGCCCATTTTCTGGGATTAAAGGTTGAAAATGGTAATACAGCGCTAATTTCACAGCTTCACGTCAAAGTACATAAACCTACGGTGTAAGGAAAAATAGAACCAGCCATTTATTTATCGTAATTCACGGGAAATCGTACAACGTCCGTTTGATGATGGTTAATATAGATCCAGCAGCGGCATGTTAAGGTGAATTTGTTAAGGCAGGTTTTAGAGCTCTATGTAATTTCTGTGATTTTCTGTGATTTTCTGTACTCACACACACACACAGTCAATGTGGAGTGACACTGTGTGGGGCTTACAGACACACAGAGCCTGCAATAGTTACCTGCGTTCTAACCATAAAAGGTCACATCTTTCTAAAATGTCAAATGTGTGATTAGGCAAACCTCATGAACTGGTACATATTAGAAAACCAGGTTTTTATCTGTTTGTTTTTTTTGCCCTTTTTGGAAGACTTACAAATTCCATCTAGGTAGTGCTATGTATCCATGTGAAGTCTGAATTTAATATATTTCCAGATTATGGTTGGGGGGCATACAAAGAGCCACATATGTGAAGAGCTAATTCTGTCTCTGACGTTTTTGTGGTAAAATATTGACATCAAGGAAAGGTCTTAGCTCAAGGCCCAAAATAAACCCTTACCTAAATTTGTGGGGCTTTTGGGTGACAGTGGCAGACCCGTTCAGGCTAGAAGCATAATTCAACCACAGGAACCTTCCTAAGGTCCTCCCGATCTTTGCAAGCCTAACCTTGACCGTGTGGAATTAACCCTTAACCTCTTTGGTATAGGGGGCAGTATTGAGAATTTTGGAAAAAATATGTTCCCATTTTTAACTGCCTCCTACACCAACTCAGAAGCTAGAATATGCATATTATTGTTCAGGTTTGGATAGAAAACACTCTGAATTTTCTAAAACTGTTTGAATGGTGTCTGTGAGTATAACAGAACTCCTATGGCAGGCAAAAACCTGACAAGGCTTCAAGCAGGAAGTACCCTGTCTGACAAGGAGTCGTGCGTCTTACCTCTTTTTATTGAAAAGTAAGGATCTTAGCTGTAACGTGACAATTCCCAGGGCTCCAATAGGCTCTCAGAGCCCGCGAAATAACTGAAGGTTTACGAGGGAACCTCAGGTTGAAATATATTATCGCCTTTTGTAAGTGGATGCTCGGAGGACCTTTCAATGATGCGCGTGCATGAGGAGAAATTTTATTCGGCTGTTTAGGCTCAATGCATACTCCCGGTCGGAATATTAACACTTCTCTATGACATAAATGGCATAAAAATTGGTTTTAAACAGCGGTTGACATGCTTCGAAGTACGGTAATGGAATATTTAGACATTTTTGACACGCCAATGCGCCATGCGCGACACCGCGAAAAAGCATTCTACAACTCACGAACAAAACGTCGCTGTTGGAACATAACGATGGATTATTTGGGACCAAACCAACATTTGTTATTGAAGTAGAAGTCCTGGCAGTGTATTCTGATGAAGAACAAGCAAGGTAAGAACATCTTTCTTATAGGAAATGTGATTTTGGTGGAGGCTGACCTGGGTGGGTATCTAAATAGCTAGCCCTGTAATGCCGGGCTATGTACTTAGATTATTGCAAAATGTGCTTCATCCGAAAAGCTATTTTAAAATCGGACATATCGAGTGCATAGAGGGGTAATGTATCTATAATTCTTAAAATAATTGTTATGCTTTTTGTGAACGTTTATCGTGAGTAATTTAGCAAACTGTTAGTAAATTCACCGGAAGTTTGCGGTGGTTATGCTTTTTCTGAACGTCACATGCTAATGTAAAAAGCTGGTTTTTGATATAAATATGAACTTGATTGAACAGACATGCATGTATTGTATAACACAATGTCCTAGGTGTGTCATCTGATGAAGATTATAAAAGGTTAGTGCTGCATTTAGCTGTGGTTTGGGTTTATGTGACATGATATGCTAGCTTGAAAAATGGGTGTCTGATTTTTTCTGGCTGGGTACTCTGCTGACATAATCTAATGTTTTGCTTTCGTTGTAAAGCCTTTTTGAAATCGGACAGTGGGGTTAGATTAACGAGATTCTTGTCTTTAAATAGCTGTGAAATAGTCATATGTTTGAGAAATTGAAGTTATAGCATTTCTAACGATTCAAAAATCGCGCCACTGGATTTCAGTGGCTGTTACGTAGGTGGGACGAAATCGTCCCACATGTACTAGAGAGGTTAACAGTGAAAACAGGGTGTTTTCTTCTAAAAGTTTACATTGACATCTCTTCCCATAGGAATACATTGCCTGCTGCCCTAACTTCAACCTGATGCCTATGTGGGTTATGATTGCCGTATCAAACTGTCTTCAATTACAATATGTCACGCCACTATGAGGATTACCTGTGTTGATTCTAAGCTTCCTGGAGCAACCGGAAGGGGTTAAATTAACCCTAAAAGTGGTTTTGATTTCACAACCTACAGTTAGTGAAAAACACGAGATTCAAACCTCTGTAAATCAATCAGTTCTTAATGTAAAGACTTTAAACTCAGGATTCTGTAAAACCCTGCCCCACTGAAGATATGCGTTTACTTTCAGCTTCCTGTGGCAACCGGAAGTGCCTTAAATTGGTGTCACAGGGGCTGTTTCGAAGGGTTAAAAGGTCACATCATTCTAATATTTCGTATGTGTGATTAGTCAAACCTCATGAACTGTAAATCAGTAATTTCTCCCATAAGATGTCCAAGAACAAACACACAGACACACACAGCCTGGATGGAGTGACACAGTGTGGGGCTTAAAGACACAGAGAGCCTGCAATAGTTACCGGCGTTCGCACCATCAAAGAAACGTCAGACCTAGAGCTCTGAAATGTTATAAACTTGTTCTAGAGCTTAACCTCTCTTGGGTAGGGGCAGTATTTTCACGTCCGGATGAAAAGCGTGCCTAAAGTAAACTGCCTGTTACTCAGGCCCAGAAGCTAGGATATGCATATAATTGGTAGATTTGGATAGAAAACACTCTAAGGTTTCTAAAACTGTTAAAATAATGTCTGTGAGTAAAACAGAACTGATATGGCAGGCGAAACCCAGAGGACAAACCATCCCAAAAACAAATAAATTCAGCCTACCACTATTTTCAATGGCTGTCACTTTTATTATAAGGTGAAGTCCTCCCAGATTGCAATTCCTAGGGCTTCCACTAGATGTCAACAGTCTTTAGAAAGAGTTTCAGGCTGGTTTTTGGAAAAATTAGTTTTTCTAGGTGGCACCCATTTTGGCTGTAGTGTTTCCAAGCTCGTGAATGAGAGCGCATTCTTTGGTATTTCTCTCCAGTAAAGACAATAACGATTCTCCATCTTAAATTGTATTGTTTATTTACGTATTAGGGTACCTAAGGTTTGATTATAAATGTTGTTTGACTTGTTTGGAAAAGTTTATTAGTAACGTTTGGGATTCATTTTGTATGCATTTTGATGGAGGGAAACTGGGTGGATTATTGACTGAAGTGCACCAGCTAAACTGAGTTTTTATGGATATAAAGGACATTATCGAACAAAAGGACCATTTGTGATGTAACTGGGACCTTTTGGAGTGCCAACAGAAGAAGATCATCAAAGGTAAGGCATTTTTTAAGTTAAGCTTTATTTTGATGTGATTTTATGAAAGTTAAATATTAATAATTCTGTAGTTTGAATTTCGCGCTCTGCAATTTCACCGGATGTTGGCCAGGTGGGACGCTACCGCCCATAAGAAGTTAAGTCGGTAGTGCACGGTGAGTTATGTGGCTCTAGAATGTTCTCAGGCCAAGAAACAGCCACGTCCATTTGCAATAACTTCAATTAATTTTTAACTTCGCGAAAAGGACAACATTTAGAAAAGTCCCAGAATCACAAGACTAGGTGCATTGAAACCGCCTCAGCTCATAGAGACTGACCCGACACGTTTCTGGCCGATAGCTTGTCCAGGGACCCCGTAGCAACCCCTGAATAAGTGAATTTTCAGCACTAATTAAGGTCGCTGCTGGGCTCCGAATGACCTATTGACCCGAAACTCGGGATTTGGGGTCGCCTCAGCTAGGCCTACACATAACGTCAGAACTGGACCCGCAGCTCGAATGTAACAATGTTTTTGAAGGTTTTTTTATGGCTTTAACAGAAGGCGCTATGAATTGTGGGCTGGCTCTGAAATATGTGAGAGTTGGCTTCTAAAAGAGTTGGACAAAGTGAGTGTGGTGTCAGTATGTATAAGTTTGTTGTCAGTATGATATCTTATTGACTGATGGCTGACTTGATGGCAGTATAATATATTGTACATTTTATATTGCAAATGGACAGTGTACATTTCCAATGTATTTAATAAGGGATTTACCATCACGTAATGGACAGGCTTAAATCAACACCGACGAGCGATGGAGAGACTAACAACTATCACTGCTCGGCCATCCTGAGTTCAACGAGCCAGTCAATTGGGCATTTCTGCAGTATATTAGAGCATGTCCAATTCGTGATGGTAAATGCCCATTGTAAGACATTGCAAATGGACAGTTTACATTTGTCCATTTCCAATGTATTTAATGAGGGATTTACCATCACCAAATGGAAAGGCTGAAATCAACACCAACGAGAGATGGAGAGGAACTACTATCACTGCTCGGCCATCTTGAGTTCAATGAGCCAGTCAATTGGGCATTTCTGCAGTATATTAGAGCATGTCCAATTCGTGATGGTAAATGCCCATTGTAAGACGTTGCAAATGGACAGTTTACATTTGTCCATTTCAAATGTATTTAATGAGGGATTTTCCATCACCAAATGGACAGGCTAAAATCAACACCAACAAGAGATTGGACATTGTCCATTACACATGTGCTATATTGTCAGTGTGAACATGCTCTTCTGCAAGTTGACAGTGTCCATTGCCAATGTATATCCATAAGGACTTCCCATTACAAAATGGACATGCTGAATCAACATCAATGAGAAATTCTTACTTCCTATGACTTCCAATGATCAGACATGACAAATAGACCTTCTAGGTTGATTCAGGGCTTTACATAGTGATATATATCATTTGGTCAGTATATATGCCATTTGGACATTTCCTATGCCATTTGGACACGGTTCACTGACTTTTTGGTTCGGAAGCTGACTTCCTATGATCATATATGGCAAATGGAATTAACATCCTGCTTTGGTACTTTAAATACTTATATATTTTATTTGGACATTTCTTATGCCATTTGGACATGGTTCACTGACTTTTTGGGTTCAGAAGCCAACTTCCTATGGTCATATATGGCAAATGGACAAAACATAGGTCTTATGGACAAACTCAATAAAATAAGATAAATGTATGTCCATACACTTACTACATTTGTATAATTGACCTGACTTTGTGACCATTTCCCATATGGAAATCTTCAGTGGAGCGCGCTCACCCCCTATGGGATTTTTGGTTTATTACACTTGGCATTTGTAATGTTTCGGTTGCAATATGGTTTTGATGAATTGCCATCCATTTGAGTGGTATTTGCAATTGAGTATATGGTTCGCACAATGCCAATAAGTTGCCATTCATTATTGTCCATTTCATGGGGGTCTTCCCTTACTCTGCCAAGATAACAGCTCTGAGTTGTCTCCTATAATGTTTGATGAGGTGGGAGAACACATAGGAAGGGATTTGAGATCATTTCTCCATACGGAAACTCTCCAAATCCTTGGTCCTCGCTTGTGGACTCTCCTCTTCAGCTCAACCCACAGGTTTTCAATGGGGTTTAGGTCAGGGGACTGGGATGGCCATTGTCAAAGCTTTATTCTAAGGTCAGTGAACCATTTTCATGTGGATTTGGAGGTTTGCTTTGGATCGTTGTCCTGCTGGAAGATCCAACGACGACCCAGTTTCAGCCTCCTGGCAGAGGCAGACGGGTTTTGGCCTAAAATCTCCTGGTACAGTCCTTGATGGAGACCATGATACCATGTATCCTAACAAGGTTCCCAGGGCCTTTGGAAGTAAAACAGCCTCACAACATCATAGATCCACCACCATACTTCACAGTGGGGATTAGGTTATTTTCATTTTCTGCATGACCATGGCTCTTTTTACGCCAAACCCACCTCTGGTGTTTGTTGCCAAAAAGCTCTATTTTAGTATCATCAGACCATAGAATCTGGTTCCAATCAAAGTTTCAATGACATTTAGAAAACTCGAGGAGTGTAGGTTTGTGGTTTGGTGACAGCACAGGCTTTCTTCTGGCAACCATTCCAAATAACTTGTTGGCATGGAGGTGGGGTTTAATTGTAGTTTTGGAGACTTGGTGACCTCAAAATGTAACCAAATTCTGCAATTCTCCAACTGTGATCCTTAGAGATTTTTTTGCCACTGTGCGTGGGGGAAAAATACACTTGCATCCTCTTCTTGGCAGGTTCATCACAGCTCCAGTTGTTTAAAATGGTTTCCCTAATATTGGAGATGAGTATTTTCAGGTGTGTAGCTATCTTTTTATAGCCATTGCTTGATTTGTGAAGGTTAACAACCTTTTGTTGCATTTCATTTGTGTGTTCTCTGGCCTTTCCATGTTGATGGATGATTAATGGAGTTTAGCCTGTGTCACCTCACATTTATACCCTAGTGAAACAGGAAGTCATGGATTATCACTTAAGAGTTCCCAAAGACTCAGATTAACTTAAAAAAATCTTGGGCCTCCCGAGTGGCGCAGAGATCTAAGGCCGTTACTACAGACTCTGGTTCGGTCCTAGGCTGTGACCGGGAGACCGATGAGGCGGCTCACAACTGTCCCAGCGTCGCTCCTGGGCTCTTGGGGAGGGTTTGGCCGGCTGGGATTTCCTTGTCCCATCGTGCTCTAGCGACTCCTTGTGGTGGGCTGGGCGCCTGTAAGCTGACTTCGGTCGCCAGCTGGACGGTGTTTCCTCCAACACATTGGTGCGGCTGGCTTCTTGGTTAAGCGAGCAGTGTGTCAAGAAGCAGTGCGGCTTGGCAGGGTCATGTTTTGGAGGACGCATGTCTCTCGATCTTCGTCTATCCCGAGTCCGTAGGGGAGTTGCAGCGATGGGACAAAACTGTAACTGCCAATTGGATATCACGAAAAAGGGGTAAAAAGTTACATCTTAATCAGAATATACATTAATTTGATTTTGTTCATAAGAATTTCTAGGGGTGTCAATAATTGTGACACACATGTTTTTGAATACTTTTTTTTCTTGATAATTTTTTTTTCCTTGAACAATTTTAACTAAATTAATGATTAGATTCATGTGATATTTTGAGTGTAAGATCAAGCTGATAAACAAGAATGTAATTTTTTCCACAACCTTTTTTGTTCATATTTACCTAGGGTGTCAATAATTCAGGAGGGCACTGTAATATACATACATATTTTGCTGTGATGTCTGTATTGTTTATGATAGCATCTAGTTTGGCTGTAGTATTAATATGCGTGACTGAGTTCTTTATCGCTCCAGGTGTGAAGTCACTATCTGCACCCTTACCTTCAGTTCCTGGCCCAGACCAGAACCATTTCTTCATACCAGCTATTGTAAAAGTGTCTCTTATGCCAATAAATAAGGTTCTAAATGGCTAAAACAGCTGTCACTCATGGTCCCCTGCCAGTTTATTGGAGGACTTGTGGTTTCCTGCATTTCGTCATCCAATATCATCCGGCCATAATCTTGTGATTCGGAACAATTTCCTGAGCACGAGTTCAATCCCTTAGTGTCTCATATTCTGCTCTCTCCACTGTCACAACTATAACTACATTATGATATTAGACTTAACCGTGTTATTATGTTATTACACAAATTCCATCATTATTGTATTAAACAGTGACGTAACCAGAAATTTGCCAATTTGCCAATGTCTGAGGAATTTTGTGATGCTGAAGAACTTCATGGTGTGGGTCAGTTTGAGCCTTGAGTAGGCCTAGATCATTTTTTGGGCAGAGTGCTGTTTGGTTCAGATCATTATGATATAAAACCCAGGTAAAGAAGATACACTGTTGGCCTTAAACACCCTGGAATGCTAACCAGCCATGAAGCATGTGATGTGACCTGATTTGTGAGTTATGCCTAATTATTTAAATAAACATGTAGTTGTAGATTTTTTCACAGTTGGCCTTTTTAATGTATCCCAGATGTACCATGTCTTGGACATGTCCCAAACTGTCTGTAAAAACGGTGAGAAATTCAATACAGGCATATTCATGGTCAATGTTATTCTCAAAGCAATTCAGTCACTGAGAAAAAGTAAAAAAGTTCAAAAATTTCAGTATCTGCTTACATTGTGTTGCTGGAAAGTGATTCTAGATTCAAGACAAGGAATCTGGCACTCAGAGTCTGGATCACGGTGTGTTTAAACATATTCTGCTACCAGAGAGAAACAGAAATCACAATATTCACTATAGTTTTGGGTATCGAACTACAGTGTACATCATCTTTCAACACCTACGCTACACTGAGAAAAATACTAAATCCTTTCAGTTGGAAAAGCAAAGGAGATGCTCAGATTCAATGTGGAAAAGACTTTAGTTGGTGTGTGTTGTTCTTGGCATGGAGGGTTGTAATGACAACATTACCCTTCCTGCAGAACGAAAGCTGCTCCCGAAGGGATCAAGGTAGAAGGTTCATTCAAGATCAGAAGTTACACAGTGCAGAGGTATTCCACAACAACAGGTTTTTGCCTTTACCGTACCTTCCCTTCACACTGTAATGCAGAACACTGGAGCATCATTAAAATGGAATTAGACACGATTACGTTAGCTGTCTACATTTGATTACATGTCATATCAATGGGTATACAAAATGTAATACATGTTAAGTGTGTGATCTACTCTGTCAAAGAAAGCTTTAAAAATGTTTTTTTTTAATTGTGAGTTTCTTTTAGATCATGTTCTTGGGTTGTCTATGTTCATGTCCTTTGTGTACTACGTGTGTTTATTCACTCATGTAGGAATTCATTTGTCTTGTAATTGTTGCCTCTGCAGGGTCAAATCCATCACACTGTTTAGACAGGTCTCTGATCACTCCAGCTGGACATTTGGCTAAGCTTCACTATAAATCCTCATGAATACATTCCTCATTCTAATTTATTCTCCAACAGCTCTGACCGACATTCCTGATGAGAACCGTCAATGTGTTCTACTTTGATCAGGCGATGTCATATACAAACAGCTAAATCAGACAGTCAGCTAATAAAAGAAACAGAGAGAGAAAGCAGGGTTCTGGAGTCTGATGAAATCTGACCACAACTGAACACAAATCCACTTTGTCTGTGATTCTGAGGGAGCTGGAAAGCCACAAATCAGTTAAATCCAAACTTGCAGTTATTGCATAACCAGCTGGTCCTGTACTGTAGGAGGCTATGGCTCTGCCATGGCCAAAACCAGCTGGTCCTGTACTTTAGGAGGATACGGTTCTGCCACGGCCAAAACCAGCTGGTCCTGTACTGTAAGAGGCTACGGCTCTGCCACGGCCAAAACCAGCTGGTCCTGTACTGTAAGAGGCTACGGCTCTGCCATGGCCAAAACCAGCTGGTCCTGTACTTTAGGAGGATACGGTTCTGCCACGGCCAAAACCAGCTGGTCCTGTACTGTAAGAGGCTACGGCTCTGCCACGGCCAAAACCAGCTGGTCCTGTACTGTAGGAGGCTACGGCTCTGCCACGGCCAAAACCAGCTGGTCCTGTACTGTAAGAGGCTACGGCTCTGCCACGGCCAAAACCAGCTGGTCCTGTACTGTAGGAGGCTACGGCTCTGCCACGGCCAAAACCAGCTGGTCCTGTACTGTAAGAGGCTACGGCTCTGCCACGGCTAAAACCAGCTGGTCCTGTACTGTAAGAGGCTACGGCTCTGCCACGGCCAAAACCAGCTGGTCCTGTACTGTAAGAGGCTACGGCTCTGCCATGGCCAAAACCAGCTGGTCCTGTACTGTAGGAGGCTACGGCTCTGCCACGGCCAAAACCAGCTGGTCCTGTACTGTAGGAGGCTACGGCTCTGCCACGGCCAAAACCAGCTGGTCCTGTACTGTAGGAGGATACGGCTCTGCCACGGCCAAAACCAGCTGGTCCTGTACTTTAGGAGGATACGGCTCTGCCATGGCCAAAACCAGCTGGTCCTGTACTTTAGGAGGCTACGGCTCTGCCATGGCCAGAACCAGCTGGTCCTGTACTTTAGGAGGCTACAGCTCTGCCATGGCCAAAACCAGCTGGTCCTGTACTGTAAGAGGCTACAGCTCTGCCACAGCCAAAACCAGCTGGTCCTGTACTTTAGGAGGATACGGCTCTGCCATGGCCAAAACCAGCTGGTCCTGTACTGTAAGAGGCTACGGCTCTGCCACAGCCAAAACCAGCTGGTCCTGTACTTTAGGAGGATACGGCTCTGCCATGGCCAAAACCAGCTGGTCCTGTACTGTAGGAGGCTACGGTTCTGCCACGGCCAAAACCAAGTGGTCCTGTACTGTAAGAGGTTACGGCTCTGCCACGGCCAAAACCAGCTGGTCCTGTACTGTAGGAGGATACGGCTCTGCCACAGCCGAAATCAGCTGGTCCTGTACTGTAGGAGGATACGGCTCTGCCACAGCCGAAACCGGCTGGTCCTGTACTGTAGGAGGATACGGCTCTGCCACAGCCAAAACCGGCTGGTCCTGTACTGTAAGAGGCTACGGCTCTGCCACGGCCAAAACCAGCTTGTCCTGTACTGTAGGAGGATACGGCTCTGCCACGGCCAAAACCAGCTGGTCCTGTACTGTAGGAGGATACGGCTCTGCCACGGCCAAAACCAGCTGGTCCTGTACTGTAGGAGGATACGGCTCTGCCACGGCCAAAACCAGCTGGTCCTGTACTTTAGGAGGATACGGCTCTGCCATGGCCAAAACCAGCTGGTCCTGTACTTTAGGAGGCTACGGCTCTGCCATGGCCAGAACCAGCTGGTCCTGTACTTTAGGAGGCTACAGCTCTGCCATGGCCAAAACCAGCTGGTCCTGTACTGTAAGAGGCTACAGCTCTGCCACAGCCAAAACCAGCTGGTCCTGTACTTTAGGAGGATACGGCTCTGCCATGGCCAAAACCAGCTGGTCCTGTACTGTAAGAGGCTACGGCTCTGCCACAGCCAAAACCAGCTGGTCCTGTACTTTAGGAGGATACGGCTCTGCCATGGCCAAAACCAAGTGGTCCTGTACTGTAAGAGGTTACGGCTCTGCCACGGCCAAAACCAGCTGGTCCTGTACTGTAGGAGGATACGGTTCTGCCACAGCCGAAACCAGCTGGTCCTGTACTGTAGCAGGATACGGCTCTGCCACAGCCAAAACCAGCTGGTCCTGTACTGTAGGAGGATACGGCTCTGCCACAGCCGAAACCGGCTGGTCCTGTACTGTAGGAGGATACGGCTCTGCCACAGCCAAAACCGGCTGGTCCTGTACTGTAAGAGGGTACGGCTCTGCCACGGCCAAAACCAGCTTGTCCTGTACTGTAGGAGGATACGGCTCTGCCACAGTCGAAACCAGCTGGTCCTGTACTGTAGCAGGATATGGCTCTGCCACAGCCAAAACCAGCTGGTCCTGTACTGTAGGAGGATACGGCTCTGCCACAGCCGAAACCGGCTGGTCCTGTACTGTAGCAGGATACGGCTCTGCCACAGCCAAAACCGGCTGGTCCTGTACTATAAGAGGCTACGGCTCTGCCACGGCCAAAACCAGCTTGTCCTGTACTGTAGGAGGATACGGCTCTGCCACAGCCAAAACCGGCTGGTCCTGTACTGTAAGAGGCTACGGCTCTGCCACGGCCAAAACCAGCTGGTTTTGTACTGTAAAAGGCTACGGCTCTGCCACGGCCAAATCAGTACTTTAAAACACAAATTAGAATGCACACTTATACAGAAGGCAAAGAAACGCTAGGTCTACATATGGTTTTAAATTACATCAACATGTTGTGTTTTACAGATCTAGTAACATACCAATTGTGCAATATTGTGAGAATGTTCAAGAACCGGACAATGCCCAAAAAAAATTTGATTGATCCGTTTTATTCACTTAAGAAATCATTATGTCCCAGATTTATATGTAATAACAAAAAAATTTAACTTTTAAGACTCTTAGTGGAAGCAAAATGTAAAACCAATGGAGATGTTTACTAATATGCATCATTCAGTTATGTTGTAAGTAAATCAGCATAGTAGAACTCACGGTAATAGCCTACTATTCAATTCAATTCCACATTTTTACTTAAAGCTAATTGCATGATTTTTGTATTCCAAACTGAGTAAATACAGTAGAATTTTATCTTTGACAGTTCAAAAATCCAAGCCATTCTATCAAGGCACGTGTGGAATGTTCACAATAATACACAATTTTATTCCCAATTTACAGTCTCATGAGCTTGAGGCTTTGCTCACAAGCATATAATTTGTTGTTTTATTTCACACATCCAGTTGTTAATTCCATGCTCCTTCCATTCCTTCTTCGTCTTGCTTACCTTGACTTCTTTCTTCCTTCACTCCTTTGCCAATCAACAAACACCTTCAGTCAGAAAACCTGTTTGTTGTTGGTTCCTGAGAGAAAAGGCCTAGCTGTTCTTTCCACTCCTAAGAGCATATTGAGTACGTAGGCCTAGGTGTTCTTTCTGAGTTCTGAGTCTAATCTCAACATACTGTATGTAATGCTGTACCTGGAAATGCAACATGATCTCATCAACTCACTGCATTTTTAGACGTTTGTTCAAATGGCCACAAATTTAACCTTTGACCTCTGCGTGGCATATGTGGCAGGTCAGGGTCATAAGTGAGCGTGCTCTGAGCTCTGGTCACTGTCGTGACTGTCCTCGTTACCAGGGGAACCAGTGGAGTGGTGTAGTCCTCCCACCATGCCAGAGTACTCTGAGGGTAACAGAGTTCCCTTCTTCACGTTGACCAGTTCTTTCTCTCGGGCCGCTGCCCCCTGTTGACCTCCTTTAACACGCTTCCACTTCATCCTTCTGTTCTGGAACCACACCTTTACCTGGAGGAGAAGAGAACAATTAGTTTACAGGGAAATAGCGTGAAAGTTATACGGCGGGGGGGGTCCAACTCAATACCTGGAGGGCGACAGTGACTGCTAATTTCTTCTATTTCCTTTGGTGTCTGATTTAGACACTCCTAGGAGGGATGAAAACCTGCAGATGCTGTGGCCCTCAAGGACTGGAGTTTGACACTTGGGTTGTTTTCAGGAGGGCTGGGGGATCATAGTCCTTCTCAGTAACAAGGGCAATATTAGCCAAGGTTATAGAAATTGTATTTAGTGTAATAATAACCACATGAAGAACATTTCAATAACTTTGAATTGCACAAAGTGTTCAGGCATTGTTGTGAGCGAATGGAGATGGGGTGTATATTGTGTGTGAGGTTCTGAGGTAACTCGATGCCATTGTTGGTTCGTGGCGTTCTGGAGACTGAGTTCTTGGTATGTAGACCCATCAGTAAAACCCTAGCGTCCCCCCACCTCTTCCCTCCCGTTCCCCCTCAGTAAAACCCTAGCGTCCCCCCACCGCTTCCCTCCCGTTCCCCCTCAGTAAAACCCTAGCGTCCCCCCACCGCTTCCCTCCCGTTCCCCCTCAGTAAAACCCTAGCGTCCCCCCACCTCTTCCCTCCCGTTCCCCCTCAGTAAAACCCTAGCGTCCCCCCACCTCTTCCCTCCCGTTCCCCCTCAGTAAAAGCCTAGCGTCCCCCCACCTCTTCCCTCCCGTTCCCCCTCAGTAAAACCCTAGCGTCCCCCCACCTCTTCCCTCCCGTTCCCCCTCAGTAAAACCCTAGCGTCCCCCACCCTCTTCCCTCCCGTTCCCCCTCAGTAAAACCCTAGCGTCCCCCCACCTCTTCCCTCCCGTTCCCCCTCAGTAAAACCCTAGCGTCCCCCCACCTCTTCCCTCCCGTTCCCCCTCAGTAAAACCCTAGCGTCCCCCCACCTATTCCCTCCCGTTCCCCCTCAGTAAAACCCTAGCGTCCCCCCACCTCTTCCCTCCCGTTCCCCCTCAGTAAAACCCTAGCGTCCCCCCACCTCTTCCCTCCCGTTGCCCCTCAGTAAAACCCTAGCGTCCCCCCACCTCTTCCCTCCCGTTCCCCCTCAGTAAAACCCTAGCGTCCCCCCACCTCTTCCCTCCCGTTCCCCCTCAGTAAAACCCTAGCGTCCCCCCCACCTCTTCCCTCCCGTTCCCCCTCAGTAAAACCCTAGCGTCCCCCCACCTCTTCCCTCCCGTTCCCCCTCAGTAAAACCCTAGCGTCCCCCCACCTCTTCCCTCCCGTTCCCCCTCAGTAAAAGCCTAGCGTCCCCCCACCTCTTCCCTCCCGTTCCCCCTCAGTAAAACCCTAGCGTCCCCCCACCTCTTCCCTCCCGTTCCCCCTCAGTAAAACCCTAGCGTCCCCCCACCTCTTCCCTCCCGTTCCCCCTCAGTAAAACCCTAGCGTCCCCCTGTGCGTCAGGAAACCCAATGTCCTGAATCTGTTGGTGTGAACCCTTCTCTATCAGTGTGTGTGACAGAGATTTACAGCCTCAGTGAAACAGACCTCTGTCTGAGCAGAGCATGCGCACACACACACACACACACACACACACACACACACACACAAACACCCAACACACACACACACACACACACACTCCTCCCGACCCCCCCCCCCCTGCACACACTCTCTAGCTCCCCCACCTTCCTCTTCACACGGTATGATCTTATGTAAACCCTGAGAGACACCTCGTCTACCAGAGCTGGCAGCCGAGTGCTAAATCATTATCTACAAGATTATTACAGTCGCACGCCACTTGAGTCTTGGTTCTCCCATTGTAGACGACGGGGTACTTTGGGTCGTTTTGACCCCGCTGTGTACGATGTAGGTTGTACAGGGTGACACTGAACCCTGGGTGTAGGGTATAGGTAGCACTCGATGACAGTGAGGCCGGTTATTGTTGGCTGTCGTGGTTAGTGTTGGCTGTCGTGGTTAGTGTTGGCTGTCGTGGTAAGTGTTGGTTGTCGTGGTCAGTGTTGGCTGTCGTGGTTAGTGTTGGCTGTCGTGGTTAGTGTTGGCTGTCGTGGTTAGTGTTGGCTGTCGTGGTTAGTGTTGGCTGTCGTGGTTAGTGTTATGGCTGTCGTGGTTAGTGTTATGGCTGTCGTGGTTAGTGTTGGCTGTCGTGGTTAGTGTTGGCTGTCGTGGTTAGTGTTGGCTGTTGTGGCGTCTTATTTCGACATGGCCAGGTATGTGCTGATGCATGGGTCACGTCCGCACACTGGCGGGGGGCCCTGCCTCGGATCCTGTTCCTGACTCCACAGATCCTTCAGTATTTGCGTCTCTTCTTCGTGATGATTAAGCTGCTGCCTAAAACGGCCCGATCGGATCGGGAACGAGCGAAGCTCCCTTCCCCATCCCCCACTGACGACCCTTCACAGCCCTACCCCTCCTGTTGGCCGCAAACTCCACAAACTCCACCCCCCTCCTATACTCCCTTCATCCCCACCCCTCTCTTATCCACCCCCCTGAGCGACCTGCTTTCTCACAGGAGCCCAATGCTCTCCTGGATTTATTTTAGGCATTGTGGCCTGCCACTCACAGGCCCAAGACAGGAATTAAGTTTACAGAGTAAACACGCATGTGTGGCTCATTTTCGAATAAACATGTTTAGCATCAACTGCCTCATAAAACTAAGTCCTTCGTATGTTTTTGTTTTACATACACACAAACACACAGATGCACACAGACACACATATCTACGAGCCGTACAAAATCTTCTGCCAGCCTTGGGTGCAACTCTAATTGGGCAATCAGTCCTACCTAAGTTGTTGCACACACACAGACACACACACACACACACACACTCGCAGGGTTCAGTGGCGAGACGAGATGAGGATTGGTGTCCACAAGTTGTATAAAGCTCTGCCACTGTATATGCCCTTGGGCTGAGGCCAGAATGTACAATCATTATTAGTAAAGCTATATAGTAGTTAATCGCAAGATCAGGGAGGTAGAAGCTGCACTGTAAGATAATAGCCAGGAGGATGTTAGAGTGGGTTTAACATCCAAGATCAACCCCCACCCCCACCCTCGCACACACACACACACACACACACACACACGCACAGAGACAGACACAGACACACAACCCCCACGCACATCCAGATTTATAGGCCTTGCATTGGGAATGTGTGGAGAAGAGAGGACAGGAGAGGAGAGAGGAAGAGAGGAGAGGCAGCCAATGTGAGTGGGAGTGATTGTAAGGCACAGGGCTCCTAGCTGGAAGGCCTAAGTCCTCAGTGGGTTGTTGCCTGGCTGCCTGGGCCTGGCCTTGAAAGTCTGATTGGACTTATACAACAGATTATGATTTCCAAAAGCACTTATGGGTGTGGTGAGTGTGTAGGTTGGTTTGGTTAAACGCATCACTACCAACAGATTTATGCAGGCCAACTTTTTAGATCAAGGCAGATTAGACATTAAAAAATATATTATATTTATATATATATATATTTCGATGAAAAGTTTGGTTATTTTCATCCTGGCCCCAGTTTAATCCTACATACTGGACTAAACAACACTTTCAATAGAGATTCTCCCTTCTGCATACTGTGCGGGAATCCGTCCCTTAATGTCAGTGTACTTCCTATTAGTGTCTGAAGGGAATTACAGAAACATCTGGAGTCTGACACATGCCATGAAACAGTCCCTGCACACACACAGACAGACCAGCGGTGCTGGCAACACACACACACACACACACACACACACACACACACACACACACACACACACACACACACACATACAGCACAGATATATCAAAAAGCCTCAGTGGTTTTGGTTTGGAAGCGATTAGATTCAAAACATTAGCATGACAAGCGTTTGGTAATGTCAAAACATACAGGGTTTTCATCCTGAGGCCTGTGCAGTTTTTAATAGAATCCCTAGCAGCTGCTGTTAGCTGACATTTCCGTGTGAGTCTTTGAATACATGAGTCTGTGAGTTCTTAGGGTAATTACAGAATCAGTCCTCTAACCGTGAATTCTTCAGATATTTTGTTCAAACAAAATGTTCTGATTTATCTGATCATCAAAGGGAGAAATTAACTGCATAATGTTTTGTCATTAGATGATAAGCCAATATTATGACTAATTAACTTGTTTTGTTTTACCAACACCCAACAGGTAATATACTTTTTATTTTCTTTATCACTTTTCACTTTTTTTTTATATGCAAATGTTTATAGATTTTATTGCTTCCACACAACAACAGGTAACGTACTTGTCTTTCTGTGAGGTCGAGGTTGACTGCTATCTCGTATCGCCTCAGTCTCGTCAGGTAGTTGTGGTGCGCAAACTCTGACTCCAGTTCCCGGATCTGTTCCTTGGTGAACGCTGTCCTCTCCTTCCTGGGCTTGCTGTTCACGTCAGACTTATAGCTCCCGTCCTGGGAATCTGAAATGAAAAACAGAACTTTTTCCAGACACTGTTGAGTCGCCAAAAAAGAAAGGAGAGGAAAAAGGGGTGAAAAAAAGAAGGGATTGTGTGATAAACTGCAGGGCTGAAATGCAAAATGAAAGCAAAACAATTAGGGGTGTCAATCACCTTTTATTATGGGGATATTGTTCATGCACACTTTATAGTGTCTTACTGGAGGAGGGGGAAGCTGCATGAGAGGTGGCAGGCAAGGAGTTCTCTACAGTCTCAGAGCCCAGCTCCCTCCGACAACTACCCTGTGTTCTTTCTCTGAAACAAACTCACTCATCTTCACCCGCTCCTTGGAGAATAGAAAGAAACAGACTGATATCTCTCAAATATTATTAAGTTGTAACACTTTCTTACCGTATCTGAAAATTCCACAAATCCATTTTCTATAGCCTCATTTCTTTTAAACCTAGGCAACACAGAGAATACTGTAGGCCCTATAAAAATCATGTGTTTAACTGGAAAGTTGGTGGAATTGTCTCTGCCTCTCTCCAGTACTTTATCACCTGTTCTAAATAGAAGTTTCATCCAAAAAGAGGGCTAATATTTGAGGCTAGCCAACTCAACACTGTAGCTCTATTGTTCTAAGACAAAAGTGATTCCAAGAGTTCATCTCTGGTGGACCGGAGGGAAGGTGAAGCTGAGGTCAGTCAGGTGTGGGGTAATGTGAAGCTGTAATGCGTGTGGTAATATCTGATGTAATAATGCATGTGATAATGTGTAGCTAATGACCCTTGTAACTAAGGGGGAAATAAACCCCCTCATTTTAATCCATACACTGATGAGATGGAAGGTATTCTTTCTTTTATGAAAAATGTAAGTAAAGCTATTGAATTTGGCCATCCTACTCGTGCCCCAAAAATGAGGTGCATGCTGCCTCTGCTATGTGGGGTGTGGTAGCGTGATAATGTGATGTGGTAATGTGGGACGGTAATGTAGGGTGTGAACCTCCCACCTATCACCTGGCAGACTGAACAATAGACCAATAGATACATAGATCAGCTAAGCACTACCCACGGGCCTAGACATCAAATGGAGCATGATCGGAAATCTTACACCGGCCCACACTACATACAGGCTGAAGCGTTTCAGCAGATGCCACGGGTAAGAGTGTGTGGTGCGATTCATCATATATTTGATTGAAGTTAAGGAGACTTCAGAAAGACTTTCCAGATTGTCATTTATTTTGGTCTAATTGTCTGTATTTAATCCAGATTGCTCAATTGGATTGTGAAAAGCGTACATTAATCAAATACTTTTCAAATGTTTTTTCATATAGATGTGGCTTCAAATTGGGTGAACCTCATTCAAATATCTCTTAACACTACACTTCATCAAAAAGAGTTGCTCTGTAATTTACATGTTGTTCTCTAGTCCACGCCAAATAAAACCAGCTAATATTCTCTTAGTTCAACGGTAATTGTTGGAGGTGTTGGATGTGCTGACAAATCAAATAGTGCCAGGAAAGAGTCTTTCTCTCTGCCACATCACACAGGCACATCCAGTCCCCTATATTCATGACACTCGATTTATAAAAACAGAATATGGGACTGAGACATTTCTGGAAATAAAATCTTCAAACAAAAGATCTTTCACGTGGTTTAGGTATTTTATTTTATTTGAAACAATTGTTTAATGGTTTATACCGTACAGTGTCTTGCAATTCTCCTTGAATATTCCTACAGCATTAATCTACATTACATCTTTAACTTTTGTTTAGCATTCTTTGTTATGTATCAAGAAGGTGTATTTTACCATTATTTTACCATTTATTTCACCATTGCCACAGCATGTTACCTCATAAGACCGTTACCTCATCAGAAATAGGACCTAAAATAAAGCCCATGTTGCCTTTTGTAACGTGCAATGGAGGTTAAAATTAGGAAACGTGATTGGTGTTAGAGGTGCAGCTTCTGGGTAGTGCTTCACAGTTCTACCGGCTGTCAATTACAATTGCACCCTGGGGTAAAACTAACCTGAGAGATGGCAAGTGGAAGTGGAAAGTTAACTACTGGGCACAACAGCACTTCTACCTGGTGGGTTTCCCTGCAGGGAGAACGATAGAGATACAGACAGCAGGACCTGGCAGAGCCGTCCTGCTCATTCAAACGGGGCCCCTTCAATTTGAAACATTTTTAGGATGAAAAAAGGCACAATACAGTATAAGCTACAGAATGAATGCAAAGAGAATTTGGCCATCCTATCAGTGCCCCAATAAAATGTGTTGGTGCACGACACCACTGGAAGCTGGCGTCAGTGAAATGGCTTCTGGATACAGAGAGCAGTGCTCTTGTCGTGACCCTGCACTGATGACCTGAATCAGCCCTTGTGTAGCCGCCAGGAAGTCCAGCCACTGTGCTAGTAACTTATTAAGGGCCTGACTTGTCTAGTCCCCAGCCCTGATATGGATGGAGCTTGCATTATTATGGTGGCTGCTGATAATGAGGGCTACAGCCATATACAGCCATATTAGGTCTAGTGCGGTGCCCTGCATGACGTGTCCAACGCATTTAGCCATCGGCCATTTTGAGACTCCACCCGGGGTACAGATCAGTTTGTCCTTACAACCTCAGTGCTCTCAAAGGCAACATAGTCGTTGGGAGGACAGTGTGTAAAATGATCTATAATAGGTACACATACCCACGTGCCACTGAATGTGCTCATCTGAAAATAGTTGTTTAACAAATGTGTAAATTGGACCTAAATATACAGCTTTTTGTTCCGTCGCTAATGGACTAATACAGTTATATTCTATTGTATTTTCTTCCATTCCATTTCATTCCATCATCCATACTGTAGATGACCAACAGTGATTTCCAGAAGTGTTATGGATTAATTCTCCACCCACATTATTATTATTATTAAGAGGCTGCTTTTTCACACAGCTGTTGCGGCTAATGCTATAGGTACGTACGTTCTACAGCCATAAATACTATGTAGGTTTAGGCCTATGAAAAAGCCTAGGTGTGCCCATTGTAACAGTTTAAAAGGAGGCTTCACAGAAATCACACCTGTAGGCCATTAATACCCTGGAGGAAAATGTCACTGTTGATTATCCCTGGGAGCCTGAAGAGAGGGACAAATAAAATCTTGGCTGTGCCAGGCTATAACCTATAAAATGGGGTTGAGGGGGTTGAGATTGAGGAATGTTAAAGAGAACTTTGATTCTAAAGAAAATGGAAGATTGTCTCAGTTACATTCTACCGGTTGAATCTATGTCAATATTGCCGTAAATGACAGAAGTAAATCAATTCCCTATTGCTTAACACTGAGAGAGGAAACCAAAGTATCTTAATATCTGTTAAATCAAATGTAGATGGAAAGGTAATGGATCTAATGCTTCAAATAACAGAAGATGACTGCAAATCTGTAATGTATCACACTTGCTCATTTCTTCATATAAGATTGTCAATAGAATAGTATGACTATTGACCTTAGTATTTAGAAAGACAATTTAACCTTTTTTATCAAGTCAAATGGTTTAAATGAATTGTGATTATCATTTTGCTTCCAAAAAACTTTTCCATAATAGATATATTTATAAAAACATGAATTCATTAATTATCTCTTGTTTTACTGAAAATATAACTAAATGATGGTGTGAGAATAATTTGATTAATTGAATTCAGGTGAAATGAAGTAGAAGATCATATTTAAGTGTGCGGCCTTGCCGCCTAGTGTTTCACACATTAAGGCGCTGTTTCTAAAAAGCACTTGCCTGCATTTATTTTAAATATCAATAAAGTTAGCCTAATCCTACCTCGTTAAATTCTAGACAGTAATTCCAGATATGAAGGAATGTCAATACAGCATGGAAAACAGTAGAGATAAGACATAATCCAGATCAAATAAGATCAAGTAAGATCCTATAACAATAACACAAGGTCTTACTGAAATGTGGGTATGCATATCTTCCCATTAAGAGCTGTTAGTACAGTTAAATGTTCAAATACAGCTAACTGTAGTGCAATAGCTAGTAATTGAAATTAATGAATTACATTTGCAAGTAGACAATTAAGAAAACAAAATCATATCCAACATTGAACCATGACATCAGTTTCAATCATCAGAACTAAGTCAGTTTCAAATAAACCTGAATAAAAATGCAAATGACATATGGCCCTCAATTTTATCTGGACAACCACTGTAAAAACAAGGCCCAAATGCTAAAACAACAAGCCTATCTACTAGTCAGTAAGGTTCAAACTTTGAACTGACTTTGAAACTAAAAAGTATGCACTGAACTCTTTTGTCATTGCACAACTTCTCATGAGGTTGTCGAATTTAGGAGCATTGACGCAGAAGACTACAGCGCTTTCAGTGATCATGAAAACATTAGCCAATTAGTTCAAATGCAAACCATTAATTTGTGTGTTTTATTACTGTATCACAAACTGTTCTCTCCTGTTTCAACATCTGTGGACTGTGTTTGCTTACACACAGATGGTGAAATCCCCAATATGAGAATAGACTTCAAATCGTTATTTGATGAAAACTCCTCAGTGAGTTTAGAAAGAAACAACCAAAACTTTGAGACTGAACTCAAAGCTAAAAAAAGCATAGAGGAGAGAAGAGAATAATGTCCTCGTTGTCCTCATCTTACCTGAGCTTTGCAAATCATCTTTCCCTTTACTGTTCCGTCTCTGTTCAGTCTCGTCCGGGGACATCGTCTGTCGTCCAAAGTCCCCAGGGACACAGGATACACCTGTGGGGTCACTACTACCTCCCAGACTGGGGTTGGTGTTGGAGCCACACAGATTTGGGGTCCCCCCACCACACCGTTCTGAGACTTGACTGTCTGGGGGAGGCAGGCAGAGGCCATGCCTAGTGTTGGTTGAGGGCATCTGGGGGACGTGCCAAGGGGTCTGGTGGGTCTGGTGCTGTGGGTGGTGGGGGTGCTGCTGGTGCTGATGCGGGTGTCCTCCACAATGGTGGTGTGGCTGCCCTCCGTACATGCCCTCCTCCCCAGGTCCAGGGTACCCCCCACAGGGGGGTGAGGAGCCGGGCAGGTCAGGGTAGGATATGTGGTCAGAGCGTCCATGCAGCGCCAGCGGGGACTGGCTAAATGCAGGGCGGGGGTGCAGACCCTGGGCCGGGGCGTGGGGGCTACGGAGGCACCCAAACAGGGAGTGATCCATCACAGTGCTCCACAAGATCCACCCAAAAGACGAACCCCCTAGTCCACCACACACACAACCACAAAAACTTCCAGGAACGACCAGAGTGACTAATTGAGACCACAAGACAGAGATGTTGCAGGACAGAGAGTAGAGCAGACTGAAGCCAGTTGAGGGAGGTGGGTGGACGCAGAGCCTCAAATCAGGGCTCTCCTCCACGGCTCTCTCACCTCTCACCTCCGTGCGCTCCCCGTTAGTTCCCAGGGAAAGCGATCGGAGGAGGCTGAAGGAAGGCAGAGATCGCAGCGTTGAAAGGTAGGGCCTCCGGTAATCCCGAGCATGCAGCCTGTTGCCAGGCACAGCGCGGGTAAACACTGACTCTGCTGAGCTGGAGCTCGGGTGTCAGGACACAGGGAGACGGTAGACGGAGAAGAGAGACGGAGGAGAGGAGAGACGGCTGAGGCCAGAGTGGTTCCAGGGAGAAGGTGGTTCCAGGGAAGTTGGGAGAGAGAGTGAGAGGGAGGGAGGGTGGGAGGAGGCCAGGAGCGGGGATGTTATATATAGGACGTAACGTGAGAGGGAGGCCGGGTCACTGGTGCACTGACTCACTGCTAGGCTTCTGACCACATGCATACGATCTTCCTCCAAAACGCAACGCACAATAAATCTAAACCATTCCAATGGCCTGGCCTCCAGAAAAGTGGGCAATTTATTTTGGACCCACCCAACCCCCTCGACACGATTTCTGAGAAGTGCAGTGTTGCGTCAGACTTTAGGGGGTTGGATATGGGGGTTTGGGGGTTCAACACCCCAACATTATCTGCTGTTTGTGTGTTTACTGCATATAGCTGCTGATGCGTTGCATTTAGGTGTATAGGTCGTTTGAAAATATGTTTACTGTATGTATGTGGCCTAATATTGGACTCCATTCAGCATCTGATTGATTTGATCAACTTTTTATCCAAATCTACAAATATTGTATGTGTTAACATTACCCCCTAACCCCTCCACTCTACTCCCCTCACCCGCACACACACACACACACACACACACACACACACACACACACACACACACACACACACTCCTAAGCATTTAAGCCCTAGTAGCTTTCAACATCACTTTGTCATTCTTTAAATGTATTTTCATGTTTCAAGTCTTCATTAAGTTTTTCCCTTTTTCACGTGTGTTTTAACTGTCAAAGTATCTCTTTGACCTGAGTTTTTTCAGCCATTAGACAAGACTCGCATTCACATGTTTTCATTGCACTGCAACACAGTAACAAAAATTCATTATGGAAAATTATAGGGGGGTTATATAAACGCAATAGAGTGAGAAAAACTAATTTAGCGCAATGAAATGAGTTATTGTTTGTCAAAGTGATTCATTTGGCAGTTGTTTTTACCAGCTTTCATTTACAATTACAGTAACAGTCAAAAGTTTGGACACAGCGACTCATTCCAGGGTTTTCTTTATTTTTACTATTTTCTATAATGTAGAATAATAGTGAAGACATCAAAACTATGAAATAACACATATGGAATCATGTAGTAACCAACAAAAATGTTAAGCTAATCCAAATATATTTTATATTTGAGATTCTTCAAAGTAGCCACCCTTTGCCTTCATGACAGCTTTACACTCTCTTGGCATTCTCTCAACCAGCTTCATGTGGTAGTCACCTGCAATGCATTTCAATTAACTTTTTAAGATATAGGGGGCAGTATTTTCAATTTCGGATGAAAAGCGTGCCCAGAGTAAACTGCCTAATACAAATATTTGCATATTATTAGTAGATTTGGATAGAAAACACTGTGACATTTCTAAAACTGTTTGAATGATGTCTGTGAGTATAACAGAACTCATATGGCAGGCAAAAACCTGAGAAAAATCCAACCAGGAAGTGGGAAATCTGATGCTTGTAGTCTTTTCATGTCATTGCCTATCTAACACATAGTGACTTAGTGTTCATTTTGCACTTCCTAAGGCTAAGATGTCAACAGTCTTTAGAACCTTGTTTCAGGCTTTTGCAGTGAACAGAGAGCGAACAAGAAGCCCAGGAAGTTGGGTGACTAAGAAAATGACATGAGTTCATTTGCGTGCATTCACGTGATGAGGTAGCTGTGTTCCATAACGTTTTTCAAGACATTGGAATCGTCCGGTTGGAATATTATTGAAGTTTTATGTTAAAAAGGCCCTAAACATTGATGCTTTACAATGTTTGACATGTTTCTACGAACAGAAATATAACTTTTTTTTACTTTTCTTCATGAAATTCTCGGCGAGCTTCCTGCATTTGGAGTAGCTTACTGAACGCGCAAACAACAAGGAGGTATTTGGACATAAATTATGGACTTCATCGAACAAAACAACATTTATTGTGGACCTGGGATTTCTGGAAGTGCCTTCTGATGAAGATCATCAAAGGTAAGTGAATATTTATAATGCTATTTATGATTTTAGATGACTCCAAAATGGCGGGTATCTGTATTGCCTGATGTATTTTTCTGAGCGCCGTACTCAGGTTATTGCAAAATGTGCTTTCCCCGTGAAACTTTTTTGAAATCTGTCACAGCGGTTGCATTAAAGAGATGTTTATCTATAATTCTTTGAATAACAGTTTAATATTTTATCAACGTTCATGATGAGTAGTTTTGTAAATTGTTGTGCTGATTCACCGGGAGTTTTGGAGGCAAAATATTTTCTGAACATCACGCGCCAATGTAAAATGGGGGTTTTGGATATAAATATGAACTTTATCGAACAAAACATACATGTATTGTGTAACATTGAGTCCTAGGAGTGTCATTTGATGAAGATCGTCAAAGGTTAGTGCTTCATTTTAGCTGTATTTCTGGTTTTTGTGACCCCTCTCCTGCTTGGAAAATGGCTGTGTGGTTCTTCATGTGTTGGCACTGTCCTAACATAATCTAACTTTATGCTTTCACCGTAAAGCCTTTTTGAAATCGGACACTGTGGTTGGATTAAGGAGAGGTGTATCTTTTAAATGGTGTAAAAATAGTTGTATGTTTGAGAAATTTGAATTATGACATTTTGTTGTTTTGAATTTGCTGCCTTGATATTTCACTGGCTGTGTCCCGCAGGTGGGACGCTAGTGTCCCACGTAGCCCATAGAAGTTAACAGGTGTGGCTTGTTAAAAGTTAATTTGTGGAATTTCTTTCTTTCTTAATATGTTTGAGCCAATCAGTTGTGTTGTGACAAGGTAGGGTGGTATACAAAAGATTGCCCTATTTGGTAAAAGACCAAGTCCATATTATGGCAAGAACAGCTCAAATAAGCAAAGAGAAATGACAGTCCAACGTTACTTTAAGACAAGAAGGTCAGTCAATGCGGAAAATATCAAAAACTTTGAAAGTGTCTTCAAGTGCAGTCGCAAAAACCATCAAGCGCTCTGATGAAACTGGCTCTCATGAGGACCGCCACGTGAAAGAAAGTCCCAGAGTTACCTCTGCTGCAGACGATAAGTTCATTAGAGTTACCAGCCTCAGAACTTGCAGCCCAAATAAATGCTTCACAGAGTTCAGGTAACATTATTCTTTAAGAAATTCTTCAGGCTCTGTCAAGTTGCTTGTTGATCATTGCTGGACAGCCATTTTCAAGTCTTACCATAGATTTTCAAGCCGAATTAAGTAAGAAACGTAACTAGGCCACTCAGGAACATTCAATGTCATTTTGGTAAGCAACTCCAGTATATATTTGGGCTTGTGTTTTAGGTTATTGTCTTGCTGAAAGGTGAATTTGTCTCCCAGTGTCTGTTGGATAACAGACTGAAACATGTTTTTCTATAGGATTCTGCCTTATGCCCCAAAACTCCCTAGTCCTTGCCGGTGACAAGCCTATCCATAACATGTTGCAGCCACCACCATGGTCGAAAATATGAAAAGTGGTACTCAGTAATGTGTTGTGTTGGATTTACCCCAAACATAACGCTTTGTATTAAGGACATAAAGTACATTTCTTCACCACATTTTTTGCAGTTTTACTTTAGTGCCTTATTGCAAACAGGATGCATGTTTTGTAATACTTGATTCTGTACAGGCTTCCTTCTTTTCACTCTTTCAGTTAGGTTAGTATTATGGGGTAACAATGCTGTTGATCCGTCCTCAGTTTTCTCTTATCACAGCCATGGTGAAATCCCTGAGCGGTTTCCTTCCTCTCCGGCAACTGAGTTAGAAAGGGCGCCTGTATCTTTGTAGAGACTGGGTGTACTGATCCACCATCCAAAGTGTAATTAATAACTTCACCATGTTCAAAGGGATATGCTTATTTTATTTTTACCCATCTACCAATAGGTGCCATTCTTTGCAAGGCATTGGAAAACCTCCCTGGTCTTTGTGTTTGAATCTGTGTTTGAAATTCACTGCTCGACTGAGGGACCTTAAAGATAATTGTATGTGTGGGGTACAGAGGCGAGGTAGTCATTCAAAAAGCATGTTAAACACTATTATTGCACTCAGAGTGAGTCCATGCACCTTATTATGTGACTTGTTAAGCACATTTTTACTCCTGAACTTATTTAGGCTTGCCATAACAAAGGGGATGAATAATTATTGACTCAAGACATTTCAGCTTTTCATTTTTAACGAATTTGTAAAAATATCTAAAAACATAATTACACTGGCATTATGGGGTATTGTGTGTAAGCTGGTGACACACAATCTCAATGTAATTCACTTTATATTCAGGCTGTAATACCAAAAAATGTGGAAAATGTCAAGGGGTGTGAATACTTTCTGAAGGCACTGCGTGGTTCTTATAAATGTTTTACAGTTTATTTCAGTGTTATGCTATTCATAATTTCAAGCAGATTTGTATTCCCTTCACACCATTTCATCAAACAATTTCTACATAATGAACACTATAACAAAACTAGCACGTTAGATTAGAGAAATAAATGCACTGAAAATGGTGGTTACTTTGTAATAGTCTTTGTTTTGGGGACTTTGATTATGTCTATGATTCAATTCTTTCCAGACTAATCCCTACGATAATTCACTCAATCTCACTCAAACAAACTTTAGCATTTGAGTTAGAAATATTTCCTTTGCTGGGTTGCTTTTAAAAGCATCTACTGATATGTATCTGTGTCCTGGCTGTTTTAAACATATAGGCGACTGCAGTGCAGGAGAAACCACACACATGAAGCCGGGTATAGGGAGAGGAAATTAGATTCATTTTCAAGGAAATTGTTTTAACAGAAGGAAAGGGAGTGAGAGCCGTCCCGCCATCCACTGTTGGAATAGATCTCTCAGAGCTGTAGCCGTATACAAAGAGTCTTAGGCTGCACCGGCACATCCGCTGGTCCTGTAGCTAGGGGTCCTGGAGAAAAATACTGTGTTTACTTTACAAATTAGGCCAATTAGTAGCTGTGTAAAGTAATCCGTGGGTTTAGGACCTCACTTATACGCTCATATGGTTTCATTTTGGTCTGGGGTATGGAGGCCGGCTGTAGCATGGAGGTAGGTTTCCCCAGGGGTAGATGTTGCTCTCCAGCCCAGTCCGGGATGCACTTGCAGCCCCTCTCGCAGAACGACGGAGACCCCTAAGCCTCCGTAACTGACACCCGGTCGATAATTTGACTGCTCCCTGGGGGAAAGGGATTTTCAACAGGTGAGTCCTTTGACTTTTTTCACACTGTGGGCCGTGACAGGTGTGTGTCAATGTGTGTGTCTGCATGTGTGTGTGTTCCTGTGTGTGTTTATATAGCCTCTATAGTGAATATGATGTTAGACATTTAACTGCAGCTGTTGCTCACCCTGTAACCTGGCTTTGTCAATCAGTCTGGGTTTACACTGTGAGAAGGATAGCCTGGGGTATACCGCTAGCATACGATGCATTACAAACAGTAGCGCCTCACTAAACTTCATAGTTCAGTTTTGTTGTGATGATAATTAAAATATAAATATGAATAAAAATTGTGCTTGTGATTTATTGTATCATTGTCAGATTTTACTGTCTTAAAATGTATCATATTAAATAAAGTTAAACTGAAATAAAACATACATAATGAGTTTACCGTTTTCTTGTTTGCTCTTAGGTTTCTATATTTTATACTGGGATTCCTCTGAACTTCAATTTCAATACTTTCAGAAGTCTGAAATTGCTACATATTAATTGAATGAGTTTTAAAACGTCAACTTACCAAATGAAGAACCGTAATGAAAGCCTAACTTTGGTCTGTCCTATTCCTTTATTGTGGCGCTTTTAGTGTTGAGCCTCAAAGATCGTTTCCCTAGGATCATTTCTCACAAAATTAGAAACTACTGTAACTCTGTTGTTTTGTGATAAAAGAAACGGAGTAGGCGTGTGTGTGTGTGTGTGTGTGCGTGTGTGTGTGTGTGTGTGTGTGTGTGTGTGCGTGCGTGCGTGCGTGCGTGCGTGCGTGTGTGTGTGTGTGTGTGTGTCTGTGTGTGTGTGTGTGTGTGTGTGTGACTAACTGTAAAACCCGCCGTCAGCCAACGTATCAGATAGATTCAACAGCCGTTGCGTCTTCTTCTGCAGATGCCAGCTACTGCTTCACAGAGATAAAACTATATCAAAGCATGTAAAGACATTTCAGATTCTTTCTACAACAACATAATGATTCATAGTTGTCATGGTAATAGTCAATTTATCATAACAAAGGGATAATGTACTTTCAACGCATGCAAAAGCAATTCAGATGCTTTCTATATAACAATATAATTTGGATGGGTTTTGATGTCATATACAAAGGAATATCCCATACTCTTACAGCTGTTGTATTACTGAATAGCATGGTGTTAGAGTTATTATTATAGGGTTTGAACTGTCATATACTGTACACTATGTGTCTGTTGAGTGAAAGGGAAAGTCTGAAAGTTAGTATGACATGGTGAAGAAAATGTAGATTACTATTCCATACTATAAGTACAATAATGAACTGCAATAGCTTTACAAATCATTTCCCTAGATTTGAAGAAATCTAGGGGGGGGGGATCAGTCAGGAGCTCAACTTACTGTTGGGAGTTAGAATACACAAGGTGCAATTTCGAAATTTGGAAAAGATTTGTTGACCAGTTTCTCTTGGCAGGTTTCCATTGACCCAGGTTTATTCGACAAAAACAATGTTGCAAAAAAAATGTAATGGGAGACATTTTCTAATGATCGACAACATTTTTATTCGTTCGACAGAGGTGGATTTTTCTTGTCAAACTTTCTTAATTGCGCCAAATTATGTGTTTTTCTAATAAATGATGGTAACAATATAGCTCCACTTATCATTTAATTCTAAATTCCTATTGCATCCAAAATAAAATAATTCAACTATAACAATTACGTTTCTTTGCAAGAAAAGAATTGTCCTGACTTTTAAGAATTGCTTCGCCTTGCTTTTCTGGTAGACTTGCAAGTTTCACCATCAATTATTTCAGATCTACAGGAGTTCAAGTTTCACCATGGCAGAAACCTTGACGATACGTTGGCTACCTGAGACAAGAAACAGACAAGTGGGAGGGCATACAGGCTGTCGCCAATTTATTAATGCGCAATTTGCCTAAATGGGTAATGAAACACTTCAACCGCTACATTTTTATTAGACAATGTAGGTATTTGCGAAATTGTGTTTTCCTTTAGGTGTGACGTCATTACGTCCAGCTGTTTTTATCGACACAAGATACACTGAATAAAAATATAAACACAACATGTACTGTAGTGTTGGTCCCATGTTTCATGAGCTGAAATAAAAGATCCCTGAGAATTTTTCCACATGCAAAAAAAGCTTATTTCTCTCAAATTTGTTTACATCCGTTAGTGAGCATTTCTCCTTTTCCAAGATAATCCATCCACCTGACAGGTGTGGCATATCAAAAAGCTGATTAAACAGCATGATCATAACACATGTGCACCTTGTGCTGGAAACAATAAAAGGCCACTCTGAAATGTGCAGTTTTGTCACACAACAAAATGCAAAATGCAAACTGCAGGAATGTCCATCAGAGCTTTTGCCAGATAATTAATTTACCATAAGCCGCCTCCAACGTCATTTTAAATAATTTGGCAGCATGTCCAACCGGCCTTACAACCACGTGTAACCACAGCAGCCAAGGACCTCCACATTAGGCTTCTTCACCTTCGGGATGGTCTGAGACCAGCCATCCGGACAGCTGATGAAACTGTGGGATTGCACAACCGAAGAATTCCTGCGCAAACTGTCAGAAACCGTCTCAGGGAAGCTCATCTGCGTGCTCGTCATCCTCCCCAGGGTCTTGACCTGACTGCAGTTCGGCGTCGTAACCGACTTCAGTGGAAAATTCTCACCTTCGATGGCCACTGGCACGCTGGAGAAGTGTGCTCTTCACGGATGAAACCCGGTTTCAACTGTACCGGGCAGATGGCAGACAGCGTGTCGGCGAGCGGTTTGCTGATATCAACGTTGTGAACAGAATGCCCCATGGTGTCGGTCGGCATAAGATACAGACAATGAACACAATTGCATGTTGGCAATCTGAAAACACAGAAATACCGTGGTGAGATCCTGAGGCCCATTGTCGTGCCATTCATCCGCCGCCATCACCTCATGTTTTAACATGATAATGCACGGCCCCATGTCGCAAGAATCTGTACATAATTCCTAGAAGCTGAAAATGGCCTGCATACTCACCAGTCATGTCATCCATTGAGCATGTTTTGGATGTTCTGGATCGACGTGTTCGACAGCATGTTCCAGTTACCGCCAATATCCAGCAACTTCGCACAGCCATTGACTGGTTTTCTGATCCACTCCCTACCTTTTTTAAGGTATCTGTGACCAACAGATGCAAATCTATCTGTATTTCCAGTCATGTGAAATCCATAAATTAAGGCTTAATGAATTTATTTAAATTGACTGATTTCCTTATATGAACTGTAACTCAGTAAAATCTTTGAAATAGTTGCATGTTGCGTTTATATTTTGTTCAGTGTAGTTAAATGGAAACGTACCCTAGCAGACAAATGTCTATTTTCTATGCAAACTTTCTAAATGTCGACAAAAACAACATTTCGCTTAGGGCCCCCAAAAGTCTAGGGCCAGCTCTGACTGCATGTGGGTATGGATGTGGGTACCCAGATCCGAGAGCCACTGCAGCCCCTCATAATGATTTCAGGTTTTTTGTGGCCCCCACTCCAAACAAAGTGGCCCATCCCTGGTTTAAATAGTGTAGTTGTGTTATTTACATATTTATAGAAACATGAAATTAAACACCATATTTTACCTGGGGAGAATTTCTGGTGTATTATCAGTAATACAGCAAATATCCAGCAGACATTTGACACTGTGCAGAGTGTGTATCTATGTGAGACCATCTGACTCCAGTCGGTGACTCAGACTCTCTTCACAAATATCAGGAATAAAGTATTCCATGCTGTGTACATCACACTGTCAACCCTTCTTAAAAGTCAATTGGTTTCTAACAAACACAAAATCCACTGGCACTTTTCAGCAGTCACAATCATGAATTACAGAGAAATCCTCTCTCTCTCTCCACATGTTGTTCTAATATCAGCTGTATTTCAGAAAAGTGAAGCTGACATGTCATAGTTTAATGGGTTCCTCTCCTTCCCTTCTAAAGGTCTTCAGGCTCTCTGGCCAACATCCTAACTGCTATTTCATTCTGCCAATGGCTTTGTACTGAGAAAATGCCCACATAGATCTAAATGTATGACTAATGATCTTTAGATGTATGATTCATTCATCCAGCTGTTTTCCTCCTGCCACAGAATTTAACAAATGTATTTCTCCTAAATGTGTTGCACGCATTCACTGCATTTGTGATCAAGTCCAATGATGAATATGTTCCAATATGTCTCGCTGCCACTGCGGTTCAATGGGGGCTGGTGACTAATCAGTGCCTATACTGTACATACCAGACCATGTACTCTGAGACTGGATCCCAATTTACTAATGTTGGGGCGTCATGCCCATAGAAACTGAATGGGTCACATGTCCATTCAATTTCAACCCTACAGTGTATCCCGCTCAAGGGGTACAGGCTACTGTTTGGACACACTTCCCTCTACTGGTCTGGAGTGATATTACACAATGAGGTCCAGATAATACAGGTGTGGGATCTTAATTTGATCACCCTGTTGCAGAATAACTTTCCTACAATGCAGGACATTGGAGGTTTAAAAAGGCTTCTGAAGTTTGTAATTTCCACTTCAAAATTTCAAACATGATCAACCCCTACAAAAATGTCCATTAATTATAATCCACATAATAATTCACATTTCCTGTTGCTGCAGGATTATTTTCCTGCTGTAGCAAACTGGCTCAAGTGAAGATCCTACATCTGTACAGTAACATCAGCTGGATAGTATCAGGTCTGACTCTGAACCCCATCCATGGTCCTATAGACTGATCCTTAAATCAGGGGTGACCAACTGGGTCAACTGTGTCATGCAGGCTTTTGCTCCAGCCCTGCTCTAACACACCTGATTCCCCTAACAAGGTCCTGAGGAGCAGCTGATTAGTACAAGAGGTCAAGAACAAAAGCATTGCTTGGTTCATCATCAAACCATCTCAGAGTTTTGGACACAAAACCTACTGTGGAATCACTTCAGTTTATACATGAGGTGCTTCAATCAGCCTGTTTTAAACAACACACCAGTCGAGGCTAAGCATTTAATTCTGCCTGTAAATCACAGGCCCACATCCTGGGCCACATGTTCACACACACGCACACGCACACACACATGCACATGTTCAGTCCTGGTTGTTCTCTAATCAGGGACACAGTTTCTGATTTTCCCCCAGAACTCTGATCCTGTTGGAGGACGAACTGTAAACAGAGGGAGTGTGCACACATACAAACACACCCAGAGTCCTGTCTGCCATGCTTGCGTTGTGGTGTGGGTCGTAAATACAGCATGTACCGCTCCTTTAAAAAAGCCACAATCAAACGGGCCTGAATGCCGCATTTTCTTAGCTAATGGGCCATGTCACAGCGCTGAGCCATGTTTACATGGAACCAGACTGGCCTCTTTACAGAGCTGATTTATCCCAAACACTGTAGGCCTAATTAAGGGGAAACCTTAAATGTTAGATAGCTACACTCTCTCTACTTCCCTCTGTTACAAGTGTACATGGGTAATATAGACATGGACACACACACACACACACGCGTATGCAAACATGCACACTCTCTTAAAACAGACACTTTTTCTCTCTCTCTCTCTCACACACACACACACACACACACACACACACACACGCACACACGCACACACACACACACACGACCCTGTCGAGGGTGTTTATCTGACAGAATTACTGACAGAATTGTAGGAGATAATCCTATTTATTGTGGTGATGATGGTGATGAAGGGTAAATAGTACATCTGTTGTGTTTCTGTGATCACACTGCCTGTCATAAACACTGTGATAAACAGATGTGTATAAACCATCAGGTGTGGTAGCCTGGCTCTGTTCTCTCAGTTCTGTCTGGAGGACAACACAGTATGTGGATGTGTTCACTGTGTTCATGTCAATATCCTGGGAGTCCTATTTTCATTATGACTGTAGTGATTGAGGGGGCAAAACCAGCACAGCCAGAGAGGGACTTGAACCAGTGACCCTTGTGCCATAAAGGTCAACACCTCTTCAACGACTATCTATTCTGCCCAGTCATACAGCAATGAGAAAGAAGAGACAGACAGACAGACCCGTCAGAGAGAGAGAGAGAGAGAGAGAGAGAGAGAGAGAGAGAGAGAGAGCATCGCTGGCCATTATAACTAATGGTGAGAGTCTAAACAACAATCCGATTAAATCTGACTGAAGGAATGAGATTATTTGGCAGGCTGTGATAGGAGGAAAGACCACTTTCACTAGTCCCATAGTCCCTGGCCTTCATATGCTTGCCTTCATATAAGACAGAGCGGAATAATATAAATCATGCTGTCAGTTCAAACCCTGAATCCAGCCGGTATAGTGCCAAACACGGCCTCTTTCTAAAGTCAGGATCCTGAGGCATATGGAACTAGAGGTTGACCACGGCTGAATCATCCACATGCAATCAGAGCTCTCTAATTGAAGACAAGACCAACGTGTCATGTAGGGCAGCCATGAAGCTGAGGGATGAAAGATACAGCTGCTCCCTCTCTCTGGGTGGAAAGTTCAGTAAACAGGCAGTTCTCCTCCACCAAGAAAGCTGTGTTATTTATGGCCAGATGATGCCCTGTGGACGACCGACCTAAGGATATCACACACACACGCGGATACACACACACACAGTCACACGCAGAGATCACTGGTATTCCACAGGGCCTCAGACGAGTGACCAACATATCTATTATAGCCTGGCGCAGGCTCAGCACACCAATACAGCCAACGCTAACACAGGTTTGCAATTGGCTACGGTGGCTTATGTCTCCTACCTCATGATTGTCTGTTCAGGAACCCATCATCAACCCAGTCCTGATGGGTCCAGGATGGGCCGCAGAATGTCGGTACCGCCGGGTCGACCGCAGACTTCTGGTCATGTGAGCCACACAGTAAATCCAGAGCCCCACATTAGTTAATGTCTACATCACACAAGTGATTTTGCCAGCATACTGTTTGGGTGAAGCTAGCCGCATGCCATCTAAACCACAAAGATGATTTCATTTCCTGCTTTTAGGAGGGCAAATATTGCTGTGGGATGCTGGAGAGGGGCTGAAGGGGGGCTGGTTCAGGGTGCAGGGTGAAGAGTGGTGGAGGGTAGAGAGAGGAGGGCTGAGGGTGGTGGAGTTGGCCCCGAAACATTCTATTTAAGATGTTAGGAAAGAAAAGAGGCCCTGGAAGGGCATGGAGACTCCATCTTCCATCTAGGGGGCTACCGGCACGAGACGAGAGCTTTTCCAACATGACTCACCACCACCACCTTACCACAAACTGAAAGGCAGCAACGTCTGAGCATGCTGAGGATGGGAGGAGGAGGAAGAGGGAGAGAAGGAGGGACAGAGAGAAAGAGAGAAAGAGAGAAAGAGAGAGATGATAAGAGATATGAGAGGTAGGAGGGGATATGACACAAGCATTTCGCTACACTCGCAATAACATCTGCTAACCATGTGTATGTGACCAATAAAATTTGATTTCACTCAGTTTAGTCTATAACCATGCAGAGAAAGCTGCTCTACAGCTTGCACTCTACTCTTCTCTATGTGTTGATCTGTTTATGGACCATTGGTTTGTGGTGGAAGTCATATAGGAGTATTTGGATTTAAGACATAGGCCTACAGATGTAAGATCTTAATTTGAGCCAGTTCGCTACTGCAGGAAAATAATCCTGCAGCAACAGGAAATGTGAATTATTATTTGGATTATAATGAACAGACGTTTTTTGTAGGGGTTGATACATTTTTCATAAACGAAAATCAAGTCTGAAATTTCTAAGTGGAAATTGCAAGCTTCAGAAGCCTTTGTAAAACCTCAAATACGCTAGAAGGTTCTCCTGCAACAGTGTGATCAAATTAAGATCCTACATCTGTACAGTACATGGTATTTCAAACCCTGGGATATTCCATGTTTGATGACTAGAGAGTGTAGCTGATGTCACAAAGTGCTGTACAGAAACCCAGCCTAAAACCCCAAACCGCAAGCAATGCAGGTGTAGAAGCACAGTGGCTAGGAAAAACTCAGTAGAAAGGCCAAAGCCTAGCAAGAAATATAGAGAGGAACCAGGCTCTGAGGGGTGGCCAGTGCTCTTCTGGCTGTGCCGGGTGGAGATTATAACAGAACATTATAACAGATGTTCAAATGTTCATAGATGACCAGCAGGGTCAAATAATAATAATCACAGTGGTTGTCGAGGGTGCAACAGGTCAGCACCTCAGGAGTAAATGTCAGTTGGCTGTTCATTGCCAATCACTCAGAGTATCTCTACCGCTCCTGCTGTCTCTAGAGAGTTGAAAACAGCAGGTCTGGGAGAGGTAACACGTCTGGTGAACAGGTCAGGGTTCCATAGCCACAGGCAGCACGACCAGGTGGACTGGGGAAAGCAAGGAGTCAGCAGCCCAGGTAGTCCTGAGGCATGGTCCTAGGTCTTAGCGCCTGAGAGAGACAGAGAGACAGAGAGTCAGAGAGCGAATTAGAGAGAGCATACTTAAATTCACACAGGACACCAGATAAGACAGGAGAAATACTCCAAATACAACAGACTGACCCTAGCCCCCCGACACATAAACTACTGCAGCATAAATACTGGAGGCTGAGACAGGAGGGGTCGGGAGACACTGTGGCCCCGTCCGACGATACCCCCGGACAGGGCCAAACAGGCAGGATATAACCCCATCCAGATTGCCAAAGCAACGTCCTCACACCACTAGAGGGATATCTTCAACCACCAACTTACCACTTACCCTCCTAGGGACGGCATGGAAGAGCACCAGTAAGTCGGTGACTCAGCCCCTGTAATAGGGTTAGAGGCAGAGAATCCCAGTGGAGAGAGGGGAACCGGCCAGGCAGAGATAGCAAGGGCGGTTCGTTGCTCCAGTGCCTTTCCGTTCACCTTCATACTCCTGGGCCAGACTACACTCAATCATAGGACCTACTGAAGAGATGAGTCTTCAATAAAGACTTAAAGGTTGAGACCGAGTCTGAGTCTCTCACATGGATAGGCAGACCATTCCATAAAAATGGAGCTCTATAGAAGAAAGCCCTGCCTCCAGCTGTTTGCTTAGAAATTCTAGGGACAGTTAGGAGGCCTGCGTCTTGTGACCGTAGCGTACGTGTAGGTATGTACGGCAGGACCAAATCGGAAAGATAGGTAGGAGCAAGCCCATGTAATGCTTTGTAGGTTAGCAGCAAAACATTAAAATCAGCCCTAGCCTTAACAGGAAGCTAGTGAAGAGAGGCTAGCACTGGAGTAATGTGATCACATTTTTTGGTTCTAGTCAAGATTCTAGCAGCCGTGTTTAGCACTAACTGAAGTTTATTTAGTGCTTTATCTGGGTAGCTGGAAAGTAGAGTATTGCAGTAGTCTAACCTAGAAGTGACAAAAGCATGGATACATTTTTCTGCATCATTTTTGGACAGAAAGTTCCAGATTTTTTTTTTCAATGTTACGTAGATGGAAAAATGCTGTCCTTGAAACAGTCTTGATATGTTCTTCAAAAGAGAGATCATGGTCCAGAGTAACGCAGATGTCCTTCAGTTTTATTTGTGACGACTGTACAACCATCAAGACTAATTGTCAGATTCAACAGAAGATCTCTTTGTTTCTTGGGACCTAGAACAAGCATGCTACAGTATAGTTAAAGACAGATTTACACACTGCAAATCCATTTTCACAGATATCGTGCTGACAGGGTTTTGACGATGATGGAGTCTCCTGCACCATGTTTTCCATCTCAAAGAAAACTATTTATGTCACGGACAGCAACGAAACGAGGAAACATTTGGTTAGAATTTTTTTACACTTAGAGTGGATGTGTTTGTGTTGTCAAAGGCTGTAGCAGAATCACCACATGAATCATTCAGGGTCTATTCTGCTCTCTTGTGACCTGCCAGCTTATAAATATAATTAGAACACATTCTAGAGCTGTGTAGGTTTATAACACCAGCCACTCTAGGATAGTTTCTCTGGCCAGCCAAGGACCCATCTCACAGTGCAGTAAACTAAACTTGTCACCATGTTGGAGGTTTCTGTCCTGGGATGTTTCAATTACATAACTCAAACAACCTGTACCTGCCGGAAGTGGAAATGGCTGAAAATCTGATGTGGGGGTTTTTAGGCTCCCCCAAAAAGACTTTCACACAAATAAGTACAGTGAATTGCCATGACTCTAGTTAGATTTCTAAGGTGACAAGTGGTGTAAAGTACTGAAGTAAAAAGACTTTGAAGTACTACTTAAGTCGTTGTTTTGGGGTATCTGTACTTTACTATACTATTTATATTTTGAGAACTTTTACTTTTACTTCACTACATTCCTAAAGAAAATAATGTACTTTTTACTCCACACATTTTCCCTGACAACCAAAAGTACTTAGCAGGACAGGAAAATATTCACACACATTTCAAGAGAACATCCCTGGTCTTCCTTACTGCCTCTGATCTGGCGGACTCACTAAACACAAATGCTTTGTTTATAAATGATGTCTAAGTGTTGGAGTGTGGCTATCAGTACATTTTAAATAGAAGAAAATAGTGCCATCTGGTTTGCGTAATATAAGGAATTTGAAATGATATATACTTTATATTTATACTTTTGATACTTAAGTATGTTTTAGCAATTACATTTACTTTTGATACTTAAATATATTTAAAACCAAATACTTTTAGGCTTTTACTCAAGTAGTATTTTACTGGGTGATTTTCACTTTTACTTGAGTCATTTTCTATTACGGTATCTTTACCTTTACTCAAGTATGACAATTGGGTACTTTTTCCAACACTGAAGGGGACGATAATACACAAATGCTGAGGTGTGTAGAGCTGTACATTGAGTAAAACAAGATTATTCTCCTTCGAGATTAAGGAAATTACAGCAAAACTAATGTACAACAAGGCAAATTATACTGCGTAGTGTTCTGAAAGAGGCCATCAATATTCTCCTGCAGAACATTTCACCCCTTCATTCCCACTCTAAATATCAGCTCACATCAATAACTAACAATACAGAGAGTAAACACACTGCATTTTCATTGACTAAAAGGGGTGCGGTGTAGAGGGGAAATTGCAGTGGTAATGAGTGATTTCTTGGCCCATTTCACTTCATTAATTTTGGGTTTGTATATTTTGAGAATGCAAAGGATAGAACTGGCATTGACATAATATTTCCTTCTCCCTTGTGGCTAAAGGCCTATTTGTGTTTATTTTCTAACCGGAAAGACAAAACCACCACAGTGTTGTGATGTGGAAGGGCAGGTTTGATGTTTATTCTGTCCTAGAGTATGTCTGTTCACAGCTCTGTGGTCTTACTGTAGACACTAGCCCTGTGAGACACTTCCCTGACCCTGACCTCTCATCCCTAACCACAAACTACGGTCTTGTTCAAACCAAAAACAAGCCTTTCTTATTGGACAAGTTCAGGTAGTATAAACACCACACGTGACTCCACACTGCGAAAAGATTGCAGCTAAGTAAAAGCCCTCTCTGTCCTCACCAAGCAGTTGACATATGGTTAGAATTACTGCCACACACCACCAGGTGACACTGTCCTCTCATAATTCAGACGTAGTATTTTATTAGGATCACCATTAGCTGTTTCCAAGGTAGCAGCTACTCTTCCTGGGGTCCAAACGTAGATAAAACATTACATCAAACAAAATATTGTGCATTATACAAATGTACATTTCTCCATTATTACATTACAATATTACAGCACTACATGACATTACTAAGAATAATGTATGGGTGTGTGTGTGTAGAGTGGGTGTTTTAGAGTCGGTATTATAGAGTGTGTGTGCGTGTGTGTATGTGTGTGTCTCTTCACAGTCCGCATTGTGCCGCTAAATAGAGGTTTTCATGAGTAAAATGTAGGTTTTCATGAGCCTGACAGAAGCAGTCAAATATACAGTGGCTTTGGAAAGTATTCACCCCCTTGGCATTTTTCCTATTTTGTTGCCTTACAACCTGGAATTAAAATAGATTTTTGGGGGGGTTTGTATAATTTGATTTATACAACATACCTACCACTTTGAAGATGCAAAATATTTTTTATTGTGAAACAAACAAGAAAAAGAAAAAAAAAGAAAACTTGAGCGTGCATAACTATTCAATCCCCCAAAATCAATACTTTGTAGAGCAACCTTTTGTAGCAATTAGAGTTGTAAGTCTCTTGGGGTATGTCTCTATAAGCTTGGCACATCTAGCCACTGGGATTTTTGCCCATTCTTCAAGGCAAAACTGCTCCAGCTCCTTCAAGTTGGATGGGTTCTGCTGGTGTACAGCAATCTTTAAGTCATAACACACATTCTGAATTGGATTGAGGTCTGGGTTTTGACTAGGCCATTCCAAGACATTTAAATGTTTCCCGTTAAACCATTCGAGTGTTTCTCTAGCAGTATGCTTAGGGTCATTGTCCTGCTGGAAGGTGAACCTCCGTCCCAGTCTCAAATCTCTGGAAGACAAACAAGTTTCCCTCAAGAATCTCCCTGTATTTAGCGCCATCCATCATTCCTTCAATTCTGACCAGTCCCTGCCGCTGAAAAACATCCCCACAGCATGATGCTGCCATCACCATGCTTCACTGTGGGGATGGTGTTCTCGGGGTGATGAGAGGTGTTGGGTTTGCGCCAGACATAGTGTTTTCTTTGATGGCCAAAAGCTCAGTTTTAGTCTCATCTGACCAGAGTACCTTCTTGCATATGTTTGGGGAGTCTCCCACATGCCTTTTGGCAACACCAAATGTTTTTGCTCATTTTTTTCTTTAAGCAATGGCTTTTTTCTAGCCACTCTTCTGTTAAGCCCAGCTCTGTGTAGTGTACGACTTAAAGTGGTCCTATGGACAGATACTCCAATCTCCACTGTGGTGCTTTGCAGCTCCTTCGGGGTTATCTTTGGTCTCTTTGTTGCCTCTCTGATTAATGCCCTCCTTGACTGGTCCGTGAGTTTTGGTGGGCGGCCCTCTCTTGGCAGGTTTGTTGTGGTGCCATATTCTTTCCATTTTTTAATAATGGATTTAACGATGCTCTGTTGGATGTTCAAAGTTTCTGATATTTATTTATAACCCAACCCTGATCTGTACTTCTCCACAACCTTGTCCCTACCCTGTTTGGAGAGCTCCTTGGTCTTCATGGTGCCGCTTGCTTGGTGGTACCCCTTGCTTAGTGGCGTTGCAGACTCTGCGACCTTATAGAACAGGTGTAAATATACTGAGATCATGTGACACTTAAATTAAGTCCACCTGTGTGCAATCTAACTAATCATGGGACTTCTGAAGGTAATTGGTTGCACCAGATCTTATTTAAGGGCTTCATAGCAAAGAGGGTGACAACATATGCACGCACAACTTTTCCGTTTTTATTTTTATTTTATTTTTTTAAACAAGTAATTTTTTTTATTTCACTCCACCAATTTGGACTATTTTGTGTATGTCCAAATAAAAATCAATTTCAATTATAGGTTGTAATGCAACAAAATAGGAAAAATGCCAAGGGGGATGAATAATTTTGCAAGGCACTGTAATGAGTAAGTTTCAAAAGTTTTCCAAAATAAGTTTCCCCCCCAAAATTCCAAAAGCTGGTGAAACGGTTTTTAATCAGTCTTAGTCCATTCATGATGCATTGCATACCTCTCACAGCAAAACCCTTGGTGCTGCTTCACCAGGCCTACTACACAACAGCTTACCCTACAGTGAGACAATGCAAACACTGGTGCATGGGGCTGGACTACCTGCTGTGGTAAGGCACCTCGTGCAATGAAGCTTAAACAAATGTTTGGTTGCTAAGAGACACTCTCTGACAATTATATGAATTACATAGCAACCCACTGTATGTCAACAGCTCCCTGTGGTACTGTCTAATGTCGCTATGGCTGAATGAACTTGTACCAGGTAAAATGATGATCACAGTCACTCTCTCTCATAGTTATCAAAGTAAATGTGTCCAACTAGTGTCATTACAAAGGGAAGTGTTGGTCCTCTGCTAGAGGCGTCTCATATTTATGGAGCTATTGGCAACTGGACAGAGCAGAGATATAGCTGATATCCCCAAGGGACAGAAACAGAGTCTGCAGCTCTTAGACAATCATAATCCTATCTCTTAATCTTGTACAGTATCTCAATAAGATAAAGTGCATTCGGAAAGTATTCAGACCCTTTGACTTTTTCTACATTTTGTTACGTTACAGCCATATTCTAAAATATATATATTTTTAAATAATCCTCATAAATCTACTCACAATACCCCATAATGACAAAGCAAAAACAGGTTTTTAGAAATGTTTGCAAATTTATTACAAATAAAAAACTGAAATCACACTTACATAAGTATTCAGACCGTTTGCGCAGTACTTTGTTGAAGCACCTTTGGCAGCAATTACAGCATCGAGTCTTCCAGGGTATGACACTACAAGCTTGGCACACTTGTATTTGGGGAGTTTCTCCCATTCTTCTCTGCAGATTCTCTTAAGCTCTGTCAGGTTGGATGGGGAGCGTCGCTGCACAGCTATTTTCAGGTATCTCCAGAGATGTTCGATCGGGGTCAAGTCCGGGCTCTGGCTGGGCCGCTCAAGGACATTCAGAGACTTGTCCTGAAGCCACTCCTGCGTTGTCTTGGCTGTGTGCTTAGGGTCATTGTCCTTTTGCTTAGGGTCATTGTCCCTTCGCCCCAGTCTGAGGTCCTGAGCGCTTTGGAGCAGGTTTTCATCAAGGATCTCTCTGTACTTTGCTCCGTTCATTTTTCCCTTGATCCTGACTAGTATTCCAGTCCCTGCCTCTGAAAAACATCCCCACAGGATGATGCTGCCACCACCATTCTTCACTGTAGGGATGGCGCCAGGTTTCCTCTAGATGTGACACTGGTATTCAGGCCAAAGAGTTTAATCTTGGTTTCAACAGACCAGATAATCTTGTTTCTCATGGTCTCATTGGGTGCCTTTTGGAAAACTCCAAGCGGGCTGTCATGTGCCTTTTACTGAGTGTCGACTTCTGTCTGGCCACCCTACCATAAAGGCCTGATTGGTGGAGTGCTGGAGAGATGGTTGTCCTTCTGGAAGGTTCTCCCATCTCGACAGAGGAACTCTAGAGCTCTGTCAGAGTGATCATCGGGTTCTTGGTCACCTCCCTGACCAAGGCCCTTCTCCCCCGATTGCTCAGTTTGACCAGGCGGCCAGCTCTAGGAAGAGTCATGGTGGAATCAAACTTCTTCCATTTAACAATGATGGAGGCCACTGTGTTCTTGGGGACCTTTAATGCTGCAGAAATGTTTTGCTAACCTTCCCCAGATTTGTGCCTCGACACAATCCTGTCTCGGAGCTCTACGGACAATTCCTTTGACCTCATGGCTTGGTTTTTGCTCTGACATGTACTGTCAACTGTGGGACCTTATATAGACAGGTGTGTGCCTTTCCAAATCATGTCCAATCAATTGAATTTACCACAGGTGGACTCCAATCAAGTTGTAGAAACATCTCAAGGATGATCAATGGAAACAGGATGCACCTGAGCTCAATTTCGAGTCTCATAGCAAAGGATCTGAATACTTATATAAATTAGGTATTTCTGTTTTTTTATTTGTAATAAATTTGCAAAAATTTCTAAAAACCTGTTTTCGCTTTGTTATTATGGGGTATAGTGTGTGGATTGATGAGGGGAAAAAAATATGTAATCCCTTTTAGAATAAGGCTGTAACGTAACGAAATGTGGAATAAGTCAACGGGTATGAATACTTTCCGAATGCACTGTATATTCCGCAGTTGCAGACAAAACTGGGAAATCCATGAGTTAAGTGGGTGGGCCGGCCAAACTGTTAGCACTGGTTTGGAGGGAGAATGGATACATGTGTGTTCTAGAGTCTCAGACATATGTGAAGACATAACCATAATATGCCGATTTGCAACAACAATCTATTTGCATCTAATCCTTTGGAGTTTGTACTGGGATTGCATGTGGGGCAGAACTTCAGAACCATACATCGAGTCTATAAATGGAGAAATCCTTGACAAATAATCCAAAACATGTGCTATTTCACTGCTGTAGGTCCTCTCTAGTCTAGAAGGCCTCGTAATGACGGTAACAAATCTCCACCCACTCCAACAGACATCCTAATATCACATTGGTCGTTAGCAGAATCTTACATCCAATAGTTTGACAAATGACTCGACAATGGAAGTCCATCCATTGTGTCTGTGTTTTACACAGACATGGGATCACTTTTTGTTATCTTTCGAATACTTTGGCCGTGCTCAACTGAGCTTGCCTGGTACAATGGAACCAATGGAATAGGCCCAAAAGTGCAAAACCCTGCACATCTGGCACTCCAGGGCAGGCTCAATCAAACACTCAAAGTAAGAAAACAAATACTATTTGAACCCATGTCTGTATTCTGCATGATCCTAATTGGGATCTGATGCTCACTACCATAAGAGGCCAACTCTGTCAGCGGGGCTCACAACGCTATTTGGCAAAGCAGTAGCGCTTTCTCTGTAACTCGAAACAGATTTTTAGGATTTTAAAGCTGCAGTTATAATTTGTCATAGGAGAAGATATTCTATCCACAGCGATGTTCTTTTCCCATAATATTATTATTATTCACCATTCAACAGATTTATTTTTCCATTACCCTCCACTAAACCACTCACACTCCCCACTAAGCTCCTTTATACACATGGCCTCGGTCTGTGGAGCTTTGTCAATCACCCACAGAGATATCGGGTAGCCATTTGTATGTTCGGCAAACGTTTTACCTTCTATTTGCCCAAATTATGAGGGCTTTAGTGTCTGTTCACCTCAATGGCATTGGCCTAGATCCCAAAAAGCTAGCAGAAACACAGTGACAAGGAAGAAACCTTGAGAGGAACCCATCTCTCAACAAGGGAGGCCCATTTTCTTTTGGTTATACTGGGTTAAGATTAGTGTACACTACAGTAGAGTGTACTTGAGTACTACCAGTCCTTTACTCTGTCATTTCAGAGCTTGGTGCAAACAGCAGCATGAAGTCATCCACAGAGGAGCAGGAGTATCAGGTGGCTGTTGTGTATTCATCTCCAGTCACACAATACTCAACAAGAAACAAGTAACATCGCTCTTTCTATTTCCTGTCTTTCAGGGTCAGGTGTCTGTCACAATAGCACAGTCTTGTGTACGGGGATACCCGGTACTCTTAATGTATGCAATATAGCACCTTCCTAGTTTCATCGTCAGTGATTATGGGGCCTGAGCTCATGCCTAAAGTGGTCCTGCACAGTGACATCAACAGGTTTCACAGTAAAGCTGTGAGCAACGCTTATTACACAGACAGAGAGAGAGAGAGAGAGAGAGAGAGAGAGAGAGAGGAGCACTTAACCTTTTAAAGAGGATGAATATAAAGGCTTGCCACACTAGATGATTAAAATGTATTCTGATACAGTCACCATTGTGGGTAGCTATTTCTCATCATCTCAGGCATTATTTCCTCCTACTTTATGCTAGCGACTGGGTTTGAACCTGGGTTGGCGGCCAATAGACTTTGTTAGCCCGCTGAGCTAAAGTCTAGGAGTTAGCTTGGGGAGCTATCGCAAGTCTTCAGATCTCAGACAAGATGAATCATCATGTGAGAGCAGCAAACAGAACCACCTCTATTACATGTGCAGAAGCAAGTGTAGAAGTTCACTACCACTGCTTGGACAGGTCATTGTCATTCTACACGTGATCTCATTGCAAAATATTGAATTATAATAATTGAACAGAAATGTTACATACTGTACTTTCAGGAATCATAGCTTATGTTAGGTAGGGATGTGGATAAGATGCATGTATATACATTAGGTAAATTAATATCAAATATGCATTTTCCATAGGAGTACTAAAAGCCAATGTAACTCATCATGAATCATCAGGTTGCAGTTTTACAGTGCTACGTGAGCTAGTGAGTTTACCCTAAAGTTACCCTCTCTCTCTTTACCTGGGGCTGTGAGCTGTCAATCTCCTGTAACTCTTCGTGTTACAGACCCTGTCCTGTTGACTATGAACCATGCTATGCTAATCTGTCATATTTCATCCAAGCTTGACTCTTAACAAAATAACTTGTTTAATCAGATTGCAGTATAAAACTTATCCAGTGATTAGGAATAGTTCTTAAGGAGCAGTGTTGACTAAGAGCCAGGAAGCTGTTTTCTCTCTCTAACGCTTTGTTGTTCTTCTAACCAAACTTTTCCAGAGGGTGAAAAAGTTACTTTCACATGTGGAGATAACACGTTCTTTTATGTTCACTTCCTGTGTGTGTGTACAGTACTTTTGGATCCATATGTATCATCGCGAGATTAATAGATTTTCCACAGATCTTATTCAGTACAGATCAAGATCAGGTCAAGAGTTTGATTTCAGAGGGAGAAAGAGTTCATTGAGTGAGTGAGTGAGTGAGTGAGTGAGTGAGTGAGTGAGTGAGTGAGTGAGTGAATGAGTGAGTGAGTGAGTGTGTGAGTGAGTGAGTGTGTGAGTGAGTGAGTGAGTGAGTGAGTGAGTGAGTGAGTGAGTGAGTGAGTGAGTGAGTGAGTGAGTGAGTGAGTGGAAGAAAGAGAGAAGGAGTCCAGTGAGACTACCCCTGTTATACTGGCTCAGTCTCAGTTATGTGACTCCCCAGCCGGCCCACCCAAGTAGAACCCAGTGATCTCTCCTGGCGATGACTGATGAGCACTCACCAGGAGGAAGAGAGGCTTATCATCGTCATCATCCCGGCAACAAAGCTTGGTGACACACACACTCTGACACACACACACTCTTTGCCTTCTGCAGCTGATGAACTGACAGGCTTGTTTTTCATGGCACACCTGGGACAACACAGACGAGCTCACCTGGGAAGACGCAGAGAGAGAGAGAGAAAAAGAGAGAATGAGAACAAGAGAGAGAATGATAGAGAGAGAGGACCACAGGCTGAGAGTAAAATGCTGAATCACTCCTCCAAGTGGTATTTCAACAGCATAAATGTATACTACACAATACACAGCACAGCTACCCTAAACCATGTTACAAGGTGACGATGTCTGCCATCAGCTCTAGCTGACAGTAGACTATTGACTCCCATGAATCAAAGGAAACACCTACAATACAGCATGGCTGGAGAAACAACAGCACACAGCATGTCTGCCTGCCTGTCTGTCTGACTGTCAGATCTCTTAACAGCATTTTCACCACAATAATGATTATAAATATTTAGAGTGTTCAAGTATAGGAACGTTATTTATTTGCCCATCTGGTTTCTGCATTCTGAGTTGTAATCCAGGCTATATCACAACCGGCCCTGATTGGGAGTCCCATAGGGCGGCGCACAATTGGCCCAGCGTCGTCCGGGTTTGGCCGGTGTAGGCCGTCATTGTAAATAAGAATTTGTTCTTAACTGACTTGCCTAGTTAAATAAAATAAATAAATGTTACTTCTATGTCGTGGTGAGAGGCTGAACTATCACTAGAAATGTGACAGAATGTTGACCTGACTGGGAATGTCCATTCTATTGTGCTAGTCATCCTATTTCTTTAGAAACCTACCAACCATCCGCTGGGATCAGGAGAATGTTACTGTACTCTTTAGCCTTAAATCAGTCTGTCATGTGACCCGATCAGGTGTCTCTTTGTCGTCCTGTCAGCTCTGACTTGAAAGGGTGTTAAGAGCATACTCAGGCTAGCACTCCCCAGACCACTCTCACTGTTGATATCTCTCTGTAGATGTCTGGAAGCGCTCCCCAAACTCTCGAGGGCCAGATATCTTACGCTCTCTGTCAGGTAAGAGGAATGAGCTGAAGATATGGACATGAGTACCCATGAAGGGCCTCTGTGCAAAGTACCCTCTCACGCAGGCACACACGTGTGCCCACACACACACACACACACACACACACACACACACACACACACACACACACACACACACACACACAGACTTGCATGCGCGCACACACACACTTTCAATCTCATTCATCAGTTACACTGGGGCCAAAAGAACATAACTCGTCCTGCGTGTGACATTTATTTCTCTCAGTGTCGCTGCCAGTTACTGTGCCACGTCATTACGGAACTAAAATGGCCGTTTCTTCAGATGAGGTGACAAAACCAACACTTCTCACTAATGAGGGAAAATCCTACAGGTGCCAGTGAAGAGAAAAGGAAAAAGACTTGAAATAAAAGCATTTATAGATCTGTCAAGATCTAGACGTTGTGAAGTTGTGAGGATAATGATGAAAAAATGTCTTAGGAAAAGATCCCTGTGTTGCATTTTATAGACTGGGTAGAGGCTTGAACATACTCTATGTAAGGGAGAGTACATCCAGCATCACTCCGTCAAGGGGAATGCATGTATAGTATTCTTTCTAACAATTATGTCTACATATATTTCAGGATGTTGTGTATCTCTGGAGTTAATCAGAATTAGAGGTCGACCGATTATGATTTTTCACCGCCGATACCGGTACCGATTATTTTGGGGGGGGGGGGGGGGGGGGGGGGCAAAAGGGCAGATGCCGATTATTCGGCCGATTTTTACATATATATTTGTAATAATGACAATTACAACAATACTGAATGACCACTTTTATTTTAACTTAATATAATACATAAATAAAATCAATTTAGTCTCAAATAAATAATGAAACATGTTTAATTCGGTTTAAGTAATGCAAAAACAAAGTGTTGGAGAAGAAAGTAAAAGTGCAATATGTGCCATGTAAAAAAGTTAACGTTTAAGTTCCTTGCTCAGAACATGAGAACATATGAAAGCTGGTGGTTCCTTTTAACATGAGTCTTCAATATTCCCAGTTAAGAAGTTTTAGGTTGTAGTTATTATAGGAATTATAGGACTATTTCTCTCTATACCATTTGTATTTAGTATACCTTTGACTATTGGATGTTCTTATAGGCACTATAGTATTGCTGTTACGGCTGTCGTAGAGAGGGGACCAAAGCGCAGCGTGGTAAGTGTTCATTATATTTATTAAACAACGAAACACTAGAACAAAATAAACAAAATGAAAAGCCAACAGTTCCGTCAGGTAACGAATACAAAACAGAAAACAACTACCCACAAAACACAGGTGGGAAAAGGCTGCCTAAGTATGATTCCCAATCAGAGACAACGATAGACAGCTGCCTCTAATTAGGAACCATACTCGGCCCAACACAAAGATATACAAAACATAGAATACCCACCCCACACCCTGACCTAACAAAATAGAGAAATAAACCGTCTCTCTCTGGTCAGGGCGTGACAATTGCCAGCCTGATCTCGGGAGCTGATAGGCTTGAAGTCATAAACAGCTAAATGCTTGAAGCACAGCGAAGAGCTGCTGGCAAACGCACAAAAGTGCTGTTTGAATAAATGCTTATGAGCCTGCTGCTGCTGCCTACCACCACTCAGTCAGACTGCTCTATCAAATATCAAATCATAGACTTAATTATAATATAATAAACACACAGAAATACGAGCCTTAGGTCATTAATATGGTCAAATCCGGAAACCATCATTTCGAAAACAAAACATTTATTCTTTCAGTGAAATACGGAACCGTTCCGTAATTTATCGAACGGGTGGCATCCTGAAGTCTAAATAGTGCTGTTACATTGCACAACCTTCAATGTTATGTCATAATTATGTCAAATTCTGTCAAATTAATTACGATCTTTGTTAGTAAGAAATGGTCTTCGCAACGAGCCAGGCGGCCCAAACTGCTGCATATACCCGACTCTGCTTGCACAGAACGCAAGAGAAGTGACACAATTTCCCTAGTTAAAATAAATGAACGTTAGCAGGCAATATTAACTAAATTTGCAGGTTTAAAAAAATATACTTGTGTATTGCTTTTAAGAAAGGCATTGATGTTTATGGTTAGGTACACATCGGTGCAACGACAGTGCTTTTTTGCGAATGCGCTTGTTAAATCATCACCCGTTTGACGAAGTAGGCTGTGATTCGATGATAAATTAACCGGCACCGCATTGATTATATGCAACGCAGGACACACTAGATAAACTAGTAATATCATCAACCATGTGTAGTTAACTAGTGATTATGTTAAGATTGATTGTTTTTTATAAGATACATTTAATGCTAGCTAGCAACTTACCTTGGCTCCTTGCTGCACTCGCGTAACAGGTGGTCAGCCTGCCACGCAGTCTCCTCGTGGAGTGCAACGTAATCGTACATAATCGGCGTCCAAAAATGCCGATTACTAATCGTTATGAAAACTTGAAATCGGCCCTAATTAATCGGCTATGCACAATTCAACACAGTCACAATCGCTTTTTTGTCTTTTAATCATTTTAAGCAGATGCTCTGCTTTTATAACACCGCACTCCAAAAAGCAAGTCCTGCAGGCTCTAGCTTTGTCTTATCTTGATTATTGTCTAGTCGTGTGGTCGAGTGCTGCAAGGAAAGACCTAGTTAAGCTGGCCCTGAACAGAGCGGCACGTCTTGCTCTTCATTATAATCAGACGACTGATATAAATACTATGCATGCCATTCTCTCTTGGCTAAGAGTTGAGAGACTGAGTGCATCACTTATTTTTATAAGAAACATTAATGTGTTGAAAATCCCAAATTGTTTGCATAGTCAACTTACACAACTCTGACACACACGCTTACCCCACCAGACATGTCACCAGGGTTGGCATATTTGGCATCATCCACAGTTTGCTAATGTTTAGCTATCCTGCTAGCATTTTCAAGAGCGTTCCTACTGCTAGACATGTTCCACGGTTGTTATACAAAATATCACAAGTGAGTAGAAATGATAACATTGATTGGTTATTATAAAGTTAGCCTACATTGTATCATTGACCTGTAGGCCTAATCATCACAGCCTATTGTCTGTGGGCTGTTTTGGATGGTGCGTGCCGGTCACGTAGATATCCAGCAGGTTCGCACGCTCATGAATTAAAATGTTCTATCTGTTCATCTACGTTTTCCTATGTGGGTTGTGTTTTGGCCATTGATATTTAAACTATTGAGAACTATTGACTACAGAGTGATATATGAATGTTAAAACCCTTTCCTGCAGTCAAATTACCAAATCACTCTCTAGTGGCGTCATGTGTGGAATGTTTTAAATATTTTTCATAATTTCATTTAAAAAAAAATTAAACGCCAAAAATCCGGTGTTTCTATGTCAAACGGTTTTCTTATATTTCAGTCTTCTGTGATGTGTATAACGTGATGTACTGTATACAAACTCCAAATGTAATACATTTCAACTGTATATCTGACATGGTACAGATGTCTTCTGTTTTGTAAGCCCATAACCACGTGTGTGAGGTGTATACTTTTGTTTCAAAGTAGAAAGACTACCAAGAAACACTGTTTGACCCTGATTTAGCCCACTGCAGTAAAATGTTAATGAATCAAATACCTGTTTAGGTGTATTTTGTATTATCCCAGTGATAGGTGTTGGGCTTCTACTCAGACCCTCAAAAGTTCATATTGTAGTAGTTGTCCCAGTGAGGCAATGATATCAGACTGAAGGGAGAAAATGTATATTTCATAAAGAGACAAAGGGTGATGAGGGCATGGGATAGAGCCAGCTGTCACAGCATGGATAAACCACTCATATAATGTAAAAAATATGTATAAAAAAACAGTCATTAGAACAGGGTGATAACTAAATCCACACTGCACTTCTAAACTCTGGCTTCAAGTCAATTTGGACACTGGATTTTCTCCTGAATTTACATATGAGGTCAACTGCCATTATATTCCGCCAATGTACTCTGAAACAGAAACTAACTGAAATTTCAGTTCTATGATTTGATCTTTTAGAAACGGAAACCCAGGGACCTCCACTGGGCTGTAGTCTACCAATCACAGACTGTCTTTGTCTAGCAGGGCAGATTCTGTACGGTCTGGATGAAGACATCCTTGTGTAACATCCTGCAGGAATTAGAATCAGGTGTGCATCCCAGAGATGAAACTCCTCTCTCTCTCTCTGAGAATTAGACAGCCATTCCCTGACACCCTGGCTATTGGTTTCAGAATCGCCGTCCATATACAAGGTTCTGGCCAAATGTTGCGCACTAAATACTTTAAACAGGGGTGCCATTCCGGAAGTAGTCATTTTATTTTGACTATGACCAATAAGCTCTATGCTTTGCAAAAGGGATGTGATGTTTGGTTGCGATGAGATGGATTGATGGAGTGTTGCTGCTTGCTGTGACTGATCATTTTTCCCATCAGTGTCAGATCATGTTAGCTGCTAGCCCATGTATCCTCATGTATACTGTTGGTGATAGGGAGGATTAGCCTTGTAGTGGCATTGGCTCTAAATGAGACTCTGGTTTGGCAGCCAGCCTGGTAATAGCAGATAATTATGTCATAATTAATTGGGCCTCATTATAATGGATCGTTACCACATGGACCCAGCTCAGTTCAGCTCCGACACCCACCTGCCCAGCACCCGGCTGGGGTGAGAAGGTCACCATCTACCCCCTATCATCATATCAACCACCTGGTTGAGTTCAGTTGGGCACACCATAGAAAAGGAAACAACAACAAAACATGTGATGGAAAATGAAAATGACTGTTTCTGATTGGAATAGTATGAAGTCCAAGTAGTCTCTCTCTGATTTAGTTCTTGTTTCTTCTGGCGCTAATGAACATGACACTGGTGTCTCAGGTATAGGTTCTGGAGGTAGAAAGTAGAAAGGTGCGTCACATTTCCTGGGAAAGGATTCGATGCAGTTCTATCAGTGTGAGACATCAGACTACGACGGGATGTGGAGTTCTGTACAAGTCAAGTATTACAAGATTACAAGGCTGAGCCTCAGAAGTGCTTCCATAAGCATGTAATTATGGTTCATGGTCCTACACAGAGCCAGGGTTGAACAGAGAGAGAGAGAGAGAGAGAGAGAGAGATGGAGAGAGAGAGATGGAGAGAGAGAGAGATGGAGAGAGAGAGAGAGAGAGAGAGAGAGAGAGAGAGAGAGGATGTGGTGGGGCCAGCAGTGTGGAGATTGAAACACTGGCAGGCTAGGATGTGATGAGAGGGTATAAGTTACAAATTGCATGCTTCAAGATTAAAGAGAGATAGAGAGAGAGCAAGAGAAAGAGAGAGGGAGAGAGAGAGAGAGGGGGGGACAGAGCAAGAGAGAGCGGGAGAGAAAGAGAAGGGGGAGAGAGAGAGAGAGAGTGGAAAGAATGAGTAAGTAATATGATTGCAGTGTCGAACAATGTCTATAATTTTTTAACAGCATCCGATTGACTTTGCAAATACAAGTTTATTGTAAGAGCATTTTTTACAGCGTGTTTGTGGTAGTTACAATTCAAATGAAATGTAGATGGTCCTATAGCATCACTGCTACTCAGGAGGAGAATATGTTGTCAGGGATAATTACAGAGAGGAAGTTTTACAAGCCTTGTATTATTGTGTCAATAACGTAAGCTCTGCTCTGAGATTCACAGACATGATTTCCCTATGCCTCTTCCTCCTTATGGTACACATCACTCTGGTGCTGTCAGTTTTAGAACCACGCTGTCCTAATTACAAAACTAGCTGTCATCCCCTAACTAGGAATATCAAGGGTTCCCAATGCTCTTTGAGGAAGACGTAACTTCCCCATTGCACTGCAAGTACTAAATACATAGCTTTCATGGTAATACAATGAAGGGATATCTGATACATTCATGTATGTTAACATGTAGCTCCTGACTGGAACATGCCCAGGTGCCTGAAGGAGAGAGGATTCCTGCACAGAGTACAGTTTCTATTACACTCAATAGGACATTTCATCACTGGCTAATGCTTCTGTTGTTACTGACTTCCTGTTTGCTGTGAAGTTATAGCTCCTCTGTCTGCGGCCTCGTGCTCAAGGCATTTAACTACTAATGATTAAAGCACAATTTATTGATAAGTAAATGAATAGTTATTATACAAATAATTAAAGTCCTTTTTTATATTAAATCAGTGATTTAATCATAGTAGACAATATTTCATTATCCAAAGGCAAATAATTTGAGACACAATTTGCCCGGAAAGTGATTACATGGAATGTAGCAAATACATCAAAAAAAAAGATTAGCTTATTTCTATTAAGTTTAGGTATCTCCGTACAAAAATATATTACATTGTCATAGTAATCCGTTACATACTTTGAAAAGTAATTATAGACGTGGCCGACGTACCTAGTGTAACTTTATGAACAAATGCACAATGTTCAATCACCATATTACAGGCAAGGCCATTAAGATTAAAGGCATCATTACATGTTCCACAAAATAAAAATCATATACCTGATCAAGTGTATTTGTGGTCTATGCTATGTAGGAAAAACAAACTTTGAAAACAAGGATAGCAGAACACAGGAGTAATACCAGGACACTTTACCAGAGAAACCCTGTGGCTGCGCATTTCACTGAGGCTCGGCACAACGTTAGCTCTCTGAGATACATTGGTATTGAACATGTTAAGACTCCTAGGAGGGGGTGAGATACTGCTAATCTATTACTGAGAAGAGAATTGTATTGGATTCACCGTTTGTGTACCATGTCTCCTAGAGGTCTGAACCAAGAGTTTGATATCAGAACATTTCTTACATGAATTTGTCACTTTGATTTGTCTTGCCTTACAGCTCTCTTACTTGGTCATTTTGTACATATATATTATTTTCTGTACCTAATATATGTGCCCGTCTCATTGATATCACATTTTTAGATATGCACAAATTGTTTTTGCACCCACCATGCGTCATGGTCATTTGAGGTGAAATTTGTATATTTTGGGAAGTTACCACTCAGTCTGTTTGACCAGAAGAAGATCTGTTTGGGATGTAAATGTTGTCAATAAAGCGGTGAATTGGGAGCTTTAACAGTGGTGAGGGCCTTCTTGTTCTTTACTAGTATACTTTGAAAGGTAACACAAAGAGTATAGAATCACTATTTCTATACATACTATGCCATTTTATGTTATTACAAACATTACTATTTGGACAACATACTCAGCTGTTGATAGGAACACTTCATCTCACGTTGTCTAATGTGGTTTACATTTACATTTACATTTAAGTCATTTAGCAGACGCTCTTATCCAGAGCGACTTACAAATTGATTGGTTCTTGTACTATTTAAACTAGTCTCATTCTATCACATACAAAAACACATACATTTACAAACACATCCACAGTGGTCAATATTTGGCAAACCAGTTGCACGGTCTGAATAATCATTGCATAGCCTTTTCCATATAGCTACTTTAAACATAGAGAACACATTGGCTCCATCTAAACAAAACTAGTGTCTGTTGGTGCTGCAGTTGTTTCTGAAGTCTCCGTTCAGTAATTCTTAGGCTGTTCTTCAGCCCAGTCCTCCTGCCCAGAACGTCCATTCTTCCCTTCCTTTCCCTTCCTCCTCTTGGGCCCCTGGGGTGTGGAGCTCTGCCCCTGTGCCTGCCCAACCTCCACCTCTGACTTCCCATTCCCTGAGTCATTGTTCTGCCTGGAGTAGCGTTTACACTTGCAGGAAGTAACCACAGTGATCTTGTAGGTCCTGGAGCTTCCGTTCTGACACTGCAGTCTGATGCGCTGGGTCCGGGTCCGGTCGATGACGCAACGCCACTCCTGGGCCTCCCGCCGGCTCCAGAACTTTCCGGTGTAGCCAGGGCCGGAGCCAATCCAGTTGGGCAGTAGGTGGGAGGGGAGACACTCCCCGGCACACACCAGCTCCTTGACCGGGTTCAGGCTGGTGCACTGGCCGTCTGATATGTACTTGGTGGAACGCAGCTCTCTGCAGCCCACCTGGCTCTGTGCCTGGCCCTGCTCTGTGACGGAGCGAGAGAGACCTGTCAGATACATAGTCAAAAACTAATCTTGCTGTCAAACTTTTAGGCAGAAAATTTTGTAATCCCAAAAATTCTAACTAAAATATAAATCAAACGCTCCTCAAATGATAATGACATGCAAATACTTTAAAGTATTTTAGGTGTGTTTGATTTATTTTGGAGTTGCATTTGGGATTATTCCATGCAATGCTCTTAAAGATTAGTTTTGACAGTTCAACAAGAACTGTAGCATGGTCAGGGTAATCTGATGTGCGGCATGAGTTAACAAGAGGTCCAACACAATTACAAATGCTCGAACTTTGAACTTTTCTCGCATTCAAACACTCAAGTCTCCCATTCAAGTCTATGATTCAACTTTAGTTTATTTAACTCCCATTTTTGTCTGTGGAAAATGTGCCTATATACATAATTATATCATTCCAATACTATATAATAAATACTTTAGAAATAGACATATTGACCTTTTGCTAAATTACACTTGTAAACTGGTTTCCCCACAGTCAGGATCAGTGAATACAATGAATCTGTTTGGTCCACTATAAATTGTTGAATTAATCAATTTAGAATGTGCATAAAAATACAACTCACCTTTCCTCGCATCGCTGGTCAAACGTCTTCCTCCGTTGCGTGCTTGATTCATTGATACATTACTACTCGGTGTATCCTGGACCGTACTTAACAACTGAGCGTTTAACGTTTCCGTGGCGCCGTTCTTGACAGCTTGACAGCTTCTTATCAGAAGGCAAAATAGCGCAAGCTGGTACCCACTCGTGGTAAGAAGCATCTCTGCACCTCCCCGTAGGCACTCGGCAGGCAGGTAGGTAGAGAGTGAGAGAATGTATGTGCCGCGATCTAAAGGAGGAATTAGGTCGTTATGATGTTACTCTACCTGTTGTTCAGTCGCTTATATACCCGCCTCTTGTTTTGCCACAACATCTCAGTGCGCATCCAGTGCGTACATTTTCTGAATGACCTAGGCGTTTTCACTCATAGCTACGCCCACAAAAGCAAAGGGCAGTGCGTTTTTTTAGCTTGTATACTCCTCCAAGTACTATGTACATAGGCTAACAGTCAGTTGAGTGAACACATAGACATTTAATAGATGTTTCTGTTAATATAGTTAGGTGATATAGTTAGATGAACGTTGCTGTCCTCTATGGATAGGCCAGTGGATAAAACATGATCAACACCTATATAAAGGCTTATAATAAACTAGCAATAATACTGTTTTTTCACCATCAGGTGTGTGTAAATAATGTATTAATTAATGTATGCAAATCATAAGTAGAGAATCAGAGTGTCACGTGCATATCCTTTGATACTCTATTTCATGATGATTTGTAAGTTTATAGTTAACATTTTATTCCATTTTTGAACGGATTGATTTGGGTTAGCAAGGAAGCTCAGCTGGAGACCCTGCAGTCAGACCAGGTGAGTACTTAGCTCTGGTCCAGGGCGATAGTGTGCGTTCCTTGCGGAAAGCACTTAGCGCCCTGGACCAGAGCTAGTGATTACTGTAGTTCTCATGTTGTGTTCTCTCATCCAGTGATCTCTCCATCTCTGCTGTTCAGGTGCTTCAGGTGAGCTCACCTACAGGATGTATGATGCATTACCCAAATCAGAGAATAAGACAAACGTTTAGATCTCCTCCTTCATCCCTCCATCCACCCATTCATCCTGCCGGCTCCTTGCCCCTAAGAACCAGAGTGTCTGTTTTCACTCCGTTCCCAGGCCTGCCCTGACAATGAATTCACCCAACGTCTCCTCAGCTATGTCCCCTCCTTTGATAAGAGTGAAAATAAATCCACTGTAAAACTGTCCAGGCTCATGCCATATTGTTAAACAAGTAGCTGCTCTTTTTCATATCTTATTTCTTCGTTCTTTTTAAAAGCTCCGCTGTCCAAACAATCTCCTATTACCCCCAAAAAGCAATGTTAGTCATACTGTCTGGAAGAAGGGGGGGAATGGATGAGGCTGAGGGGAAACTGAGAAGAGGGGACCTGGGGGCTTAAAAGAGGACTATCAAAGTTATATGATACCATGACGCAGGCAGCATTCGCACATTTATACATCTCAAAAACCGGAAATTTGAGATCAATCCTTTTATGCTTCTGTGAGTGACATGACATGTAGGTGAGGAGAGGGATAATAGAGGGGGAAACAGGGGGATGGGGTGGATGGTGAAACAGAGGGGATGTGGAGGATGAGGAAACAGAGGGGATGTGGAGGATGAGGAAACAGAGGGGATGTGGAGGATGAGGAAACAGAGAGGATGTGGAGGATGAGGAAACAGAGGGGATGTGGAGGATGAGGAAACAGAGGGGATGTGGAGGATGAGGAAACAGAGGAATGTGGAGGATGGGGGACTAGTGTGTTATTGCTCTATTGACAGACAGGCAACATGACAGCACCATGCTCGTTAGTTAGCTGGCCCCTATGAGCAGCAACCACACACACACTATGAGCAGCAACCACACACACACACACACACACACACACACACACTATGAGCAGCAACCACACACACACACACTATGAGCAGCAACCACACACACACTATGAGCAGCAACCACACACACACACACACTATGAGCAGCAGCCACACACACACACTATGAGCAGCAGCCACACACACACACACTATGAGCAGCAGCCACACACACACACTATGAGCAGCAGCCACACACACACTATGAGCAGCAGCCACACACACACACTATGAGCAGCAGCCACACACACACACACTATGAGCAGCAGCCACACACACACACACTATGAGCAGCAACCACACACACACTATGAGCAGCAACCACATACACACTGTGAGCAGCAACCACACAATGAGCAGCAACCACACACAATGAGCAGCAACTACACACACACTATGAGCAGCAGCCACACACACACTATGAGCAGCAGCCACACACACACTATGAGCAGCAGCCACACACACACACACACACACACTATGAGCAGCAGCCACACACACACTATGAGCAGCAGCAGCCATAAGAGGCAGGGGCCACTGTCTGTTCTCCCGTGGGACCCTGGGCAGTGGAAGCTTGAGAACAATACTGACAGGAAGCGGAGACAGGGGTCTATAGAATTCCACAGCATGGCCGTAGGACTTAACTACCTGAAGTATCTGATGTTTGTGTGAGAAGATGGTCCATGAGGGCTCCTTTCCTGCACTTGGCCATGGGAAACTATAGTTATATAGATGGTGTTGAAGACCCACTCTGGCATAGCAACCAAGAGGAGGCCGCCAACAAAAAAAGGTCAACAATGGAGTTATTGAAATATTGGGGGATGTATTTGTTTATCAAGGCCGTGTGTCTTTATGACCGGCTGACACATGACTATGAATTAAAGGTTACTGTCTGCACTGTGAGAATTGGTCAATGGAATGATCTTTGTTTCATGTTTCATAAATAGAGAATGCTCACTCTCTGCAAAGAAAGTCTGACAGCATATTGTATAGAACTATAGGTTCAGCCAAAACATCATCATGCTCCAGTACCCTTTGAACCCTGCCGACATAGTGCAGTAGCTATATTACCAGTCATTAGAATCAGTGCAATGGATGGCATTAAAGGGGAAAGCTGCCATCTAGTGGCAAAACAAAAATATGGGAATGTCCCCATAACAACAAAATGGGCAGTGAAGGACAACTATTAAGGCACTCTCCAAAACAAATGCCATTTGGGTGTAAAGGTTTGGCCAGCATTGAAGTCCGATCGTCATTGGGCCATCCATGGATCATCTGTGACATGGACTGATATGGATACATCACTGGTAAGACATCCATGTGTCTCAAATTATAGCAGGAAATCCCAAGTTTAGAGTAACACATAAATAAGCCCTTCATATTGTGTTTTATCCACTGCCATAATGACATAACAATATGACACGTATTGTTCAGTAAGGTGGTCCTATTTCCACGAGTGCATTTTTCACACTACTACTGTAAGGAAAGGGAGGAAATTGTTATTTTAAGACATTACTTAAAGAATATTCAAGGCTCACATTTGAAATAAGAGGAATTTGCTCAAAAGACATGCAAACAAGCAAAGCACATTAGACCCAATACAATACACTGGCAGTCCAATTGTGATCTTTTGGCAAAAGATCTGATCTGACTTGTCAAAAGACAATTTATTGGCAAAAGATCAGAATTGGGCTGCCTGTGTAAACACACCCAATATGCTATTGTACATCATATACACACCCTGAATACTTCAGTCTCCCCTATTCTAAACCGAATAGACCTCGTTGGGTCCATAGTAACAGTCCTTCCTTAAACTCCAGTCCAGCTGCTTGGTGAGTAAAGCACTCATCCTCACTATCCCCTTTCTTTCAATCTGGACATCCTGGCCAATCAGTAGTAATGCTGATTTTCATCATTCCCCTTTAATTAGGGATTGATTCAGACCTCATACACCAAGTGAACGGAATCAATTCAGTTCAATACAACTTCATTATTAATATCACTGAACTCTGACCAATCAGTAACATTAATCAATGAATCAATTAACTACCTGGTAGAAAAGAACACCAGCAGTCCCTCTCATTCCTGGTGGCAGGATGGTGGTCCCTCTGAGGATGTGGAGGGGCAGTTCAGCTGGTCTGGCGCTGAGGGACCGGGACACCCTGACGAAGCCATGCGCTCCTCTGCCTTCAAAACACAGCTCTGCCAGGAAGCTGGCTGTCTCCTTCACCATGTCACTCTCCTCATCTGGACCCAGGATAGAGAGGAGAGTGGGGAAACCGTCTAAAGTTGAACTTAGAGGGCATCAAAAAGCTACAAGTATGTAACAAGCTACAGTAGTAAAGTAGGCTATTGAGGCCAGTATCCCAAACTCAGAATAAGCCTATTCCTGGGCTAAAAAGCATGTCCAGTATGGAGCACCATAGCACACTGCAGTATAACTATAGTGAACCTATTGTATGTGTTTTCAACAGATAGGAGTGTGTAGTTAACCACTGTGCTCCCTCAGTCTCGGGGTATCCTTCTCCTGCAGTCCTCTACAGATCTTCTTATGGGTGAAGCAGTGGAGTCGCTGACAAAATCAGGCCACAGTAAGTCACCTGTAGCAGTAAAAGAAAACATTTATTAGCATTTATTAAGCATTTATAAGCATATAAGCATGGCGTAGTCATGGATGAAATCATTAAGTGTAACCAAAGTAATAGAGGGAAACGAATGAGAGAAACCAAGTGCTTCTGTATCAGAGGTGGTTTTCCTACCATGTTGCAGAGGGAACATCTCTGCCCCCTCTCTCCACACGTAGTGCAGAAATCAGCATCTACGAAGAGAGCCTGGGTTAGCACCGAGAACGCTGTCGGGTCGTTACCCTGGAGAGAAGCAGTGGAACATGGAATGTTAAACATTGAAGAGTGAACGCTGCCATACGGAAAGGCATTTGTAATAACATCAATTGTCAATATAATCTACATTCATTGAGAATGAACATGGACTCCTTAATATGGAAATTACACATTTAAAATGTTTAGCAAAATCCAATCAATCTTCAATTGATTAATTTCCGCAGGGACAAATTACATGAGTCCATAGGAGGAGCCTTACACCAAATCAAATCAAGTGTTATTTGTCACATGCACCAAATACAACAGGTGTAGACCTTAGTGAAATGCTTACTTACAAGCCCTTAACCAACAATGCAGTTTAAAATATTTTTGGGGGATGAGACCTAAGTCAAAGGAAGGTTTGAATGGATGAATGAGTGGAAGTTCACTCACGATCTCCACTGGTGCGATGCTCATGACCTGCTGCTGTAGCAGTGCAGCTTCACAGTAGGGAAACTTTCTGATGCAGTCTCTAATGAACTTCTCCTGGTACTGAGGAAAACCATCTCAATGGCTACCCTTCAACAGACTGAGAGAAGAGACTTGTATTTTTTAAAGACAATGAAACATGGAAATTGTCTAGGGAACTGTCTATACAGTTTACATAAAGTATGCATGCAATATAAAGCACTATAAAACACAACAATTAGTACCCAATGGTTAGTCTGGAAATGTTAACAAGAACAGAAGTAATTAAATTGGATGGGTACAGGCATTGGCGAAAATCTGATATCAACTTTGGAGGGGACAATTACATGACATTTTCTCAAGAGCAATTCCTGAGGGGGACACCAAAAGTAGTGCTGTAAAACATAGCCTACATTGTAATATGGTAAATGTATATTGAGGAACCAAAGAAATAAGGTGTTTGCCGTACTCCTAACTACCGGTACCCAAAACTACACAACTAATCCCAACAGCAATACCATTGCCTTTAACAAATCTTAGTTCAGTCACCAGTTTAAGTTGAGAGTGGGGGTATCCATGGCATTTTCCAATTATGTTCCTATTTTACAAGTCAAAAAAATGGAGAACCTTTCATAATGTTGCCAAACAAAGACTCAACAAACTTACCTGAGACTCCCTGTCTCTGCCAGTCTGTCCCTGCATATCTGTCCCCAACTCTGCTGTCTGTGTGCCATCTGTTGCCTGCTCTGCCTAATGACATCATTGTGAAACATTTCCATTAGAATTTAATTTCTTTCTTATGAACATTTGATCAACTAGTCTTTGCGATATTAGGCTACTAGGGTTCTTACTATGCGTTTTGGTGTATTGAAAAATACTCTGATGTCCGTCTTATTTTTCTGCCATTTTTCTACCTAGCTGGCTGGCTGGCTACACACACACACAGTGTGTAGGTTATTTACAGTAGGAGATGGGCTTCTATCATCTTCAATCATTCTATTTGGGCTTCGATCTAAAAGGTAGCTAGCAAATGTGAAACGGATTAAAATGACAAGAGTTGACAGCTGTATGAGTTCACCATTTACACAACATATGCTGCAACCTTTTGTAATTTTAATAGTTTGTTTCATATTGGCTGGCTTCCAACAATAGCTGAATTTGCAAAGCTAGCGAGCACCAATTCAGTTTCAGTGGTGTTTGCTATAATCTTTGCTACCCGGGTTAAATAAAGGTGAAATAAAATAAATAAATAAAAGTTCACTTGCGACAATTTAGCTTTTGCAACGAGACCATTAAATATATTTAAGACAATGGTAGAAGAGAGTGTAGTTCTGTTCAGTTTGGATTTCAGTTTATCGCTAACCTTATCACAGGGACTTTGAAGCACTAACTTACATCATCTGCATGCTGATTCCATCTTTGACGACGCCACATAAATGGAATAGGTACTAGCTAGCTTAATAGTTAATATTTGCGCGCTAGCTCTGCATATTCAGCTAGTGTGTGTGCGCAATTGACTGGATTAACCTCACGTCAGTTACGTGTATTGAGTGCCTTTCAGACAGTAGATACGACCTCTCTGTTACCTAGCAAGCTAAGGAACTGGCAGTGGATCAAACCATTGTGAGGCAAAGGGTGGGGGGGTTGCAATCTTTTGAAACTTAAAAACGCGCTATTAAGTGTCTATAATCAGCACAATTGCTTTCATTGCGTATTATTAATATTATTTAAATTACATAGTTATGTTTCAGTGATATATTGGGGGGTACAAATCATATTTTTCCCCGGATGGGGGGGTCGTGTCCCCCCCGGGATTTCCGCCCCTGGGTACAGGTTAGAATACTAGCAATGCAATCAATCACATCAACTACTGTCAAGAGAAACAAGATGATGCATGGAGAGTGACAACACACACCTCTTGATGAGCACATCTAGCTTGAAATCACAGTCCAGAAGAAAGGCCATGCATTTCTGCAGCACATATCTAATGTAGTGCATCTTCATGGCCAGCACCTCATTCATATCCTGCTGCTTCACACACTGCTCACACAGCAGGTCCATGACATGGTAACACTTCTCTAATGCTCACACGTCCACCAGCAGAGGGCACTCCCTGGGGGAAGGGGGTTAGAAAGTGTTACAGAGAATGTTAGAAAAAGAGAGACGGAGCGAGAGAGAAAGAGTTATAATGAGCGAGGGAGAGAGAACGAGAGAGAGAAAGTTATAAAGAGCAAGAGAGAGAACGAGAGAGAAAGAGTTATAAAGAGCGAGGGAGAGAGAATGAGAGAGGGGAAGAGAGAGAGAAAGAGTTATAAAGAGTGAGGGAGAAAGAACAAGAGAGAAAGAGTTATAAAGAGCGAGGGAGAGAGAACGAGAGAGAATTATAAAGAGAGAGGGAGAGAACGAAAGAGAGAATTATTAAGAGCGAGGGAGAGAGAAAACGAGAGAGAGAGGAAGAGTTATAGAGAGAGGGAGAGAGAACGAGAGAGAGAATTATAAAGAGCGAGGAAGAGAGAACGAGAGAGAGAATTATAAAGAGCAAGGAAGAGAGAACGAGAGAGAGAATTATAAAGAGCAAGGAAGAGAGAACGAGAGAGAGAATTATTAAGAGCGAGGGACAGAGAAAGTGAGAGAGAGAGAGAGAGAGAGGAAGAGTTAGGGAGAGAGAACGAGAGAGAGAATTATAAAGAGCAAGGAAGAGAGAGAACGAGAGAGAGAATTATAAAGAGCAAGGAAGAGAGAGAACGAGAGAGAGAATTATAAAGAGCAAGGAAGAGAGAACGAGAGAGAGAATTATAAAGAGCGAGTAAGAGAGAAAGTGAGAGAGAGAGAGGAAGAGTTAGGGAGAGAGAACGAGAGAGAGAATTATAAAGAGCGAGGGAGAGAACGAGAGAGAGAATTATAAAGAGCAAGGAAGAGAGAACGAGAGAGAGAATTATAAAGTGAGAGGGAGAGAGAACGAGAGAGAGAATTATAAAGAGCGAGGAAGAGAGAAAGTGAGAGAGAGAGAGAGGAAGAGTTAGGGAGAGAGAACGAGAGAGAGAGTTATAAAGAGCGAGGGAGAGAGAACGAGAGAGAGAATTATAAAGTGAGAGGGAGAGAGAACGAGAGAGAGAATTATAAAGAGCGAGGAAGAGAGAACGAGAGAGAGAATTATAAAGAGCGAGGAAGAGAGAACGAGAGAGAGAATTATAAAGAGCGAGGAAGAGAGAACGAGAGAGAGAATTATAAAGTGAGAGGGAGAGAGAACGAGAGAGAGAGTTATAAAGAGCAAGAGAGAGAGAACGAGAGAGAGTTATAAAGAGCGAGGTAGAGAGAACAAGAGAGAGTTATAAAGAGGGGGAGAGAATGAGAGAGAGAATTATAAAGAGTGAGGGAGAGAGAGAGAGAGAGAACGAGAGAGAGAGAGAACGAGAGAGAGAATTATAAAGAGCGAGGAAGAGAGAACGAGAGAGAGAATTATAAAGAGCAAGGAAGAGAGAGAACAAGAGAGAGAATTATAAAGAGCAAGGAAGAGAGAACGAGAGAGAGAATTATAAAGAGCGAGGGAGAGAGAAAGTGAGAGAGAGAGGAAGAGTTATAGAGAGAGGGAGAGAGAACGAGAGAGAGTTATAAAGAGCGGGGGAGAGAGAGAACTAGGGAGGGGAAGAGAGAGAAAGAGTTATAAAGTGTGAGGGAGAAAGAGAGGGAGAGAATGAGAGAGAGAATTATTAAGAGCGAGGGAGAGAAAGAGTTATAAAAAGCGAGGGAGAGAGATAACGAGAGAGAGAGAGTACAAAACTAATACCTAATGATCCCACAATCTGAAAAGGAGTGAGAAAAAGATGGACAGAGAGAGAGAGAATAAGAAAGGCCTGGTTGCTCCTTACCACACGAACCATTCCAATTAGCACGTAACAATCCATCGTATTCGCACTACTCTATTATATAACACTATAATGTACTGTATATCCTGCTGAGCTCCAATAGTGGAAGCTACTCTGCACTCGTAGAAAAAGGATTCCAAAAGGGTTATTCAGCTGTCCCCATAGGAGAACCCTTTGAAGAAACCTTTTGCGTTCCATGTAGAACCCTCAGTGGAAAGGGTTCTATCTGGAATAAAAGGGTTTTACCTGTAACCAAAAAGGGTTCTCCAAAGGGCTCTCATATGGGGACAGCCGAAGAACCCGTTTAGGTTCTAGAGCACCTTTTTTTTTTCTAAGAGTGTGTGAGAGCGAAGCCGTCACAGATCATGTTCTAGAGAAGAGATTCCCCATGTCAAACAAAGCTGTTCAAGAGAAACAAATGAACACTTTCCAATGTTTCAACAAACTGAAGTCCTATTACGTAAAGAAGCACTAACCTTCAGAGACACTGTGGCAGAAACCACAGGCTGAGTACTGACAGGTCACTTGGTATACTACTGAATAAACACACTCTCCTATGACTTCATAACTGACTCAGAAAAACACGTGTAAATAACTTGGTTTCCTCAGCTAACTGACGAAAGACAGCCACCAGGTGTATACAGTTGGTTAGACAGTCAAAACAGATCAGACTATTCTTGTACATTGGTGCACTGCCCTGACCGTAACATGACTTTAAGGAAACATTTCATTGGACGATGCATACCATGTGTATCCTGTACATACGACTAATAAAACTTGAAACTTGACTTCAGCCAGCAGGCTTATATAGCAGAGGTCTGAGAGTGTTACAGTGGTACCTCTCTCTGTGTCCTGCGTTCACCTCCAGACAGATAGATATCTTTAGATCTAAAGCGGGCAGAGACACCAGAGTATATACTGTCATCTCTGCTGCCCCATCTGATTCTGACAGACTGGACACAACACATACACACAGACGTGGTCTGAAGTAGCCTGTGGGTTACATCTAGTGGCAGTGTGATGCTATTATGGAACGTCCTGGAGTACTGCATCCTGCCCTCAACATTCTTAGCCATACGTCTACATAACAATGGAAAACATATGCTGCAGGCCTACACCCACATTATACATGTCTCTATGGCTACATCATCCCAATTACATCACTCTATTTGTTTGTGTCACTAACCATGTCAAAACTATTAGCGTGTGCGTGTAGAGGATTTTAGTGAAATTCACTTTTAAATGACAGTTATGGTTTATAATATTCTAAACATCTCAGGGGTATTTATGGCTAGCATATGGATCTGGTACAAGGGTATCTTGTGGAAATGAATGACAAAGCTCATCTTAGCATTGACAAATGACACAAACACAGGTAACCTTGTCAGAGTTTTCCACAAGACTCCCTATCCCCATTCATATCTCATCAGACAGTTGACTCTGACATCCTTGGAGCCCAGCAGCTCTACAACATCTTGCACATCACCTGAGAATATAGATTTTAGATGGAGATTGAAACATGCAATACCTCGATCTCATACATTCTCCCTTATAAATGATCTGTGCAATCTTTCATTCTCTCCCCATAGGTATACTCTACAATTTGGCAAGAAACTGCGATTGTGAAAACAGCTGCACTCCAGCAGTTTGGTATAAAAAGATTTAATTTGTCATAATGATATTGCGACTACTATGGGAAGTAACCTAGGCTAATGAAATTATTACAGCTGTAACGAGTGTGCTGAGAGTCGGGAAGCAAGTACAGGGAGTGAGTGTTTCAATAAACAACCCAATCAACACGAAACACAAACACCGCACCTATATAAAAACAGAGACAATAACACCTGAGGAAAGAACCAAGGGGAGTGACAGATATAGGGAAGATAATCAAGGAGGTGATGGAGTCCAGTGAGGGTCATGAGGTGCTGGTGCCCTTGACAGGTGTGCGCGATAATCAGCAGCCTGATGACCTAGAGGCCGGAGAGGAAGTACACATGACAACAGCAAAATTGTAGCCTACTGAAAATGCAAGAAGCAAAAATGCCTGTGGATAATTGTTTTAATCATATTGGTGTGACAACGCAAGACAATATTGTGGCAAAACGCACTGAAAAAGTGAAAATAACAGAAAAGCGTGTTTACAAAGTCAGGCAAAAAAAAATCTACAAGAAATTTACCTGCAGCAATAATCTTAAATATTTCCCGCTCGTGTGCTGAAAGATCACCTATCTTGGGAGCAGCCATTCTCTTTGTTGTTAACATGTAATTAATATTCTGAGTTCACAAGTGTTGACAAACAATATATTGCTGTGGATATGTATTTATCCCAAACTCGTTACTCCATTTGACATGACGACAGTAAAAGGTGATTTACTTCACCAAATTTCTAAAAGGAATAAACCGTCCTTGGACTACACCACAATGTGAAGAAAGCGGTGACAGATTGTCCATCATTTAAAATGCGTTAATGTTATGCATGTATATCGAACATATAGTATTATACCTCTCTATATTCAAAATCGTTTGTAATAAATGTATTTGAAGTACAAAGATCGCTGTATGTTAATGTATCGTTTGGTATATTTGATTCTGCCTGGATTCCACTATGCTGACGTCTTTGGTTTATCCCGGCTGTATTTCAAGTGGTCAGTCCAACGCTGTGATAAATTACTATTCTTTCTTCTCGTCGGTCATCTCAACTTGTTGTAGAGGCAACCACTGCAGGGTAAGTCCCTCAAGTATTTCACATCGTGAAATGTAATACTATTTCAGGTTTAACTGTTAAACTTGATGAGCTTGGCGAGATTTTGTGACAGGTTTAGTCATGTAACGGAATTGGAATCATGCCTTACACTCTCCTAAAATGTTTGTGTTGTTCGTCGTAAGTACTTATTTACAGAAGTGTTTTATTCGACAAATATCAAGCTGGTTCTGCCCACCATGAGGTGCGCTACAGGTGCGCGCAGGGGTTGGGCGGTTTTGGAGATGACTACGGGCATGGGCTACTGTACAATGTAGCTACTACCCAGTATGTATCATTTTAAATAAGCTTTATAAACATTATTTGTGACATGATAGTGCCCACGTCCTCCAAAGACCTAATAGCCTACTGGAGAACGAGACTGGCATTTGGGTATATTTGGAATTGGATATCCTCGGGGCTCCGGAATGGCGCAACGGTCTGAGGCACTGCTTCTCAGAGCTAGAGGTGTCACTACAGACCCTGGTTCGATTCCAGGCTTTATCACAACCGGCCGTGATTAGGAGTCCCATAGGGCGGCGCACAATTTAGCCCAGCATCTTCTGGGTTAGTGTTTGGCCGTCATTGTAAATAATTTGTTCTTAACTGACTTGCCTAGTTAAGTAAATAAAATAATCATATGCAGCTCTGTCTTCACGTGTCCAGATTATCAGTGTTCCGAGAATAACGAGGTAACCGCTCTGCCGCTGAGCTCGTTGGGACTGTGTTGGCTAAATGGCTATAGTTGAGAGCTGCTCACTTGACTGTAGGATCTTCATTTGAGACAGTTTGCTACAGTAGCAACAGGAAATTTGAATTATGTGGATTATAATTAATTTATAATAATTATAATTAATTTACGTTTTTGTAGTGGTTGATACCTTATCAAGTCTGAATCATGAGGCTTGTCCTTGAGGCAGAACTGAGCTAGTTCCCCTTAGATAGGCCAGCTGCAAAGTCAAAATAGTCTGTATTGTAAAATTTCATGAAACAAAAATGAGGTTTTTGGTCTTATTTAAGGGTCAGCAGTGAGGTTAAGGTTCAGGCTAGGTTTAAAATGTGATTTTATGTGGTTACGCTAGCTAGTGCCTCCAGAACAATCATCACAAAATGCTAACCTACAATATGATGGGACACAGGCGTTAAGGTGAAGTGTCTTTCTCACTCACTTATTGAGGTGCGTTATTTTATACCAACCTAATCTCAGAGCATTATGTATTATTCTGTACATACATCCGAGACATCCCATTTCGTATGATATGTTACAAATTACAATTCGTATTAAATGTTACGAATTTACAAAACGTACAATATATGATTTCTAACTAGGTGTTTAGCTAGGCTAGGGGTTAGCGGTTTGGGTTAAGTTTAGGAGTTAGGTTAAAGGGTTAGGAGAAGGATTAGATAAAGGGATAAGGTTAGCTAACATGCTAAGTAGCTCAAATGTAGTAAGCAGTTGAAAAATGCTGAAGTTGTCCCTGATGATATTCAAACTCACAACCGTTGGGTTGCTAGACGTTCACGTTATACACCAGCCATCCAGCCTGACCAACCACTCTCTCATACCAAATGTAACATATGTTTACTATGTTATGTCTAATATATGAGACCAGTCTGTTTATACTGTAGTCACGTTTCACTGTCATCCTCTCACACAAGCACACACTTTCTGTAGTTATCAGAAACATTGAGCTCCACAGAGGCTGTCTCCCCGTCAGCATTCTCTGGCGACTGTTGCCTGTTTCCAGGAATTGTATTTTGGGCATTGAATGTCAGTTGGACAGGCCTACAAAGCCTGTGCGTACAACTGGTCATGGCTCACATCAACACCATTATCCTAGCTACTCTCTGTTGTTATCATCTATGCACAGTCACTTTAATAACTCTACCTACATGTACATATTACCTCAATTAACCGGTGCCCCCGCACATTGACTCTGTACCAGTACCCCCCTGTATATAATCTCGCTATTGTTATTTTACTGCTGCTCTTTAATTACTTGTTACTTTTATTTCTTATTCTTACTCATATTTTTAACTGCATTGTTGGTTAGGGGCTCGTAAGTAAGCATTTGACTGAGGTGTATTCGGCGCATGTGACTAATAGAATGTGATGTGTCCATGTGTGCATGTTGGGTTGCACATTTTGGAGAATATTCACAGGTGGAAACTTTCTGTCGGAATTAACGGGAATGTATGCAAATTAATACCATTTAAATGTGATGTTTTTTGCAATTGAGATATTTATCATATGTAGACAAACAAACCTTTTACCTTATCATACCTAGACATTACATTTACATTTACATTTAAGTCATTTAGCAGACGCTCTTATCCAGAGCGACTTACAAATTGGTGCATTCACCTATAATATCCAGTAGAACAACCACTTTACAATAGTACATCTAAATCTTTTAAAGGGGGGGGGGGGGTTAGAAGGATTACTTTATCCTATCCCAGGTATTCCTTAAAGAGGTGGGGTTTCAGGTGTCTCCGGAAGGTGGTGATTGACTCCGCTGTCCTGGCATCGTGAGGGAGATTGTTCCACCATTGGGGTGCCAGAGCGGCGAACAGTTTTGACTGGGCTGAGCGGGAACTGTGCTTCCTCAGAGGTAGGGAGGCGAGCAGGCCAGAGGTGGATGAACGCAGTGCCCTTGTTTGGGTGTAGGGCCTGATCAGAGCCTGAAGGTACGGAGGTGCCGTTCCCCTCACAGCTCCGTAGGCAAGCACCATGGTCTTGTAGCGGATGCGAGCTTCAACTGGAAGCCAGTGGAGAGAGCGGAGGAGCGGGGTGACGTGAGAGAACTTGGGAAGGTTGAACACCAGACGGGCTGCGGCGTTCTGGATGAGTTGTAGGGGTTTGATGGCACAGGCAGGGAGCCCAGCCAACAGCGAGTTGCAGTAATCCAGACGGGAGATGACAAGTGCCTGGATTAGGACCTGCGCCGCTTCCTGTGTGAGGCAGGGTCGTACTCTGCGAATGTTGTAGAGCATGAACCTACAGGATCGGGTCACCGCCTTGATGTTAGTGGAGAACGACAGGGTGTTGTCCAGGATCACGCCAAGGTTCTTAGCACTCTGGGAGGAGGACACAAGGGAGTTGTCAACCGTGATGGCGAGATCATGGAACGGGCAGTCCTTCCCCGGGAGGAAGAGCAGCTCCGTCTTGCCGAGGTTCAGCTTGAGGTGGTGATCCGTCATCCACACTGATATGTCTGCCAGACATGCAGAGATGCGATTCGCCACCTGGTTGTCAGAAGGGGGAAAGGAGAAGATTAATTGTGTGTCGTCTGCATAGCAATGATAGGAGAGACCGTGTGAGGATATGAGAGCCAAGTGACTTGGTGTATAGCGAGAATAGGAGAGAGCCTAGAACAGAGCCCTGGGGGACACCAGTGGTGAGAGCACGTGGTGCGGAGACAGATTCTCGCCACGCCACCTGGTAGGAGCGACCTGTCAGGTAGGACGCAATCCAAGCGTGGGCCGCGCCGGAGATGCCCAGCTCGGAGAGGGTGGAGAGGAGGATCTGATGGTTCACAGTATCAAAGGCAGCAGATAGGTCTAGAAGGATGAGAGCAGAGGAGAGAGAGTTAGCTTTAGCAGTGCGGAGAGCCTCCGTGACACAGAGAAGAGCAGTCTCAGTTGAATGCCCAGTCTTGAAACCTGACTGATTAGGATCAAGAAGGTCGTTCTGAGAGAGATAGCAGGAGAGCTGGCCAAGGACGGCACGTTCAAGAGTTTTGGAGAGAAAAGAAAGAAGGGATACTGGTCTGTAGTTGTTGACATCGGAGGGATCGAGTGTAGGTTTTCAGAAGGGGTGCAACTCTCGCTCTCTTGAAGACGGAAGGGACGTAGCCAGCGGTCAAGGATGAGTTGATGAGCGAGGTGAGGTAGGGGAGAAGGTCTCCGGAAATGGTCTGGAGAAGAGAGGAGGGGATAGGGTCAAGTGGGCAGGTTGTTGGGCGGCCGGCCGTCACAAGACGCGAGATTTCATCTGGAGAGAGAGGGGAGAAAGAGGTCAAAGCACAGGGTAGGGCAGTGTGAGCAGGACCAGCGGTGTCGCTTGACTTAGCAAACGAGGATCGGATGTCGTCAACCTTCTTTTCAAAATGGTTGACGAAGTCATCCGCAGAGAGAGAGGAGGGGGGAGGGGGAGGAGGATTCAGGAGGGAGGAGAAGGTAGCAAAAAGCTTCCTAGGGTTAGAGGCAGATCCTTGGAATTTAGAGTGGTAGAAAGTGGCTTTAGCAGCAGAGACAGAAGAGGAAAATGTAGAGAGAGAGTGAAAGGATGCCAGGTCTGCAGGGACGCGAGTTTCTCCATTTCCGCTCGGCTGCCCGGAGCCCTGTTCTGTGAGCTCGCAGTGAGTCATCGAGCCACGGAGCAGGAGGGGAGGACCGAGCCGGCCTGGAGGATAGGGGACAGAGAAAATCAAAGGATGCAGAGAGGGAGGAGAGGAGGGGTGAGGAGGCAAAATCAGGAGATAGGTTGGAGAAGGTTTGAGCAGAGGGAAGAGATGATAGGATGGAAGAGGAGAGAGTAGCAGGAGAGAGAGAGAGCGAAGGTTGGGATGGCGCAATACCATCCGAGTAGGGGCAGAGTGAGAAGTGTTGGATGAGAGCGAGAGGGAAAAGGATACAAGGTAGTGGTCGGAGACTTGGAGAGGAGTTGCAATGAGATTAGTGGAAGAACAGCATCTAGTAAAGATGAGGTCAAGCGTATTGCCTGCCTTGTGAGTAGGGGGGGAAGGTGAGAGGGTGAGGTCAAAAGAGGAGAGGAGTGGAAAGAAGGAGGCAGAGACATAATTGCAAATGTTTAAATCTTTCCAATATACATTTTTAAACTATTTAGTTACGAATTTAACTTTAATTAAATGAGTTGACTCTTCACATGGGATGATTTCACTGAACAACAAAAGGGAATATTGAATGATCCATCGCATCTCCCAAAAACGTTTTCAACATCTGTAAAATGATAGCTTTAGTTTCTAGACTTTGGTTGTCTTCCTCTCAGGCTTCCATGTCTTCTCCCTGGACCTCAATGTCTACCTCTTGAACATCAGACTGAGACCTCATTTTCACTCTCACTTTCCAACCTTGTTGAGGATGGCTCGTTGTGAGGCTCAAAAAGCCTCAGATTTGCCCGCATGGCCACCAATTTTTCAACCCTTGTATTGGTCAGCCTGTTGCGTGCTTTGGTGTGTGTGTTCCCAAACAAGGAGCAGTTGCGCTCTGAGGCGGCTGATGTTGGTGGGATTTGGAGGATGATGGAGGCAACAGGGGAAACCACCTCAGTTCCACAGTCCCTTCCACCAGGTGGCTGATGAGATATGTTGGCATGACTGCCATATTGCATCTCTGTCCCAAAGCCCTTGCTTGGAAGTGTACTTCACCAGACTGCCAAAAACCTTGCCCTCATCCAGGCCAAGGTGGTGAGACACGGTAGTAATGACACCATAGGCCTTGTTGATCTCTGTACCAGACAGGATGCTCTTGCCAGCATACTTGGGGTCCAACATGTACGCTGCAGCGTGTATGGGCTTCAGGCAGAAGTCTTCATGCTTTTGGATGTATTTCAGAATTTCCTCTGCTTGGCGCAACAGTGAAGTGGGCAGGGCAGTACACATTTCTTCTCTTACATCTGCAAGCAGAGTCTGAACATCAGACAGGATGGCATTGTGTCCCGCAATCCGTGCAATTGCTATAGGTTTCAGGCTGCTTACCACTCTCCCAAATACATCATCCATGAGGATCCTCTTGATGGGGCTGTCCATATCGCCAGACTGTGATATGGCCATTTCTTGGAGAGACTCCTTCCCATCCAGGAGACTGTCAAACATGACGACAACACCACCCCAACGGGTGTTGCTGGGCAGCTTCAATGTGATGCCCTTATTCTTCTCACTTTGCTTGGTGAGGTAGATTGCTTCTATAACTTGATGACCCTTCACATACCTAACCATTTCCTTGGCTGTCTTGTAGAGTGTATCCATTGTTTTCAGATCCATGATGTCCTTGAGGAGCTGCTTCAATGCATGAGAAGCACAGCCAATGGGTGTTCATGTTCGCAGCATTCTGTCACCTTCTGTGGTACAAGGTCATTGATGACTGCTTTCAGCTCATCTGCAATGTAGAGAACAGTGTGTCTGTGCTCTTGTAGAATACTGGTTGAGATGATGTAGTTAATTATTCCTTGCCCACAAACATTCGACCACCCATCAGAGATGATTGCAACACAGTCTGCTTTCTCTGATTTGCTTGACCTTCACTTGAACTCTGTTGAACTCTGCATCCAGTAAATGAGTAGATAAATCATGTCTGGTTGGAGGGGTGTATGCTGGGAGAAAAACATTCAGAAATCTCTACCAATACACATTGCCTGTGAGCATCAGAGATGAACCAGTTGCATACACAGCTCGAGCAAGACATTCCTCAGCATTTCTGACAGTTCCTCCATTGAGTAAAAAACAACATATAATTCCAGGAGGACCATGAGCTGTTGCTATCGATAAGGTGTCTGATTCATCATTTTTCACCTCGAATAGGAAGTAAAGGGACTTTTGTCAGAGTTTGCTTGTTGTGAGCGCTGAGGGAACTTTATGTACTTGGCAAGATGATTCTGCACCTTTGTTGCATTCTTCACATGATTTGGCACAGTATTTGCAAATGTACACAGCTTTTCCATTTACATTCACTGCAGTGAAATGTCTCCACACATCAGATAGTGCCAGTGGCATTTTCCTGTAAAGATTTGAAGAATAAAAAGTTAAAAACAATTCAATTCCATGTACAGATAAATAGTTAAGCAGTTAGATTAAACAACTCCTTTTGTAAGAAATGTTTTAAAATGAAACATGTATGGAAACAGGTGAATTAACACTCAGTTAGCAGGCTCAAACAAGCTAAAAACCCACATGGTAGCAAAAACTAACTAGCAGAAATTGTTAACAATTTAGAAATGATTAACGCATGTTGCTGTAGGCTACTATTTACTAGTTAATAAAAAAATCATGTGTCCTGTATTCACCCACCCAGTATTGTAATCAAAACTTACCAGAAAGCATGTGGTTCTTGGCTCAGTGTAGTAGTGTGGGCTCAATAGCATCTCATTAGTGTGCAAGCTCTTGAGAATCAGCTGTACATGTGATGGAAGAGTGCACTGTGCATGCAATTGTGGATAGTTTAACCAAAATATGCCGCAAGACCTAGAATTTCCTCATGTTTTTCCCACAAAAAAAGGTTCACTTGTCACGGGTGTCGTAGGGATTGGACCAAAACGCAGCGGGAACGTGTAACTTCTTATTAAAGAAGGAAATCAAAAGAAACACGTATACAAAAACAACAGACTAAACAGTCCTGTCAGGTGCACAAACACAAAACAGGAAACATCTACCCACAAATCCCATAGAAAAAACACCCCTCTTAAATAGGACCTTCAATTAGAAGCAACGAGGAGCAGCTGCTTCCAATTGAAGGTCAACCCAATAAACACCACATAGAAATAGACATACTAGAACTAACAGCCCAACAAACCCCGAAACACTAAACAAACACGCCCTGACCAAACTACAATAACAAACAACCTCTTTTACTGGTCAGGACGTGACATCACTGTTTATAAGCTAACTTTAAAAAATGTTTTAATGAATTTTAGCAAAATTCCCCTAATTCCAGGGCTTAACGTCCCATGGAAAATGTCTGGAAATATACTGAAAAATGTCCTTCCCTTTGCAACCGTAGTTGTGACTGACCATGTCCTTCCCTTTGCAACCGTAGTTGTGACTGACCATTTCCTTCCCTTTGCAACCGTAGTTGTGACTGACCATATCTACGTGTGGTTATGAAACTGGTCAGCGACGTTACTAGGGCAGCCATCCACATCAAATTGGTCCTCTGTCATGGAGTCATTGGAGTAGAGAAGAGGTCCACTAACAGAGGAGTCTCTCGTGACAGACTGTTACCCTGAGATTTGGCTCTAGGTGCCTAAATGAACAGAGGAGAAATATTGTGAGATTATTTTGTTTTAATAAAATTCTCTCCCCCATTACTTGGGATAAAACCGAGTAATGGGCCTTTTCACAGACAACCTGGTATTGAAAAGGGACATTATTCAGATTGAATGCCTCATCACAGACAAATGCAGCTTTTCTTCTCCTTTTCGCAATGTTACATCTGAGGTGACGCATAACTGTGTGGAGGTTTACATCAGGTGAGTCCTGTTTACATCTTCCACACTGATAATTGCTGTGGGACCACTTCTACCATCCCCCAGGGCGGACTACCGGTCCTTAGCCCAGCTCTCTGTGCTCTCACTGGGGTAAAAAAACTGAAGCTGTGGGTATTGTCTGGTACTCTCGGTCTTTTTACAGAATAAACAGTGTGCAGAGCTGTAGGGAGACGAGGCTCACTCTAACCTTAAGTAACCCCTAACCATCAAATATGATTTGTTGGTAAGACTTGCACCTGCATCTATAATGCTTTATAGATTGTAATAAGCATGTATGAGCCTTTTTAATGTCTTAGAGTTTATAATACCTGCAGGTATAATGCATTATTACTTGTAATAATGTAAAATAAGAAATGCTAAATGTTTTTTTTCTTTTGGAAATATTCTGCTTCGTTATATAAATGACAACTCAGTGATAAAATGGTTAAGTTTTGATGACCTCTTTTCTAACCAGAGGCTAGTCAGTAAATTACATTTCACTATGACTGATGGTGCCAGTGGCATGACAGAATCTCCCCTTTGGAGTCAGAGTCCTCGGCAGGCACATCCCTGACGACCTGAAATGGTCCCTTCACACAAACAGTGTGGTCAAGAAGGCGCAACAGCGCCTCTTCAACTTCAGGAGACTGAAGAAATTCAGCTTGTCCCCTAAGACCCTCACAAACTTCTACAGATGCATTGAGAACATCCTGTCAGGCTGTACCAAGATCTTTCCAACCACTCCGCTAAAAACCGATCCACACTCACAGGGAAAAACTCTGCCACTCCATTCAAATCTCAATTTAACCAATGCTAATTCTCTGTAAACAAATGAACACTTTAAGCATGTTTATAAAGAAGATTGAACTTTTTGGCCTCCATTTCAAGCGTCACGTCTAGAGGAAACCTGGCATCATCCCTATGGGGAGCATGGTGGTGGCAGCATCATGCTGTGGGGATGTTTTTCAGCTGCAGGGACTGGGAGACTAGTCAGGATCGAGGGGAAAGATGAACGGTAGAGATGTTTGATGACAACCTGCTCCAGAGCGCTCAGGACCTCAGACTTGGGCGACGGTTCACCTTCCAACAGGGCAATGACCCTAAGCACACAGGCAAGACAACACCGGAGTGGCTTCAGGACATGTCTCTGAATGTCCTTGAGTGGCCCAGACAGAGCCTGAACCAGATCAAAAGAGACCTGAAAATAGCTGTGCAGCGACGCACCCCTTCCAACCTGACAGTGCTTGAGAGGATCTGCAGAAAAGAACGGGAGCAACTCCCTAAATATAGGTTTGCCAAGCTTATAGAGTCATATCCAAGAAGAATCAAGGCTGAAATCGCTGCCAAAGGTGCTTCAACAAAGTACTGAGTAAAGGGTCTGAATAATTATGGAAATGTGATATTTCCAGGTCTTCTTTTAAATATACATTTCTAAAAACCTGTTTTTGCTTTGTCGTTATGGGACATTGGGGGGGGGGACACACACACTATTTCATCCACTTTAGAATAAGGCTGTATCATAACAAAATGTGGAAAAAGTCTGAATATAAGGGGTCTGAATATTTTCCGAATGCACTGTACATAGTCATTGAACACTAGTCACTTGAATGTTTACATACTGTTTTACCCACTTGATATACTGTTTTGTAGTCACGGCTCATCCTATATAATTACTGCTGTACACCTTTTCTATTCACATGCTGTCCCCACAGCATCATTTCTTTTATATATGTATATGGCAAAAAAAAGAAACGTCCCTTTTTCAGGACCTTGTCTTTCAAAGATAATTCGTAAAAATCCAACTAACTTCACAAATCTTCATTGGAAAGGGTTTAAACACTGTTTCCATGCTTGTTCAATGAACCATAAACAATTAATGAACATGCACCTGTGGAACGGTCGTTAAGACACTAACAGACGGTAGGCAATTAAGGTCACAGTTATGAAAACTTAGGACACTAAAGAGGCCTTTCTACTGACTCTGAAAAAACACCAAAAGAAAGACGTTCACGCAGATGAGCATGCCTTAGGCATGCTGCAAGGAGGCATGAGGACTGCAGATGTGGCCAGGGCAATATATTGCAATGTCCGTACTGTGAGACGCCTAAGACAGGGAGACATGACGGACAGCTGATCGTTTTCGCAGTGGCAGACCACGTGTAACAACACCTGCCCAGGATTGGTACATCTGAACATCACACCTGCGGGACAGGTACAGGATGGCAACAACTGCCTGAGATGCACCAGTAACGCACAATCCCTCCATCAGTGCTCAGAGTCCGCAATGGGCTGAGAGGCTGGACTGAGGGCTTGTAAGGCAGGTCCTCACCGGCAACACCGTCGCCAATAGGCACAAACCCATCGTCACTGGACCAGACAGGACCGGCAAAAAGTGCTCTTCACTGACGAGTCGCTGTTTTGTCTCACCGGGGGTGATGGTCGGATTCGCGTTTATCGTCGACGGAATGAGCGTTACACCGAGCCCTCTACCCTGGAGAGGGATCGATTTGGCGGTGGAGGGGCCGTCACAGTCTGGGGCGGTGTGTCACAGCATCATTGGACTGACCTTATTGTCATTGCAGGAAATCTCAACGCTGTGCGTTACACGGAAGACATCCTCCTCCCTCATGTGGTACCCTTCCTGCAGGCTCATCCTGACATGACCCTCCAGCATGACAATGCCACCACGCACAGAACGAGCAGTATAGCTGATTTCCTGCAAGTCAGGAATGTCAGTGTTCTGCCTTGGCCAATGACGAGCCCGGATCTCAATCCCATTGAGCACGTCTGGGATCGGAGGGTGAGGGCTAGGGCCATTCCCCCCAGAAATGTCCGGGGACTTGCAGGAGCCTTGGTGGAAGAGTGGGGTAACATCTCACAGCAATAACTGCCAAATCTGGTGCAGTCCATGAGGAAATGCACTGCAGTACTTAATGCAGCTGGTGGCCACACCAGATACTGACTGACTTTTGATTTTGAGGAGGTGTTATAGTGTTGGGGGCTTTGCTGTTGACACTATCAGTGATATCTTATTTACAGTTCAAGGCACACTAAACCAGTATGGCTACCACAGCATTTTGCAGCGATACGCCATCTGGTTTAGGCTTAGTGGGACTGTCCTTTTGTTTTTCAACAGGACACTGACCCAAACACAGCTCCAGGCTGTGTAAGGGCTTTTTGATCAAGAAAGAGTGATAGTGCTGCATCAGATGAAATGGCTGCCACAATCCCCCAACCTCAACCCAATTTTGATGGTTTGGGATGAGTCTGACCGCAGAGTGATGGAAAAGCAGCCAGCAAGTGCTCAGCATATGTGGAAACTCCTTCAAGACTGTTGGAAAAGCATTCCAGGTGAAGCTGGTTGAGAGCTTGCAAGTGTGCAAAGCTGTCATCAAGGCAAAGGGTGGCTATTTGAAGAATTTCCAATATAAAATATATTTTTGATTTGTAACTTTTTTTTGGGTTACTACATGATTCCATGTGTTGTCATAGTTTTGATGTCTTCACTATTATTCTACAATGTAGAAAATAGTAACAGTTAACAAAAACAATTGAATGAGTAGGTGTTCTAAAACATTTAATGATCGGTGGTGTGTGTGTGTGTGGAGACACCCCTTCAAATGAGCTGTTTTAGCCACACCCTTTCCTGACAGGTGTATAAAATCGAGCACACAGCCATGCATTCTCCGTAGACAGACATTGGTAGTAGAATGGCCTTACTGAAGATCTGTTTCAACGTGGCACTGTCATAGGATTCCACTTTTCCAAGTCGGTTCATCAAATTTCTGCTCTGCTTGAGCTGCCCCGGTCAACTGTAAGTGCTGTTATTGTGAAGTGGAGACATCTATGAGCAACAATGGCTCAGCCACGAAATGGCAGGCCACACAAGCACACAGAACGGGACCGTAAAAATTGTGTCTGTTGCAACACTCCCTACCGAGTTCCAAACTGCCTCTGGAAGAAACATCAGCTCAAGAACTGTTCGTCGGGTGCTTCATGAAATGGTTTTCCATGGCCGAGCAGCCGCACACAAGCCAAAAATAACCATACGCAATGCCAGGTGTCGGCTGGAGTGTCGTAAAACTCGCCGTCGTTGGACTTTAGTGTAGTGGAAACGCTGATAAATCACTCCTCACCACCTGGCAGTCCGACGGACGGATCAGGATTTAGTTGATGCCAGGAGAATGCTACCTGCCCCAATGCATAGTGCCAACTGTAAAGTTTGGTGGAGGAGGAATAATGGTCTGAGGCTGTTTTTCATGGTTCAGGCTAGGCCCTTTTAGTTCCAGTGAAGGAACATCTTAACGTTATAGCATACAATGATTATTCTGTGCTTCCAACTTTGTGGCAGCAGTTTTTGGTTATCGCCTTTTGCTGTTTCAACATGACAATGCCGGGTGCAGAAAGCGAGGTCCTTACAGAAATGGTTTGTCGATCAGTGTGGAAGAACTTGACTGGGCTGCACAAAGCCCTGACCTCAACTCCATTGAACACCTTTGGGATGAATTGGAACGCCGACTGCGAGCCAGGCTTAATCGCCCAACATCTGTGCCCAACCTCACTATTGCTGTTGTGGCTGAATGCTGGGGGGACTTGCTTCCAATGTTCCAACATCTAGTGGAAAGCCTTCCCAGAAGAGTGGAGGCTGTTGTAGCAGCAAAGGGAGGACCAACTCCATATTAATGCACATGATTTTGGAATGTGTGCTGTATATTTAAGCAATAAGGCCTGAGGGGGTCTGGTATTTGGCCAATATACCACAGCTTAGGGCTGTTCTTATGCACAACGCAACACGGGGCTCCCGAGTGGCGCAGCGGTCTAGTGCACTGCATCTCAGTGCAAGAGGCAACACTACAATCCCTGGTTCAAATCCAGCAGTGATTGGGAGTCCCATAAGGCGGCGTACAATTTAAGAGCACAAGGCGAGACCCAGATGCAGCCACAGGAGGCAGATGGTTAGAGTCGACTGTTTATTAACAACCCAAAAGGGGTAGGCAAGAGAATTGCCTGTCCACGACCAAAGGTCAACCAGTTCTAGAGGTACAGAATGGCAGGCAGGCTCGAGGTCAGGGCAGGCAGAATGGTCAGGCAGGCGGGAATGGAGTCCAGAAAAACGGGCAAAGGCCAACACCGGAAGGACTAGTAAAAGAGAATAGAAAAACACGCTGGTTGACTTGAACTGGCACAGAGACAGGAAACACAGAAGGACTACATGATTCCATTTGTGTCATTTCATCGTGTTGATGTCTTCACTATTCTACGTTGTAGAAAATAGTAATAATAAAGAAACCCTGTAAGAAGTAGGTGTGTCCAGACTTCTGACTGGTACTGTATTTATATCACGGTCTCTGACATTGCTCGTTCTGATAAATACATTTTTACTTTTGGATTATTTGCATATTGTTTTCTAGCTATTATTACTGCGCTGTTGGAGCACCTGTGATAACTTCTCCAAATCTGTGTACACGACCAATACACCTTTTTATTTGATTTCAGATACAGATAGCCTAAACCCATCTGTAGAATTCAAACAAGTCCTCTCTGCTATGCTCATTCCTTGTCATGCCAAACATGATATTAGATATTTCTTTGTCTGAATTTCAGATTTTTGCTTTACGTACAAGAGAATGCACTGCGAAATGGTGAGAGATGGCATGTCCCTAATGTTCTCATTTGTTCATCAGGATCAGTTTGTGTGGCACACATGGGAGTCTGTAGTGCTTCCTTGATGGCAGGAGCGCCAACTCTGAGTTGAACCCAAATGGGAGGGTTCCTCTGCTATTTTATTTGCCATCCTCAGCATGTTTGTGTAGTAGCTGGCCAGAAATGTTTTGATGTGTTGCTATATATATGTATGTATATATATATATATATATATATTTCTTTTTTCTCCCAGTTTTCAGCAGACTTGTCACTCTGGCTTTTGCCTGTACCCTGGCACTGTTGTACCAATTATGACATGTCACCCATAGTCAGAATTTGGCTAAAGCACATCCAGGTCTGGGACAAGGTTACTACAGTGTGCTCTGTGGAATCCCCTCCAGACAACATGTCTTGGTGTGGTAAAGTAGATTATAAGGCTCCTTAATCCCTTGACCCTTTAGTACTGGCCTGTCTCAGACTGTATATGTCTGTCCTAAGGAGGACTGTGCCCTCAAAGAACCTGTGTGTGTACCGTGGTCTAGAGGTCGACCGATTAATCGGAATGACCGATTTAATTAGGGCCGATTTCAAGTTTTCATAACAATCGGAAATCGGTATTTTTGGATGCCGATTTGGCATATATATATTTTTTTTTATTGACCTTTTATTTAACTAGGCAAGTCAGTTAAGAACACATTCTTATTTTCAATGACGGCCTAGGAACGGTAGGTTAACTGCCTTGTTCAGGGGCAGAACGACAGATTTTTACCTTGTCAGCTTGGGGATTCAATCTTGCAACCTTACGGTTAACTAGTCCAACGCTCTAACCACCTGCTTTACATTGCACTCCACGAGGAGCCTGCCGGTTACGCGAATGCAGTAAGAAGCCAAGGTACGTTGCAACCTAGCATTAAACTTATCTTATAAAAAACAATCAATCATAATCAGTAGTTAACTACACATGGTTGATGATATTACTAGTTTATCTAGCCTGTCCTGCGTTGCATATAATCGCTTAGGTACATGTTGCTCCAACCATAAACATCAATGCCTTTCTTAAAATCAATACACAAGTATATATTTTTAAACCTGCATATTTAGTTAATATTGCCTGCTAACATGAATTTCTTTTAACTAGGGAAAATGTGTCACTTCTCTTGCAAACAGAGTCAGGGTATATGCAGCAGTTTGGGCCGCCTGGCTCGTTGCGAACTGTGAAGACTATTTCTTCCTAACAAAGACTTTGCCAAACGGGGGATGATTTAACAAAAGCGCATTTACGAAAAAAGCACAATCGTTGCACGACTGTACCTAAACATAAACATCAATGCCTTTCTTAAAATCGATACAGAGAAGTATATATTTTTAAACCTGCATATTCAGCTAAAAGAAATCCAGGTTAGCAGGCAATATTAACCAGGTGAAATTGTCATTTTTGCGTTCATTGCACGCAGAGTCAGGGTATATGCAACAGTTTGGGCCGCCTGGCTCGTTACGAGCTAATTTGCCCGAATTTTACGTAATTATGACATAACATTGAAGGTTGTGCAATGTAACAGGAATATTTAGACTTAGGGATGCCACCCGTTAGATAAAATACGGAACGGTTCCGTATTTCACTGACAGGAAAAACGTTTTCTTTTCGAGATGATAGTTTCCGGATTCGACCATATTAATGACCTAAGGCTCGTATTTCTGTGTGTTTATTATGTTATAATTAAGTCTATGATTTGATAGAGCAGTCTGACTGAGCGGTGGTAGGCAGCAGCAGGCTCGTAAGCGTTCATTCAAACAGCACTGTCACGCGTTTTGCCAGCAGCCCTTCGCAATGCATTGCGCTGTTTATGACTTCAAGCCTATCAACTCCCAAGATTAGGCTGGTGTAACCCATGTGAAATGGCTAGCTAGTTAGCCGGGTGCGCGCTAATAGCGTTTCAAACGTCACTTGCTCTGAGACTTGGAGTAGTTGTTCCCTTTGCTCTGCATGGGTAATGCTGCTTCGAGGGTGGCTGTTGTCGATGTGTTCCTGGTTCAAGCCCAGGTAGGAGCGAGGAGAGGGACGGAAGCTATACTGTTACACTGGCAATACTAATGTGCCCTATGAGAATAGTCAAAGGTATATGAAATACAAATCATATTGTGCGAAATACTCCTATAATAACTACAACCTAAAACTTCTTACCTGGGAATATTGAAGACTCATGTTAAAAGGAAACACCAGCTTTCATATGTTCTCATGTTCTGAGCAAGGAACTTAAACGTTAGCTTTTACATGGCACATATTGCACTTTTACTTTCATCTCCAACACTTTGTTTTTGCATTATTTAAACCAAATTGAACATGTTTCATTATTTATTTGAGGCTAAATTGATAGTATTTATGTATTATATTAAGTTAAAATAAGTGTTCATTCAGTATTGTTGTAATTGTCATTATTATAAATAAATATTAGCCAAATTTTTTTATTGTATTTTTAATTTTTTTGTTTTTTATATATATATATATATATATATATATATATATATATATATATATATATAATTAGTTTTTTTTCTCCAATCGGTATCGTTTTTTTTTTGGTCCTCCAATAATCGGTATCGGCGTTGAAAAACCATAATCGGTCGACCTCTACCGTGGTCAGACATGTCCTTGTTGTAATTTGACATGTGTCTAAGAGAAAGCAGGGGGGATTCAGAGGGAAATGCATTGAGAGACTAGTTTACGCTGCAGGGACATGGACAGGGATGAACCTGCAATATACAGTATATAGCACAAGGTTGACAGGCAGGACAAGTCTTAGACATTCACAGGGCATTCAGTGAAACTCTAACTCACTGTCACTGCTAAGAGGGACTCACAGCTGGTAAGCATAGAGCTTTCACCTGTTCCTTTAGCCTTCTGGACTCTGGTTGAGCATGTGGACATCTGACTTTTAGTTGTGGAAGCCTGTAGAAAATAAATGGCTGCTCAGTGACATTTTGAAGGTGTGTTGAAGGTCTGAGATTTACTGAAGCGCTTATAAACTATTATTAAATGGTTTGTTGACTGTTAGTAAACTGTCAGACATTGTATATTTTGGGCATATTAACACATGAATAATGTTACAGGCCTTTAAATATGTTGTTTACAGGCTGCTGTTGCAATAGGCCTGACGGAAACACAGATTCTGTCATTAAATGGAATGGTACTATTGTATGTTGTAGTGCTAATGGTCTGCTCATTTCCTGATTCTGTGTGTGTTTTCTTCTTCAGGACTTTTATGAATACCGGTAAGCAACAGAAGCCAGTGCTAACAGGCCAGCGGTTCAAGACCAGGAAAAGGGGTGAGTTGAGTTACAGCCACAGACAGCTGTCAACGCCCAATGTCAATGCCTAATGTTTACCACATACAGTATGTTGTCAAGACAACATGCATGGTGTGAAATTGCAATACCAATATGTTGTCAAGACAGCAGACAGTGTTACGTTGCAGTACCAAATAATTGAACCTGTTTCTTAAATCAACTGCCTCTTTAAAACTGTGTGAGATGTCTTGATTATCTTTTGAGTCTCACGACCTCCAGAGTGTCAATGCACACTTTTAGCTTAGATTTCTCCTATTAAGATCTGCTTCTTAGTAAGGGACCAGCAAAGGTTTAGCAGGGTTCTCCTGTTCTCTTCTGTCCTCTCCACACATAAACAGACTATAAATACTCTTTGCTTCTAGGGTTCTGTTTCATCTCTCTTGCAGCAATGGATTGTTGTGGCTTGACATTCCCTCTTACACAACACCTACTGCGATCCAGGCTGGCTCCCAGTCAATAAGATGTTCAAGTTCCTAGAATACCAGCTCTTGTTTGTGCTCTCTTGGCAACTCCCAGACATGACCGCACAAACAGATCTGGGACCAGGCTATAGCTGAACTTCCTGCCAGTCCAGAAGCAGTGGGTGTCGATTTTTTTATATATATATATATATATTACTCACAGAATAGAAGAACGTAAAGGGACATTGGGTTCATACTCTGGGGCACCTTGTTGATTCTCTTGAGCCGTGTGTTGACACCCAGTGATCTGTTAATGAAGGGGATATCGTTTGGACACTGTTCTTTGTGAAAAACGCAGAGGATTAATCGGGGAGGCTAACGCTCCCCCAGGCTAAGTAGTGGGTCCCTTGTCCTCATCACACCTTGGCTGGGGAACTGATGTCTTATTTGGCCCGACAAGTTTTCTGAGCACATTTTAATTTTATTTGTTTTGTTAGAGATTGTGAAAATAAGCTTCAGGTGATTTTTAATTTAGGAAAATCTGTATACAAATGTATACAAATATAAACAAGGTTTGAAGTGATTGTTTTAGTGAAATATATCTGTTTAGGCTTCTTGCAGTCAATTTGCATTCTACCAATTATTTGTAATTATTGTTTCGGCCACCTGACCATCCACTCAAGAAAGAAAATCATCCTGCAGGTGAATCTAGTTGATAATCCCTGGCATAAGGTATCTACTGTATTATGCATGGTTTACCATACCTCACTTTCTGATGTTAACTGTGTTAAGCTTTAACACGCATTAGTGTACATGCAACAAGGATGTTCTCCTCTGCTCTTTCTTCCCCACCCAGATGAAAAGGAGAAGTTTGAGCCCACAGTTTTTAGAGACACAATTATTCTGGGCCTCAACGAAGCAGGAGGGGACCTCGATGCTGTAGCCAAGTTCCTGGACGTTACCGGGTCCCGACTCGACTACCGTCGCTATGCCGACACTCTCTTCGACATCCTCATTGCGGGGAGCATGCTCGGTGAGTGGATTGCGCCGAATTTAGCAGGCAGCCCGACCGGGACTCAAATCCAGGTCCCAGGACTGTCAGTCAGTAATCTTAGCCATTACACCAAGAGGTCTGCCCCGCTTGATGAGGTTGCTAGGAGTTGTACTAAGGTAGCTATAGTATCATGGTCATCTGCACCTGGTTTCAGCTCATTGCTCAGTAGTGGGACATCCTGGTCCCTTCGTATCAGTATTCACACTAGGGCACCAAGCATGACCATGTCCACTCAGGCAAGGACAAACAGATCACTGCTGGCTTTGATAATGGGAAACGACCCTGGTAATCTGACAGACATCCTGGCCAGAGAACCGAATACACTGTTCCTTCTGTATGTGTCAGTGGACTTGTTCTAACTCCCAAGTTTTCCTCACTAATAGATGAGGGTACTTGAACACAGTTTTTTGTATTTGTGGACATATTTGTATTCAGTGAGGTGGGGGATGGGACATTGATTAATATGCTGAACCCTTTGTCCTGGTAACTGGTGGTCCGTGTGACCCTGCAGACCTAAGCTGGTAGATTTACCCTATAACCACGGTCTTTCTCCCCACACACATTGTTTACATGGTATGGAGTTCTCACAGTGTCTTTGACCACGCTCACAAACACATGCTCATTCACATCCTGCCGTGTGTAATCTTTGTAGAATTAATTGAATTTACAGTCTCTGTCAGTCTGTCTCCGTCTCACACACACACACAGGATGGGGCCTGTGTCAGTCTCTGCATACTGCATGTCAAGCCCATTAACGATAACAGGTTTACCCTGCTCCTATAATAAGCGCCTGGCAGTGTCAGGGGAGAGACAGAGCAGCTCAGATGGAAACCAAGGATACATGGTCCTCTACATGAAAGGAACCAGCCTCTCAGGGAACCACATTAGCCTTTAGTAGCATGAAGGCTGGGTACCTGGTTCATGCAGGCACACTATTAATAGTATGTGCTACACTGGAGGTATGATATATGAATACATACAGTAAGTGATGTTTAAAAATAAAATCCACCACAGTCCTATGAAGCAGTTATGAAGTCAACAGAGATAGTAAACATTAGATCCAGATGTAACAGGTTGCAGTTTGGGATCTAAGACAGTGTAGTGAGTAGTTAAGGCCTCATGTACATCCTCATTTATCCCAAACAGGATACAACAAGGGATCATCCTATGTCAACAGCCACCTCAGGTGGAACAGATAAATGGAGAGATGTTAGTAAATAGCTGATTGACTAGGCGGAAACAAAGCTCTCTCTCTCTCTCTCCTTCCTGTGAATGGGTAGTGCCTCCCTTTAGGGTAATGAAGGATGTAGTAATGTTGTGTAATAATCTAATTACTGTACATCAGGGTCTGATCTCGCTCATCCTTATGCTCCACAACTTCTTGTTACATCAATCAGTCTTGGACATAGAGTAGATGGGTAGGTCTCTCTCTGATTATTCTACAGATATAGCTGACAGGAAGGACGTACCCATGCTGCTAGCTAACAGGGCTAAACCTTTAACCCTTGACCCCAATGACTTTCCATGTCTGTCTATGTCCGTCCACCGTTCTGTCCGTCCGTCTCTTCTTTCTAATCGCTTTATGGCTGAGCAGGATAGATAGTCATTGAAGTGGTGTGTCAACCTTTATGGCACAAGGGTCACTACCCTCTTCGGCTGTGCTGGTTCTGCCCCCTCAATCACTACAATCGTAATGTAAATAACTGTCTCTCAGCTCCCGGCGGGACGCGCATTGACGAGGGGGACAAGACCAAGGTGACAGAACACTGTGTGTTTACCACCAAGGAGAACCATGCCAACCTCCGCCACTATGCTCAGGTTGGTACACACACACACACAATGAAATACAGCAGCCTCTAAGGTGCATGGTAGAGTAACCGGGTGGTAGTCGACTAGTGACAGTGACTAAGTTTAGAGTAGTGGGTGGAGGCAGGCTAGTGATGGCCATTTAACAGTCCGATTGCTTGAGATGGAATCTGTTTTTCAGTCTCTGTCCCAGCTTTGATGCACCTGTACTGACCTTCCTTTCTGGACGATAGTGGGGGGAACATGCCATGGCTGTTCATGAATGCGCGAGCACACATACATACTCTCTCTGTTTTACCATTGACTGTGGTAGAAGGGAATGTCGGAGGGAAACACCCGCAGTGAAGTGGTATTAGATCTGCTAATACCCACCAATCTCCTGGGAGTATCCAGTGTGTCCACGACGACATCATTTTTATATAATCCTCCTGGATTAAAGTCACTGCACTCCTTCACGATCTGTTTCTCCCTCTCTGTCCCAGCTCTGTCTGTCACTGAATCTCATGTCCCTCTGTTTGTCTGTGTGTTTCTGTAGGTTTTTAACAAGCTTATCAGGAGGTACAAGTACCTGCAGAATGCCTTCGAGGAGGAAATGAAAAAGGTAAAGTATTCATAGGAAACAGGCTCGTATGAAGTCACTACAGCAGTTCTACTTCACTTTTGGATTATCCTATGTACTTATGATTAGACTTTATATCTTCAGCTGTGTAGATATTTTTTATCCTATTGTCTTTAGTTTACATAATTTCCTGTCCTGATGTTTTATCCCGTAGCTCCTGCTGTTCCTGAAGGCATTCAGCGAATCAGAGCAGACCAAGCTCGCTATGTTGACTGGTATCCTATTGGCTAACGGCACTCTGCCCCCACCCATCCTCACCAGCCTCTTCAGTGACAATGTTGTCAAGGAAGGTGTGTGTGTGTGGGGGGGGGGCATATATTTATATCTCTGGCTTTCTTCCAAGTTGCTCTCTTACTCTTGTCTGTTATTGGTATCTTGCAGGTATCTCTGCATCCTTTGCGGTGAAGATGTTCAAGGCATGGATATCTGAGAAAGATGCCAATGCAGTCACCTCAGCCCTGAGGAAGGCTAACCTGGATAAGAAACTCCTGGTAAGAAACACTTTTTAGGCAGGTAGCCTAGAGCAGTGGTTTTGAACCTTAAGTCAAAACAATTCAGTGACTCCTCAAATGGTGGTCCTCGAGCTTTTGGTGGTCCCTGGAACGGAAAAGGTTGGGAAACTCTGGCCTAGAGGTTAGAGAGACTCTTTTACAGTGCTGCAATTTTTTTATTTTTTTTTTACTGTGGTTCAGCCACAAGAGGGAACTGTTATAGTGAATTTGTAGGGTTGAAGTTCAATGGAAGTTGTTTGAGCCTAGACTTCTTGTTATTTCTCTAGGAGTTGTTTCCTGCCAACAAGCAGAACATGGAGCACTTCTCAAAGTACTTCAATGAGGTGGGGCTGAAGGAGCTGTCAGACTTCATGCGTGTGCAGCAGTCTCAGGGAACACGCAAGGAGCTGCAGAAAGAACTGCAGGAGCGCCTCTCTCAGGACTGCCCCATACGAGAGGTGTAGTACCAGATACCATGTCCTGCCTTTGTGCCCTTGAACAAGCTCCAAGAGCGCTGCATTGCGACCCCCTGTGCTTTCAACCCCTCATTGGGGTGTGTTTGTCTCTGGGTTCGGTTGTATAAGCAAAAATGATCAATTCCATTCTCCAACATAATGGACAGTAAAGAATGATTCTGTGGTTCTAGATGGTGGTGTACGTGAAGGAGGAGATGAAGAGGAGTGACCTCCAGGAGCAGGCTGTGATTGGTCTGCTGTGGAACATTCTCATGAACGCTGTGGAGTGGAACAAGAAGGAGGAGTTGGTCACCGAGCAAGCCCTCAAACACCTTAAAGTACATGATCAACCATTCATAATTTAACTCACTCCTAACCTAACCACTCTATAACATGAGAGCTGGTCACTGTGGAGGCCCTCAAACACCTCGAAGTACTGCACAACGCTAACATCAACCATGAATGAATGAGAGTTGATGGGGTGTGTATCCTCTCCCCTCCAGCACTATGCCCCCCTGCTAGCAGCGTTCAGCACCCAGGGCCAGTCAGAGCTGGTGCTGCTTCTGAGGATCCAGGAGTACTGCTATGACAATATCCACTTCATGAAGTCCTTCTCCAGGATAGTGGTGCTCTTCTACAAAGGTCAGTGTTATCATTTTATACAGGACAATGTTTCAGTTTCTATGTAAAAAAAAAAGGGATCTCTTTCATTTGTCTTAGTAGTCAGGGTTGGGGTTAATTTCAATTTAGGAAGTAAACTGAAATTCCAGTTTCACATAACTCCTTGTGGTGCTATGCTAAATGTTCCTGTTCTGTCCGTCTTCTCTCCACCCAGCTGACGTGTTGAGTGAGGAGGCCATTCTGAGGTGGTACAAAGACACTCACACCACCAAAGGGAAAGGTGTCTTTGTCGAGCAGATGAAGAAGTTTGTTGAGTGGCTGCAAAATGCAGAAGAAGGTAACATTTACAGGTTAAAGTTACAGGTAACCTAATCAATAACTGAAAAGAAAGCCATTGCATTTTCAGAAAATCATTGTTGAATCAATGAAACTGGACTATTAACATTCTGTAGACTTGGGCTGTGATGAGCACTCACCTGTAGTTCCTATTTTCACCACTAAGAGGAGCTGTTTAATAATAATCTGTTTATTTTCTCATGTAGAGTCTGAGTCTGAGGGAGAGGAGGACTAGCAGACCAACCCAACGAGGAGTCTGAAGTCTGCTGCATCCTGTGGCCTGTATATGTCAATCAGCCTGTAGTCCCCATCTCGTATAGGGCACGTTCCAGGTCGTCTTTAAAGCAGTCATGCTAACTATTTTAGAAGATTTGCTAGACTATCATATTAATGTGGTTCCTGATACATTCAAGAGAAATACTTATCCAGGCATTGTAAGAAGTATGAGATAATGTGTGAATGCAATAAAAACCACCTGGAACACGCCCATCCATATTGCCTAACCGACCAGGGGTCCTAGACTCCTCAATCAAAGCGCAACCCTCAGTGAAAAACCACGGGACCCTCCCGACTCAACTTCAGCAGGACAGGAGACTAGATGTCATCTATCAAGACCACCCAATCTGTGATATTTAAGCTTTTTTTTATTTTTTATTATTAAGGATTGGATTAATTAGAGGTCAGTCAGAGCGAACTCCCTTTACCAACGTTGTTCAGGTTTAGAGAGGAAGTCAAGACCTCAATCTGCAATAGATTGTCGTCCTCGTTTTATGGAAACTCAACTTTGTAACTTGGCAATGCTTTAATCTTTTTATTAATAAAGTGTTTTTATATGAATTCACTTGTTTAATATTGTTTCTGTATTGTATTCTTAAATAATGTTTCTGTTCATATGTCTGGAGGTTGAGAGTTTATTGAAAAACTCTAATTAGTTAGGTGCTCAGTAACTCAGAACTGAATGAGAAAGTGGGTGATTGTGATGGCTATTAATGAGAGGTAAAGTCAAGCCAATCATTGTAACTTTCATACACCTGCGTATACACAGACCAGGTGAAGGAATGCTGTTGACACTACTGTGACCTCTGTCCTGTGCTTCAAGGGAAAAGGCCCAGAGTTCTAATGGGCCTTAGGTAAACAAATTGGTTTACATCCCAAATGACACCCTAAACCCTATCTAGTGCACTGCTTTTGACCAGGGTCCATAGGGAAGAGGTTGCCATTTGGGACAGACAGGGAGTTAATGAGCAACAGGGACCTCTACTGTAGATCTAGAGAATTACATCAATGCCATACTACTGCATTTACTGTAGGTCTGTTTCTCAGAGCAGCGTGTTGCCTTTTTATTTATTTTTCTCTTGGTTTGGTACTATTTTCACAAGTATGTGGTACAATTTCACAACTCTTAGTACAAACATGATCAAAAAGGCTAAGTACAACACAAAATCACAACTTTTTCACCAAACCTAATCAGTGTTTTATCTAGAAATACCTTTCATATAAAGTAATTGCCTTTCACAATGCAATGCTCACAATTTTCACATGATTCTCATTTGTTTAAATACATTTGACCATCACTTAATCCAACTGCTAACCAACCAACTAATGGTTAATCACTTAACTGTTTGGTAAACCTATAGATTGGTAACTATTTTGTTTACTATATATGGATTTTGGGAACTACAGAAATGTGTGTAAAGTATAAACACCTAAATGACATGTAGGATACATGATAACCATACATAATGACTACTCATTATTGCTAATTGATTTCACATAGTGGTAACCACAGTTGGTCACCATATAGATGCTAAAGGGGATGTTTGAACACTTGCAATTTCTATCAACAGAGCAGGATAGACAGCTAGGGAGAGGAAGAAATGAAAGAGCTCATGGACAAGGGGCCCTTCAGAAAGGTGGGCATGGACCCCATTAAAGAGGTCAAAGAGGTGGCCGTTGGTCCTGTCAAAGAGGTGGACATCAGAGAGAGGGAGGCAGACGGCAGGGAAATGTTGTGTCTAATGAAGTCCGGGCCATCTTCTTGGGCCATCTTCGTTGACCATGTGGTAAACAGAGGCATTACCATGGACACATCTGACAGATTATCTCACCCCAATCTGAAAAGATCAACTGTCAATTTGATCATGATAACATTTCACCAAGAAAAACAGTAAGTTTGCAGGATATTCACTATGCTTTACCATTACATTTATAGCAAATTACATATTGTAATGCATGTAAATTCACAAAACATGTTCCAGTATTCTTACAGTATGATATATTGACAGTATACTCTGTTCTACCCTCAGAATTGACAGGACACCCCATGTTGTTGGCCGTGGCCGTGTACTGACCGACCAGCAGGAGTGGACAGTGGTGGACATGGTGAGGGCCAGGAATGACAGACGGCTGTCTGAAATACATCAGGCCATTGAGGAAAACGATGACACCTTTGCCAATGTGGCCTCCCTCAGCCTACCAACAATCAGACACCTTTTGAAGTGGCACCAGGTATCTATGAAACACATCGGCCAAATACTCAAGACAGGCTTGATGCAAATGAATGCGTGCTAAGCGTTATGTTTTATTTTCATTCATTTAATTTGTTTCATTTAATTTCTTATAGTTGATTAGAGACAGTGGCAATTATATCAGGATTTGTTTTGATTTTTTGCATGAATGATTGTAGAGGATGTCTTCATTGAGCACACCTTTGATTGGTATAGATTTCTGTCAATTTTTTTGCATAATGTAAATGTATTGCCTAATGTGAAAACGGTGTAATCTACTGTAATCTACAGTACTGTAGCATATTACTTTCAGCACTTCTAAGGGCATTGTTTGCTATTGGATTAACTGGTAGTTAAAATGACTAAATTGAAAAGATATCAATATGTTGTGTTTTGGTGATTAAACCAGTGTTCTCATTACATTTCACAATAAACGTACTATATATTTTGAATCAATAGTTTTGTGGTGAGAAATGTTTGCTATCCAAATGAATGCTCAATGACAGGTTTGGAATGAAAGACTGGCGAATTAGTTGAGGTTCTCAGTGAGAGTGCATGTGTGGAAGTGCATGTACCTAAACACAGACAGACAGACAGAGACAGGAAAACAAATACAGACAGACAGGTTGGGGTATGGGGATACCCAGAAATGACACACACACACAATATCTATGTCAGAGTGAAAGCTGTTCAGGCATTTACTTGACCTACATGCACCAATAAGCTGAAACCCCCAAAGAGAGTGGACTCTCAGGCCCTGGACGAGGTAAAAACAGTCTGAAATCAGGTTATGGCTCTATTGAATATTACAGGTTTTTTTTATTGCTTTGGAACTATTTTCACAAGTTTGTGGTACATTTTCACAACTCTTAGTACAAAACCAAAACTGGTCACACTTGTAACGCATGTCCCCATACCCCAACCTGTCTGTCTGTATTTGTTTTCCTGTCTCTGTCTGTCTGTGTTCAGGTGAGCATGGAGATCCCAGCCATGCAGGGCCTGATTGACCCACAGAGGATGATGAATTATTCATGAACTAGGCCTTCCTATATCTGTAATGTGACTCTGGCCTTATATGCACTTCCACACATGCACTCTCACTGAGAACCTCAACTAATTAGCCAGCTCCGATTCTCATGAGGGTATTCAGATATAGAGGAGGCTATCATGTGTCCTGAGAAATGAGGTTAGTTGGAGTCGAGGCCTACAGTTGGATTTAGAACTTTAGATGATGGCAGACTAAAGGCGAGCGATTGGGTAAGTTCCAGACACATACTGGACATTCTGAACTGGCAAAGGAACCACATAAATATGGGCTATCTATCTGGAACGCACCCTAAACCTGCACCAGTAAGAGCTGCCTGGCGGTGAGACAACAGCCTGAAACCCTCTACCATCATCACTGCCACCACATCACCGCAATTATTTATATATAAATTACAAACGTGATCCTTTAACCAATCAGAGCACTGTGGAAGCTCCGGAGCAACCTCCCTTTTAGGCATGTCATCTCGCATTACAGTTCTCCTAGCAGCAGGATATTATGCTGGCAGCACGATGCAGACACATTTTTATTTGAATAGCCCCCCTGCAAAGACATGCTAAATCTTGGGAATGTCGATGTATTTTAGGACTCTAGTGCAGTAAAACTGTATTACACAGCATTGCAACCATCTTTGAAAAAATAAATTGATAATTTGAAGTATTTTTTTTGTAATATTGTATTATTTATACCAGCATTTCTTTTGAAAGTTTACACAAAACTGGTATGTTGAAAACTTTTCTGTAGGCTATATTTAATAAATACATGTTTAATAAACGACAAATATACACTAACGTTCAAAAGTTTGGGGTCACTTAGAAATGTCCTTGTTTTTGAAAGAAAAGCACTTTTTTGTCCATAAAAATAACATCAAATTGATCAGAAATACAGTGTAGACATTGTTAATGTTGTAAATTACTATTGTAGCTGGAAACAGCTGATTTTTAAAGGAATATCTACAAAGGCATACAGAGGTCCATTATCAGCAACCATCACTCCTGTGTTCCAATGGCATGTTGTGTTAGCTAATCCAAGTTTATCATTTTAAAAGGCTAATTGACCATTAGAAAACGCTTCTGCAATTATGTTAGTGTAACCGATGTGAAATGGCTAGCTAGTTAGCGGGGTGCGCGCTAATAGCGTTTCAATCGGTGACGTCACTCGCTCTGAGACCTTGAAGTAGTTGTTTCCCTTGCTCTGCAAGGGCCGCGGCTTTTGTGGAGCGATGGGTAACGATGCTTCGTGGGAGGCAGTTGCAGAGGGTCCCTGGTTCGAGCCCAGGTAGGAGCGAGGAGAGGTACGGAAGCTATACTGTTACATTAGCACAGCTGAAAACGGTTGTGCTAATTCAAGAAGCAATAAAACTGGCCTTTAGACTAGTTGAGTATCTGGAGCATCAGCATTTGTGGGTTCGATTACAGGCTCAAAATGGCCAGAAACAAATAACTTTCTTCTGAAACTCGTCAGTCTATTCTTGTTCTGAAAAATGAAGGCTATTCCATGCGAGAAATTGCCAAGAAACTGAAGATCTCGTGCAATGCTGTGTACTACTCCCTTCACAGAACAGCGCAAACTGGCTCTAACCAGAATAGAAAGAGGCGTGGGAGGCCCCCGTGCACAACTAAGCAAGAGGACCAGTACATTAAAGTGTCTAGTTTGAGAAACAGACGCCTCAAGTCCTCAACTGGCAGCTTCATGAAATAGTACCCACAAAACACCAGTCTCAACGTCAACAGTGAAAAGGCGACTCCGGGATGCTGGGCTTCTAGGCAGAGTTCCTCTGTCCAGTGTCTGTGTTATTTTGCCTATCTTTTCTTTTTATTGGCTTTTTCTTTGCAACTCTCCCGGAGTTGCCTCTTCACTGTTGATGTTGAGACTGGTGTTCTACATCGTAGAATAATAATGAAGACATCAAAACTATGAAATAACACATATGGAAAAATGTAGTAACCAAAAAGTGTTAAACAAATCAAAATATATTTTATATTTGAGATTCTTCAAAGTAGCCACCCTTTGCCTTGATGACAGCGTTTCACACTTTTGACATTCTCTCAATGAGCTTCATGAGGTAGGCACCTGGAATGCATTTCAATTAACAGGTGTGCCTTGTTAAAAGTTAATTTGTCGAATGTATTTCCTTCTTAATGCATTTGAGCCAATCAGCTGTGTTGTGACAAAGTAGGGGTAGTATACAGAAGATAGCCCTATTTGGTAAAATACCAAATCCATATTATGGCAAGAACAGCTCAAATAAGCAAAGAGAAACAACAGTCCATCATTACTTTAAGACATGAATGTCAGTCAATCTGGAACATTTCAAGGACTTTGAAAGTTTCTTCAAGTGCAGTCGCAAAAAACATCAAGCGCTATGATGAAACTGGCTCTCATGAGGACCGCCACAGGAAAGGAAAACCCAGAGCTACCTCTGCTGCAGAGGCTAAGTTCATTAGAGTTACCAGCCTCAGAAATGGCAGCCCAAATAAATGCTTCACAGAGTTCAAGTTACAGACACATCTCAACATCAACTTTCAGAGGACTCTACATGAATCAAACCTTCATGGTCGAATTGCTGTAAAGAAACCACTACTAAAGGACACCAATATTAAGAAGAGACATGCTTGGGCCAAGAAACACGAGTAATGGACATTAGACAGGTGGAAATCTGTTCTTTGGTTTGATGAGTCCAAATTTGAGATTTTTGGTTCCAACCGCCGTGTCTGTGTGAGACGCAGAGTAGGTGAACAGATTATCTCTGCATGTGTGTTTCCCACCGTGAAGCATGGAGGAGGAGGAGTGATGGTGTGGGGTTGCTGTGCTGGTGACACGGTCTGTGATTTATTTAGAATTCAAGGCACACTTAACCAGCATGGCTACCACAGCATTCTGCAGCGATACGCCATCCAATCTGGTTTGCGCTTAGTGGGACTATCATTTGTTTTTCAACAGGACAATGACCCAACACCCCTCCAGGCTGTGTAAGGGCTATTTGATCAAGAAAGAGAGTGATAGAGTGCTGCATCAGATGACCTGGCCTCCACGTCACCTGACCTCAACCCAATTGAGATTGTTTGGGATGAGTTGGACCACAGAGTGAAGGAAAAGCAGCTAACAAGTGCTCAGCATATGTGGGAATTCCTTCAAGACTGTTGGAAAAGCGTTCCAGGTGAAGCTGGTTGAGAGAATGCCAAGAGTGCGCAAAGCTGTCATCAAGGGAAAGGGTGGCTACTTTGAAGAATCTCAAATATAAATATATTTAGATTTGTTTAATAATTTTTTGGCTTACTACATGATTCCATATGTGTTATTTCATAGTTCTGATGTCTTCACTATTATTCTACAATGTAGAAAATAGTTAAAATAAAGAAAAACCCTTGAATGAGTAGGTGTGTCCAAACTTTTGTCTGGTACTGTATGTCCTCAGACACTGTTGGTATGTAATAAATATTGTAGTTTAATGCAAACTTCAACTATTATACCATTTTTATGATTTATAGACAAACTGCAGCAACATATTTTGTGTTTTATTCAAATAAGTTAGGTTTTTCAAAATAAATGTTTTCATAAAATGACCCGAATATTTCATTTGAATTTCGCTAATGGGAATTTGGAGTGAAAATGTACAAAATACAGGTGAAATTTTACAATTTAAAAAAATAAGACAGATGCATCTAAGATTTGTAGATGCATCATGATATTGTAACTCAATTTACTACAGATATTTTAAAACTGGTGAAAGTAGGGTATGCTTTAAGTCTCTTTCATACTGGTTGAGGGGATATGCCACCCCTCCCCTTTAACAAATAGACCTATCAAATGATAGATTTCTGTAGGAAATGCTACCCAGCAATAGGAAGCGAGGTTGAAGGAGCACAAGTTAAAACAACCATTATTTTATCAAATATAAAACAGGTGAAAAGGTATTTCATCCTGATATTGTGCTTGCTTAGGACTTTAAATAAGACAGGTCTTCTAAGAAGACAAAGGCCAAGTAAGAATATTTTGTATTTTCTCACAAATTACAATTTGGATTGTCCAAGAGGCCAACCTTTGGATTGATTGCGACCAAGGTGGGTTTAAGAAAATTGTTGGAAGGCTAAACCTATAGCAACATGAGTTTACTAGGATAATGCCTAGAAAATTACCTGATGCATTTTTTGGCACACATCAATGCTGGCCTTGGGCTGATTTAAATCTGTAAAGGTGCATCCACTGCCATCACCATTAGGCTAATCTAGGCTGTTAACAGGTATGCCATTCCACTGTTGTTTACATTTATTTCACACTGGAAGCAAACAGAGTGTTAAAGTGTTTTATCTTTACAACTGATATTAAACACAACAACATTACATTCATTTATTGTTTTGGAATTAATATACATGCAGGACTAAATGCATATGGATAATGGTGCAGGAGGAGATGGCTGCCGTTTTACGATCCCCTAACCAATTGTGCCATTGTGTGTGTTGTTTTGCGTTATTTGTAACTTATTTTGTACATAATGTTTCTGCCACAGTGTCTTATGGCCGAAAACAGCTTCTAGATATCAGGACAGTGATCACTCACCCTGTACTGGAGGAATACTTTTTCTATAACGAGTCGGACGGGAAGGATTTCATTCAGACGCCTGACAAGGCCCTCATCCCCGTCATTCGCAGGAGAAAGAGATGGAGATATCGAGAACGAAGGTCTGGGTGCCTTGTAAGGATCTGACAGCGAGTAGGTAATCTCCATTCACCATCAGTCCTATTAGCCAATGTACAGTCGTGGCCAAAAGTTTTGAGAATGACACAAATATTATTTTTCACAAAGTCTGCTGCCTCAGTTTGTATGATGGCCATTTTCATATACTCCAGAACGTTATGAAGAGTGATCAGATGAATTGCAATTAATTACAAAGTCCCTCTTTGCCATGCAAATTAACTGAATCCCCAAAAAACATTTCCACTGCATTTCAGCCCTGCCACAAAAGGACCAGCTGACATCATGTCAGTGATTCTCTCGTTAACACAGGTGTGAGTGTTGACGAGGACAAGGCTGGAGATCACTCTGTCATACTGATTGAGTTCGAATAACAGACTGGAAGCTTCAAAAGGAGGGTGGTGCTTGGAATCGTTGTTCTTCCGCTGTCAACCACGGTTACCTGCAAGGAAACACGTGCCGTCGTCATTGCTTTGCACAAAAAGGGCTTCACAGGCAAGGATATTGCTGCCAGTAAGATTGTACCTAAATCATCCATTTATCGGATCATCAAGAACTTCAAGGAGAGCGGTTCAATTGTTGTGAAGAAGGCTTCAGGGCGCCCAAGAAAGTCCAGCAAGCGCCAGAACCGTCTCCTAAAGTTGATTCAGCTGCGGGATCGGGGCACCACCAGTACAGAGCTTGCTCATGAATGGCAGCAGGCAGGTGTGAGTGCATCTGCACGCACAGTGAGGCGAAGACTTTTGGAGGATGGACTGGTGTCAAGAAGGGCAGCAAAGAAGCCACTTCTCTCCAGGAAAAACATCAGGGACAGACTGATATTCTGCAAAAGGTACAGGGATTGGACTACTGAGGACTGGGGTAAAGTCATTTTCTCTGATGAGTCCCCTTTCCGATTGTTTGGGGCATCTGGAAAAAAGCTTGTCCGGAGAAGACAAGGTGAACGCTACCATCAGTCCTGTGTCATGCCAACAGTAAAGCATCCTGAGACCATTCGTGTGTGGGGTTTCTTCTCAGCCAAGGGAGCGGGCTCACTCACAATTTGGCCTAAGAACACAGCCATGAATAAAGAATGGTACCAACACATCCTCCGAGAGCAACTTCTCCCAACCATTCAGGAACAGTTTGGTGATGAACAAGGACTTTTCCAGCATGATGGAGCACCTTGCCATACGGTAAAAGTGATAACTAAGTGGCTCGGGGAACAAAACATCCATATTTTGGGTCCATGGCCAGGAAACTCCCCAGACATTAATCCCATTGAGAACTTGTGGTCAATCCTCAAGAGGCAGGTGGACAAACAAAACCCCACAAATTCTGACAAACTCCAAGCATTGATTATGCAATAATGGGCTGCCATCAGTCAGGATGTGCCCCAGAAGTCAATTGACAGCATGCCAGGGCGGATTGCAGAGGTCTTGAAAAAGAATTGTCAACACTGCAAATATTGACTCTTTGCATCAACTTGATGTAATTGTCAATAAAACCTTTGACACTTATGAAATGCTGTCATGGTTTTCTCCTTCGTCTGAAGATATTTCAAAATCACTGTACGACCAATACGCAGCGGGTTGCGTCCTCCACATCATATTTCTTAAATGTGATGAACACGGAAAAACAAAATAAACACGAATGAAATAAAGTGACATGCTAATACTTACAAACAAACGAACAGCACTGTTAACTCAACCACCCACAAACCCAAGTGACAAACATACTCCTAATTATATGACTCCCAATCAGGAACAACGATAACCAGCTGTCCCTGATCGGGAGCCACACAGACCCACATAGAATCACAACACCCAGAACACACATACACAGACATACTCTGCCACGTCCTGACCAAAAACTACACAACAACACCCTCTGCTGGTCAGGACGTGACAAATGCTTGTAATTATACTTCAGTATTCCATAGTAACATCTGACAAAAATATCTAAAGACACTGAAGCAGCAAACTTTGTGGAAATTAATATTTGTGTCATTCTCAAAACTTTTGGCCACGACTGTACAGTCTATGGTTAATAAAATAGACGAACCATGATCACGTATATCCTACCAATGGGACATTAAAAACTGTAATATCTTATTTTTCACAGAGTCGGGGCGGAACGACGACATGAATAACACACAGCTGGGGGGTTTTATGCTTTTTCGTCAGGATAGAACAGCGGCCTCTGGTAAGACAAGGGGTGGCGGTCTATGTATATTGTAAACAACAGCTGGTGCACTAAATCTAAGGAAGTCTCGAGGTTTTGCTCGCCTGAGGCAGAGTATCTCATGATAAGCTGTAGACCACAGTATTTACTGAAATATGTTTTATCTATATTCTTCGTAGCTGTCTATTTACCACTACAAACCGATGCTGGCACTAAGACCACACTCAATGAGCTGTATACGACCATAAGCAAACAGGAAAACGCTCACCCAGAGGCGGCACTCCTAGTGGGCGGGAACTTTAATGCAGGGAAACATATCCGTTTTACCTCATTTATACCAGCATGTTAAATATGCAACCAGAGGGAAAAAACTAGACCATCTTTACTCCACACACAGAGACACATACAAAGCTCTCCCTCGCCCTCCATTTGGCAAATCAGACCATAATTCTATCCTCCTGATTCCTGCATACAAGCAAAAACTAATGCAGGAAGCACCAGTGACTAGATCAATAAAAAAGTGGTCAGATGAAGCACATGCTAAGCAACAGGACTGTTTTGTTAGAACTGGAACATGTTCCGGAATTCTTCCGATGGCATTGAGGAGTACACCACATCAGTCACTGGCTTCATCAATAAGGGCATCAATGCTGTCGTCCCCACAGTGACCGTACGTACATACCCCAACTGAAGCCATGGATTACAGGCAACATCCGCACTGAGCTAAAGGTTAGAGCTGCCGCTTTCAAGGAGTGGGGTCTAACCCGGAAGCTTATAAGAAATCCCACTATGCCCTCCGACGAACTATCAAACAGGCAAAGCGCCAATACATGACTAAGATTGAATCGTACTACACCGACTCCGATGCTCGTTGAATATGGCAGGGCTTGCAGACTATTACCAACTACAAAGGGAAGCGCAGCCACAAGCTGCCCAGTGACACAAGCCTACCAGACGAGCTAAATTACTTCTATGCTCGCTTCGAGGCAAGTAACACTGAAACATGTACTCTGAGCATGCGATGACCAACTGCCAAGTGTCTTCACTGACATTTTCAACCTGTCCCTGACTGAGTCTGCAATAACAACATGTTTCAAGCAGACCACCATAGGCCCTTTGCCCAAGAACACTAAGGCAACCTGCCTAAATGACTACCGACCTGTAGCACTCACATCTGTAGCCATGAAGTGCTTTGAAAGGCTGGTCATAGCTCACATCATTATCCCAGAAACCGTAGACCCACTCCAATTTGCAAACTGCCCCAACAGATCCACAGATGATGCAATCTCTATTGCACTCAACACTGCCCTTTCCCACCTGGACAAAAGGGACACCTATGTGAGAATGCTATTCATTGACTACAGCTCAGTGTTCAACACCATAGTGCCCTCAAAGCTCATCACTAATCTAAGGACTCTGGGACTAAACACCTCCCTCTGCAACTGGATCCTGGACTTTGTGACGGGCCGCCCCCAGGTGGTAAGGGTAGGTAACAACACATCCATCACGCTGATCCTCAACACAGGGGCCCCTCAGGGGTGCATGCTCAGCCCCCTCCTGTACTCCCTGTTCACTCATGACTGCACGACTCCAACACCATCATCAAGTTTGCCGATGACACAGTGGTAGGCCTGATCCCCGACAACGATGACACAGCCTATATGGAGGAGGTAAGAGACCTGGCCGTGTGGTTCCAGGACAACAACCTCTCCCTCAACGTGATCAAGACTAAGGAGATAATTGTGGACTACAGGAAAAGGAGGAACGAGCACGCCCCCGTTCACATCGATGGGACTGTAGTGGAGCAGGTTGAGAGCTTTAAGTTCCTTGGTGTCCACATCACCAACAAACTATCATGGTCCAAACACACTAAAACAGTTGTGAAGAGGGCTCGACACAGCCTATTCCCCCTCAGGAGACTGTAAAGATTTGGCATGGGTCCTCAGATCCTCAAAAGATTCTACAGCTGCACCATCAAGAGCATCCTGACTGGTTGCATCACAGCCTGGTATGACAACTGCTCGGCCTCTGACCGCATGGCACTACAGAGGGTAGTGCGTACGGCCCAGTACATCACTGGGACGAAGTTTTCTGCTATCCAGGACCTCTATACCAGGCGGTGTCTGAGGAAGGCCCTAGAAATTGTCAAAGACTCCAGCCACCCTAGTCATAGACTGTTTTTTCTGCTCCCGCATGGCAAGCGGTACCGGAGTGCCAAGTTTAGGTCCAAAAGGATTCTTAACAGCTTCTACCCCCAAGCAATAAGGCTCCTGAAGAGCTAATCAAAGGGCTACCCAGACCCCTCTTTTACACTTCTGCTACTCGCTGTTTTTTATCTATGCATAATCACTTTAACTCTGCCTCATGTACGTATTACCTCAATTACCTCGACTAACCGGTGGCCCCGCACATTGACTCTGTACCGGTACCCCCTGTATATAGCCTCGCTATTGTTATTTTACTGCTGCTGTTTAAATATTTGTTACTTTTATTTTATATTTTTTACTTATCTATTTTTACTTAACACTTCTTTTTCTTAAAACCGCATTCTTGGTAAGCATTTCACTGTAAGGTCTACACCTGTTGTATTCGGAGCACGTGACAAATACAATTTGATTTGATTTGATATGTCCATAAAACATTCCCCTCCAAAACTAGCCATATTTGGTTAGTTGAAACCCTGCTGAGTATTTTTCACCACACTTTAACTGAGAAAGGTAGAAAAGTGTTCTCCCTACAGCCCAATATTGTCAATATACCAGTGTCAACATTGTATTTCTTTCATTATAAACATTATTCATTTTTAAACATATTATTTGTAATTTATTTTCATAAATTACTTGTTGCATTTTCTTGTTGGCACAATAAAAGTGGCCAATGATTAAAATGCAATATCATTTGAATGAGTTATCCTCATTGCAATGTTTTGAAATCCAGGCTTTTATTTTTTTAAGGTTTCCTCATTACCATACACAAGTGACGTCAACGTTTGTGCTGCTGACAGAATACTAGTTCATCTCGCGACCAGACTTTGTAGTGGGGACAATCATAACCGTCTTGATTTGGGATATTTCTATTTTTATTTAGTTTTGACAAGGAATTGCTTTATCCTATTATTCGTTTGGCTTATTATCAAAAATCTCAACGATGGCCTGCTCGGGTTTCACCTGCTCCAAGCACTCCCTCTGTGCGCTCAATATCCTTTATGTTGTGAGTATGCGATTCCAGAATTGACCATATGGAGTATTATTAAGCTATACTGTAACAGGTTTTGGGCGTTGGTTCGGTAGCCTATATGACGTTTTTTATGCGGTCTGTGCGGGTGTGTAAGAAACATTGTTGCGGTACAGCCTGTTTTAAAAAATACAATTGGTCAGACCAGGCTCTGCTGCTATAAATAATTAAAACTGAACCTTTGTCTTGAATACGATTTGCGTCTCCTGTTTGACAAAGGCAACCTCAGCACGTAAAAATATTAAGATTTATATTCAGTATTTAGGCAACTGAATATTTAAAATGGCCTATATATATTATCTCCTCTCTCCATTTCCTATCTCGTTTCCTCTCTCCTGAGTCCTGACACTTTCCAATGCAAGGGTGTATCCTGCCTTTGTTCAGCTCTAACCATTCCTGATATCTCTTATCAAGTGGTTGTTACTGAAAACAACATTATATGGGCCATACCGTGTGTGTAGACTACATAGCATTCCTATACAAACCCTTAACATGTCCCTTAACATAACCCTCAAATGTCCACAACACCAGCCAATGTTTCGCCGGAGGGTTTGTGGCATCAAAACAGACCACAGTGGTGACCTATATTTAAACTGAATATACATTTACAGGCAGATAAATGTTTTAATGATAGAAAATGATGTTACACTTTTGACTGTTGCTTCTTCTATTTCCAGGGGCGCAAATTTCACTGGGGACATTGCGCCCCTGTCTATTTATAAAAGCACACAGTCTGAGGTGTAGCCTGTGTCCTTCTGACAGGTTATACCACTGCAATAACACCACTCACTTTGTTTTATTACATACCATAACCTGTAAGATTATCTGATAGTTTCCGTTCAATGTCCACACTCACTTTCTCTCTCTCTCTCTCTCTCTCTCTCGCTCTTACACACACACACACACACACACACACACACACACACACACACACACACACACACACACACACACACACACACACACACACACACACACACACACACACACAGTGCCGTTTTTACTCTTTGACTGTGGAGAGTTCATACTGTTCATACTTCATACAATGACATAAGATATCTGTTGTTTAGGGTCATCTTGGCTGTCTGTCTCTGTGTTTGTGTCTGCGCCTGCCTGTCTATTTATCCGTCTTTCTGTCGGTCCGTCTATCCGTCCCTCCCTCTCTAGATGGTGAGTCTGCTGATGATCGGCATCGCTGCGTGGGGGAAGTGGTTTGGCCTGGTGTCCAGCTTCCAGGTGGTGGGCGGAGTCATTGGAGTGGGGGTGTTCCTGTTCTTCGTGGCGTTGGTCGGCCTCATCGGCGCCGTGAAGCACCACCAGGTCCTGCTCTTCTTCGTATCCCAACCTATCACCAAGGCAGACTTGACCTGACCCAAGACCCAATTTTGGGGTCTAGAATTTGAATTATGGCTTGAGTTCAGGTTTGGGGCCAAGTTTCAGGTCAAGTAGATTGAGGCCTTGGGTTGGCTATGTGTTAAATTCAAAATAACTGAAGTTTCAATAAGCTTTTCCAATAGCTTCAGCAGCTCGCCAAATGGGATTGTCTGAATGAGACAATCCTCTCCACGTTGTCCTTTTCCTTCACCCGTTGTGCTTTATTTCAATAGGACTCATAGCCGCTTGTTATTTATCCATTACTTGTTTTCCAGGCTGTACTGATATCTTACCCCTACTTTACTGTATTTTGTGGGAAAATCCCTGCTGATGTTCCATTCATGCATGGCATGCACACGCAATAACATCTGTGAGACCAGGTCCAGTATCGTATTGCACATTGTAGTCAGCCTGCGTAGATACTGCCCACCCCTGCTTCTGGCTTAGTCATCAGGGCATAATACTGACTGGCTTTCAGTCATTATTACAGTGTTATTATTACATTATTATAGTATTAATCTAGAATATTCTATATTACTAATACAGAAGTTTAGAGAAATAAAACAGTTGACTGTTGAAAATAAGTGACCTTCGCCTCCGGAAGTGTGACCAACTGGTTCAAAACTACAAAAGCTCTGTGTTGAGAATGTGTGTATTGGAGTGTTATTCCTTGACAGTGGAGCCCAGTATATGATCATCCTCTTCATGGTGTTCATCGTCCAGTTCTCTGTCTCCAGCGCCTGTCTGGCCATCAACAAGGATCAGCAGGTAGGAACACAAACTCCTGTCAATCACAACAACATTCCTTTAAGTTCTAGAGGAACAAAAACAACTTCTCAGGCAAATCACAGAAATCTTGTGATTCAATTCTAGATAGACACAAGACAAGATATGCTAATGAATTAGGATGTGTCTGTTATTGATTAATGTTGTGGTGAAATCTCAGATCTATGGACCTCTCATGGAGTACATTTCAAAATCACTTTTTTATTCAGACTTACCTCCATCTGGTTCAAGAACAGCAGACTACCTTAGAAATGTCTGGTCCTGTGTATACAGGCATAGTAATGCACCTAATGTATATGTATATGGGTGTATCTATGGTGGTCAGTGCTTGATGTTGTACCCCTGTTTTAGGAACAACTGTTGGAGGTGGGATGGAACAACTCTCACACCACCCAGAGAGACGTAGAGAAGAGTCTCAACTGCTGCGGCTTCTACCATGTAGACAACAACGGGACCTGTGACGCTGTAAGCATTAACAAATGAACCCTCTGGTGCACTGAATCAATGTACAGTATGTTGTCTTTGACCTCTCCATCTCAGGTCACAAGCTCTGTCGGTACATACCAAGATATATCATTACAACCAATGGGATTGTCTAAAAAACATGTTTTAACGCATACATCTGTGTTGATATGGCTCTGATATTTTTAGCAAACTGGTTCTGATGATATCAGCAGCTGTATATTCAGTATTGTGGCTGTAAAGCAGATTTCCTGACTAACTGGTCCATCTGTGCGGTGCCTCTCTGTGTCCCTCTACAGGCCTGTTTCCCCAACCACTCCTGTTCACCGTGTGCTGAGCACATCCAGGCGCATGCAGGAGAGGTGTTGCGCTTCGTGGGCGGGATAGGCCTCTTCTTCAGCTTCACTGAGGTGAGATCTCCCTTTATATACAGTCAGGGAATCTTCTGGTGTGTTAATCAAGCCTTCAATCAATTGAACTTATTGACTTACAGTAAACCGCAGTTTCTGAAATCTAATAGGGAATGAAAATGTATATTTACAGTATATGATCTGTTATTTGTAGGGTCAATATGATAAAACTGGGCTCAGTAATGTTTATTCTTTATTCCTGTTTCAGATCCTGGGGGTGTGGCTAACGTATCAATACAGGAACCAGAAAGACCCTCGAGCCAATCCCAGTGCCTTCCTGTAACTGCTGGCTCTGCGCCCTGCCCCCCTCATCCCACACCCTGGAAGTGGCTAACCCTCCTCCTGGAGAGCTACTGGATGTGCAGGCTTTTTCTCCAGCCCCACTCTAACACTAACACAGCTGATTCTAAACGAATTAGATGCTCATCGGGACCATTTTCAGCTGAATCGGTTGTGTTAGCTAAAGCGGGGCCGAAGCAAAAGCCTGCAGTAGCTCTCCTGGTGGAGGTGGGTTTGCCGCCTGTTTTAGGGGCTGTGTTTGTAAATAAGCGAGTGACGTGTGTGTGTTTTCACCAGCTGAGCGAAGCAGCAGGCCTTTGTGTGGTGTTTCATAAAGGTGTGTGTCTGGAAAAGAACTGGGTTGTGTTCATTAGGGCACTAAACAGGAGAAAAGTGACTGAGACAGGAGGAACCGCATTTTCCTTTACATTTTCAGTTGCAAAATGTTTTCTGTTGTGTGCCCTAAAGAACACGACCTAACTGTATATTAAAATGCTGCATGAGTCTATTACCCTAATAGGACACCTGAGGCCACGCCCAATCCGAATCATGTCCTGTATTTAACCTCTCGTACATATATGGCTCTGCTTCCGATGATAAATCTCTTGGAATCAACGTTTTCAGAGAATACATTTGATATTTGATACACCCTTGATGGGCAAGCTTTCAGTATGCTCAGACCAGTATTAGAGCATGTGAACTGTGATATTGTGACTACTGAATGACTTCTGTATTACAAACAATGACTGACATAATGAAGAACAGTTTGTATTATTTTGAGCGCATGGCGATTGAAGATATCATTGAATATTTGTACATTTCATTTTAACACTCAATAACAGGACTGTAGCGTGCTGTTGACAGTTGTGTGCTGTAACTACATAACTACAGCTATTTAAGCAGCTTGTTGTTGCCTTTAAGTCATCATGCTACACAGTATTCAACAAAAAAAGTTGTTCTTTATGTATATTTATGTGTAAACATTCTTAATTATTAGAAATCTGCTAAACCAAATGCATTAATGTAAGAGCCAATTGCTTATGCCATCTGAATACCAACACAATGAAATTCTGGGGAAGACTGACCTGAAAACAAATATGATCCACTTTGTTCTGCTAACAGTGTTTCAAAGACTGGCAGTCGATTGTGCTGCTGCATCATGTCTCTGCTGGTATGTGCTGCTGCATCATGTCTCTGCTAGTATGTGCTGCTGCATCATGTCTCTGCTAGTATGTGCTGCTGCATCATGTCTCTGCTAGTATGTGCTGCTGCATCATGTCTCTGCTAGTATGTGCTGCTGCATCATGTCTCTGCTGGTATGTGCTGCTGCATCATGTCTCTGCTGGTATGTGCTGCTGCATCATGTCTCTGCTAGTATGTGCTGCTGCATCATGTCTCTGCTAGTATGTGCTGCTGCATCATGTCTCTGCTAGTATGTGCTGCTGCATCATGTCTCTGCTAGTATGTGCTGCTGCATCATGTCTCTGCTAGTATGTGCTGCTGCATCATGTCTCTGCTGGTATGTGCTGCTGCATCATGTCTCTGCTAGTATGTGCTGCTGCATCATGTCTCTGCTAGTATGTGCTGCTGCATCATGTCTCTGCTGGTATGTGCTGCTGCATCATGTCTCTGCTAGTATGTGCTGCTGCATCATGTCTCTGCTAGTATGTGCTGCTGCATCATGTCTCTGCTGATATGTGCTGCTGCATCATGTCTCTGCTGGTATGTGCTGCTGCATCATGTCTCTGCTGGTATGTGCTGCTGCATCATGTCTCTGCTAGTATATGCTCCTGCATCATGTCTCTGCTAGTATGTGCTGCTGCATCATGTCTCTGCTGGTATGTGCTGCTGCTACTGATGGTTCTGTGAACTAGGTACCCGAGCCTTTGTACAAGAAATCACAATAAAATTGATATTTTACATCAATTTCATCCCGTTTCTGTTCTTGGGCTTTCCTTTCAACGATGATAGTAACCCATTTTCCACCAATGCCCAGTCAAATTGACCAGTTGACATTCACTGGGTTAGTTGTGCTCTGTTTCAATAGAAACAACCAGTGAAGTTGCAAAATGTTGAGCTCAGCTCACAGCAGAAGCCTAAGCATTTCCAAGAAACTAAAATCGGTTTTGTAAGTAAGCAATGCTTTCATTTGCTTTCTGGCATATCATTTGCATAGATTCCCATGAAGAGCAAAGATAATTACTCAGGTCGTGTGTGTGTGTGTTTTTTAAATGTATTTTCTAAGAAGGAAGCCCCGTTATACAACAAAGGCATTGGTTAAGGTTCGGTAGCCAGGCAACCAGGCTGTGACGGTTCAGTAACCAGGCAACCAGGAGTGACTCAGGAAAAGTCCTTTCATACCCTCAACGGCCCTGCCCATTCAGGATGTGACCAGGATGTATGTCAGCACTCACTCCCTAGCTACACACATTTCTCTCTTTTTAATAGCTCTTTTAACTTCAGTCAAAAAATATAATACAGATAATCTGGTTACATTTTACAATAATACACACATCATTTAAGAATTGCACTATATTTAATAAAAATACATCTTAGATGTACAGCAATACATTACAAAGACAGAGAGTTTCAGGGAAAATCATTAAAAAAATTGAAATTAGTTTGTGAAAGTAAAGACTAGTTCTTTCCAGTGCTTAGGTTTACATGGTGACAGTATGCCACTGGCTGACTCCTAGGCTCCAGAGATCATTCTGAGAATGGTCAGAAAACCTCTGAAGTCGCAGGACAAAGGTCAACGGGTCACATGCTTTGTCAGTGCTTACAACTCAGTCTTCAGCAGCTTCTTGGCCTTCTGCATGTTGCTCAACACTGTAGGGAGGAGGGAAAATGAAGAGTCACTCAAGAGAAGTCAAGACTAAGTCCCTCAAGAGAAGTCAAAAGTCACTCAAGAGAAGTCAAGACTAAGTCACACAAGAGTTGCTCAAGAGCAGGTTGTTTCTCACAGAGGAATAATTTGTTGTTGTTGATGATGGCACTAATGGCCAAATGTAATATATTTGAATTAATTATAAAACAATGTCTGGTTACAATTTGTAATACCTTACATTTATAAAAGCTTATAAATGTGTATAAATGCTTAAATATTTATAATCTCCTAAATACTGATTTATTAACAGTATGTAAACTGTTAGTATGCAATCAAACATTCAAAAGGGAGATAAGATCAAGTTGTACTCACAGAGTTGGATGTCAGAAGGCTCATAGGCGTACATGCGGTTGGAGTAGCGTCCTGTGATGTCAGCTCTCACTGTCATAGAGGGATCTGAGGGGAGAGAGAGAGAGAAGGGGGGAGGGAGAGAGAGGGGGGAGGGGGAGAGAGAGCGAGCGAGGGGGGAGGGAGAGAGAGAGCGAGAGAGAACTATTGATTCAAATCTGTCACTTTTGTTTGATGCCATCATAGACAAAATATTGAAATTCGTTAGCATGTAATGCTGCATGGAAAACGTGACCTCATCACTCACCGACAAAGATGATTCTGGGGACATACTGGCCATCAGGGGAGAGATGCTTGTCTGTGGTTTCATACTGATAACACAGGGAGAGAAACACAAAATAATTATTTATGTCTTTCTAAATACTAAAAGTCTGTTTAAAAAACAAAAAGAAAAGTAAAATATGAATACAAAAAAGTATATATACTATAAAGTAAAATCCTAAAATAGATCAAAAGATAATTAATGTATGTATTGTGCTTGGCATGATTCTAGTAACGTTTTCCAAAGTCTGAATTTAAAACTCACCACCAGATTGAGAATGATGAAGTCTTCATCAAGTACCTTCTGGATGTCCTTGTCTTCAGCGAAGGCCTTCTTCATGGCTGGATACACGAAAGACATCATGAAAGAAATGATGGAATACGTTATATTGACTTAAGAGATCTCCAACTATTAACAGTTGAGTAACATACCCACATAGTTGTTTTATTGTCCGATTCCATACATGGCAGTAGGATGCTAGAGGTATATACCACCTTGGCAAACAGAGTCCTGTTTGTTCTACTACGAGTTTGATAATTGTTGTTTAAACAAGTCCTGGCATCTAATACAACTGAATGATGCATCACAATTTTGGAGAATGCCAGGATGCATAACTAGCCAAGGGAGGGACTTTGACCTGAGGTCTGTTCAGGAAGGTGCAATAAAGTGGCAGTTTATTTGCTGTAGGTCAGAGGTTAGAGATCAGGGTCTTACATGCGCTGTGGGGACAGTCCTCCAGGTGAAAGATGACCATCAGAGGCTTGTTCCTGTGGAGACAAAGTAGTTCTGGTTACAATAGAATAGAATAGAATAGAATAGAATAGAATAGAATAGAATAGAAAGGAGATGCCAAGGAATGCCTTGAAATGTATTTGCTTTTTTTGCAAAGACAACACATCAGTTATCCAGATCTATTATATGTATGTGAAATAACACCCTATTCCCTATTGTGCACTACATAAGAAATAGGATGCCATTTCGCATGTAGTCATAAAAGTCTGTTCACTCACTGTGCCCTGGCCCAGTACAAAGCCTCCTCATAGGTCTGAGCCCAGATCAGCTGATCACCCCAGCCTACAGGAGGCCGAAAGGAAGAACAGTGTCAGAATACCTGGGGTCTGCTCAGGAAGGTGCAACATCACAGAACATTCAGGTAGAGATATAAAGCGTAGAACAGACATGCCTCTACTGACATGTAGAATAAGGAATCGTATGTCAGCTCTATTCATTAGAGATCTCAGACCACACTGACCAGCGCTTTGAGAATGAGGAAAATGAGAAAGTGTACTGTACTCTTAAAACCTTTCTTTCATTCATTCAAACACTACACTGTGATAAGCCTTGAAAAATAGTAAGGGGAGAGAGTGTTACCTCTAGAGAGAGTCTGAGGGATCCTCTTCCCCCTCTTAGCGATGTTCTTCTCAGGCTTGGCCAGAGATGAAGACACGGCTACGGCCACCAGGACCAACAGCACCGACAGCAGACCTCGGATCATGATTAATACCTTTCTGGAAGGAAACAGAGTTCATTAAGCATCTCAGAGTAGGTAGGAGTGCTGATCTGGGATCATGTTCCCCCTGTCCATATCATTTTAATTATTGTGATCTACAAGTCAAAACTGATCCTATATCAGCACCTCTATTCTGAATCATTGTGAATACAGACCCAGATACCACATGCATGTCACAAAACTGCACAGATAATCTGCTTCTGTCCTCATATTATTATAACTCAAAAGTATAGCTGAGTGGAAACAATAATGAATAAATAACTGCCATGCAGAATTACAAGTAATTGCACATCTATTCAGAGTTGTTCACGTTTTTATAGACTGAAAGATTCTGGAAACGTTCACAGCATTTAAGGCACATTTACCAGGAAAAGGATCAGATTGAGAGATAAGGGATAGTGGAGATAGATTTATGGTGGAGGGAGAGATATATTTCCTACCTGTTCTCCGTGGCACCTTTGTATGTCTCCTTTTCTCTGCTGCTACTCGCACTGCCGTGTCCCTTCTCTATCACCTGGACATGCTCTTATACACCGGCCCCAAGCTCACCTGATGGCCCCTCCCACACACCAACCCTCTCCCCCCAAAGCTCTGATGGAATGTGTAGAGGCAGACAGTTCCATTGATTCTAGAATTTTGACTTTCTCTCCGTTATTTCACTATCAGACAGACATTTTAAGGTATATCATTAAGGTTGGTTAAAGTAGGATTTGATAGTGTTGTTATGTACGTTTTCCTTTTATAATAAGAATGGGTAACGGAACTGTTGAATCGTAATAGTTGGCACAGATCCAAGGACAGGTCAGCATTAAATCTAGCAATCTGATTTGATATCGGGGCTATTAGTCAGTTCATGGATCAGGTCAGATCTGTAAGATTGACATCATTCTCAATAAAATCAAATAAACTACAGTGAAATGCTTACATACAGGTCTTTTTCCAACAACGCAGAGTAAAAGATAAAATATGAAGAAAAAATAATAATAATTAAATTGTAATAAACTACCTTTCATAAAGTAAACAAAAAGATTTAACAGATTGAAGGGGAAATTAACCCATTTTTGTGGCCTTATTTTCACTCTTTTTGTGCTTTTAGTTTTTTAGTTTACTTTTTAGTTTAAAAAAATATATTTTGTTTCATTACTGAGATAATTGGTTGTCACATTTTGCTGAATCATCACTTGCCATTGACTATAATGCAATATGAAATGTGTCTAAAGCATATTAGGAAACACTCTAAAACACACCACACCAATGCATATTACATCCCAATCCCATTCTGAATCCCATTTATTCCACTGTGCCATAAATCCATGTTTGAATGATGCTGTTTACAAGATGCAAATCTGGATTTATGGGATTCTGATGTAATATGAGTTGGTGTGGAGTGTTTGCTACTTAACCTATGTGAAATGCAAAAGGATAGGGCTACGTAGTATATCACATTGGACCGGAAATCAGGCTGCCATGAATTCTAGTGTGGATGATGGAGCAGTGGAATGCTGTGCTGTCCTTAGCCTTTTCTCTTTCTTACTTGATCCTTCCCTCTCTCAGAATGCTGAGGTGACCCTAACTAAGGCTTGGTACTCCTATTTGCTTCTTTCTTTCTTGCTCTCTCAGAATGCTGAGGTGTCCTTAGCTCCTAAGGCACTGACTATCCTCCTTTCTCTCTCTCTCTGTTCCTGACGTGGGTTGTCCCCGGGTCAATATTTGCAGTGTAGGGCAGGGCAGGGTTAAAGCCACTCCTGGTCACACATTGCATCGTCTGCCACCTGGGCCACCTGTCATTAGCCTCGCCCTGAGAACACGGATCTACCATACACTCTACCAGGCTCTACCATACACTACTATGGTAATAGGACGTAGGAGCTTGGATTAGGTTGTGTGATGTGCATGATGATGCTTGAGATTGTTTAAAGATCCCCTGAAACTTTTGATTGTTCCTTTCTTGGGGTCTTCTGATTATATGAAACCTTCTTCATTTATATTCCAAATAAACAAGTTTAAATAATGGCAGTTATTTTCAAAGAAACTGAGGTAAAAATTCCATTCATATAATGAAACATCTGTTAGACAGGAACTTGAAACAAAACTGTTAATGGATTACATCTCATTTTCACACCCCAAATTAAATGTATTTATAAAGCCCTTTTTACATCAGCAGATGTCACCACAAAGTGCTTATACAGAAACCCAGCTTAAAACCCCAAACAGCAAGCAATGTAGATGTAGAAGCACGGTGGCTAGGAAAAACTCCCTAGAACCTAGGAAGAAACCTAGAGAGGATATAGGCTCTGAGTGGTGGCCAGTCCTCTTCTGGCTGTGCTTGGTGGAGATTATAAGAGTACATGGCCATTAAGGCCAGATTGTTCTTCAAGATGTTCAAACGTTCATAGATGACCAGCAGGGTCAAGTAATAATCACAGTGGTTGCAGAGGGTACAACAGGTCAGCACCTCAGGAGTAATTGTCAGTTGGCTTTTCATAGCCAAGCATTAAGAGGTTGAGACAGCAGGTGCGGTAGAGAGATAGAGAGAGACAGGGTCGAAAACAGCGGCTCTGCGACAAGGTAGCACGTCCGGTGAACAGGTCAGGGTTCCATAGTCGCAGGTAAAACAGTAGAAACTGGATCGGCAGCACGACCAGGGGACTGGGGACAACCAGGAGTCGTCAGGCCAGGTTGTCCTGAGGCATGCTCCTAGGGCTCAGGTCTTACAATAGAGAGAGAGAGAGAGATGGGAGAATTAGAGGGAGCATTCTTAAGTTCACACAGGACACCAGATAAGACAGGAGAATTTCACCAGATAGGACAGACTGACCCTAGCCCCCAGGCACATAGACTATTGCAGCATATATGCTGGAGGCTAAGACGGGAGGGACGACAGTATGGCCCCGTCTGACGATACGCCCGGACAGGGCCAACCAGGCAGGATATAACCCCACCCACTTTGCCAAATCACAGCCCCACTAGAGGGATACCTGAGACAAGGTTGAGTATAGCCCACAAAGATCTCCTCCACCGCACAAGCCCGAGGGGGCTCAAAACCGGACAGAAGATCATGTCAGTGACTCAACCCACTCAAGTCGAGTATAGCGAAAAAAGCCTGGTACGACGTGACCCACCCCTCCTTGGGCTGCATGGAAGAGCACTAATAAGCCAGTGACTCAGCCCCCATAATAGGGTCAGAGGCAGAGAATCCCAGTGGAGAGAGGGGAGCCGGCCAGGCAGAGACAGCAAGGGCAGTTCGTCACTCCAGTGCCTTGCCTTTCACCTTCGCATCGCTGGGCCAGACTACACTCAATCATAGGACCTACAGATGAGATGAGTCTTCAGTAAAGACTTAAAAGTCGAGACCGACTCTGTGTCTCTCACATGGATAGGCAGACCATTCCATAATAATTTAGCTCAATAGGAGAAAGCCCTGCCTCCAGCTGTTTTCTTAGAAATTCTACATACAATAAGGAGGCCTATGTCTTGTGATCGTAGTGTACATGTAGGTATGAGCGGCAGAACCAAATCAGAGAGATAGGTAGGAGCAAGTCCATGTAATGCTTTGTAGGTTAGCAGTAAAAACTTTGAAATCAGCCCTAGTCTTAACAGGAAGCCTGAGACAGGCTAGCACTGGACTAACATGATCAAATGTTTTGGTTCTAGTCAATATTCTAACAGCCGTATTTAGCACTAACTGAAGTTTATTTAGTGGTTTAACTGGGTAGCTGGAGAGTAGAGCATTGCAGTAGTCTAATCTAGAAGTGACAAAAGCATGGATTAGCTTTTCTGCCACATTTTTGGACAAAATGTTTCAGATTTTTGCAATGTTACAAAGACGGAAAAAAGTTGCCCTTGAAATATTATTGATATGTTCGTCAAAAAAGAGATCACGGTCCAAAGGGACGCCAAAGTCCTTCACAGTTTTATTTGAGACGACTGTACAACCAATGTGATTAATTGTCAGATCAAACAGCTATCAGGTATGAAGGTAAGACCCAGATGCAGACAATGTTGAATTAACAATGGTTTAATAATCCAACAGGAGCAGGGAATAGACAGGTCAAGGCAGGCAGGGGTCAGTAAACCAGAGGTGGGGCAACAGTACTGGACGGCAGGCAGGCTCAGGGTAGGCAGAGGTCAAGAATCCAGAGGTGGGGCAAAGGTACAGATCGGCAGGCAGGCTCAGGGTCAGACAGAGTCGTCAGGCAGGCGGTCTCAGAGTCAGGACAGGCAAGGGTCAAAACCAGGGGGGCGAGAAAAAGAGAGACTGGGAAAAGCAGGAGCTGAGACACAAAACCGCTGGTTGACTTGACAAACAAGATGAACTGGCAACAGACAAACCGAGGACACAGGTATAAATACACAGGGGATAATGGGGAAGATGGGCGGCACCTGGAGGGTGGTGGAGACAATCACAAAGACAGGTGAAACAGATCAGGGAATGACACAGCAGATCTCTTTTTTTCTTGAGACCTAGAACTAGCATCTCTGTTTTGTCTGTGTTTGAAAGCATATAGTTTACCACCATCCACTTCCTTATGTCCGAAACACAGGCTTCCAGAGTAGGCAATGTTGGGGCTTCACCATGTTTCATCGAAATGTACAGCTGTGTGTTGTTCGCATAGCATTGAATGTTGACATTGTGTTTCTGAATGACCAAGAGGTCATCAAGAGGTAGAATATATAGTGAAAACAATAGTGGTCCTAACCTTGAGGAACACCGAAAAGTACAATTTATTTGTCAGAGGACAAACCATCCACAGAGACAAACTGATATCTTTCTGACAGATAAGATCTAAACCAGGCAAGAACTTGTCCGTGTAAACCAATTAGGGTTTACAATCTCTCCAACAGAATGTGGTGATCGATGGTGTCAAAGGCGGCACTAAGGTCTAGGAGCACGACGAAAGATGCAGAGCCTCGGTCTGACGTCATTAAAAAGTAATTACCACCTTCACGAGTGCAGTCTCAGTACTATGATGGGGTCTACAACCAGACTGGAGCGTTTCCTATACATCATTTGTCTTCAGGAAGGCAGTGAGTTGCTGCGCAACAGCTTTTAACATTTTTATTGAGAGGAATGGGAGATTTGATAGATTTTCTGGGTCAAGGTTTTGCTTTTTCAGTGCCACTTTTAGTGAGTTTGGTACACATCTGGAGGATAGGGAGCCATTTATTATGTTCGACATAGGAGGGCCAAACACAGGAAGTAGCTCTTTCAGTAGTTTAGTTGGAATAGGGTCTAGCAGGCATCTGGAAGGTTTAGAGGCCATGACTATTTTCGTGAATGTTTTGAGAGATACAGGATTAAAAAACATGAGTGTCTCCATTGATTTTAGGTTCTGGCAGTTCTGTGCAGACTCAGGACAACTGAGTTTTGGAGAAATACGCAGATTCAAAGAGGAGTCTGTAATTTGCTTTGTAATGATCAGGATCTTTTTTCGTCAAAGAAGTTCATGACTTCATCACTGCTGAAGTGAAGGCCATCCTCTCTTGGGGAATGCTGCTTTTTAGTTAGCTTTGCGACAGTATCAAAAATAAATGTTGGATTGTTTTTATTCTCCTCAATCAAGGTCGAAAAGTAGGCTGATCAAGCAGCAGCGAGGGCTCTTCGATATTGCAAGGTACTGTCTTTCCAAGCTAGTCGGAAGACTTCCAGTTTGGTGGAGCGCCATTTCCATTCCAATGTTCTAGAAGCTTGCTTCAGGGCTCGGGTGGGGAGCTAGGTAGGGAGATCATTTCTTGTGACAAATGTTTTTGGTTTTTAGAGGTGCGACTGCATCTTGGGTATTACGCAAGGTTCAGTTTAGATCCTCAGGTGGTTAACAGATTTCTGTACTCCAACATCCTTGGGTAGGTGGAGGGAGTCTGGAAGGGCATCTAGGAAATGTTGGGTTGTCTGAGAATTTATAACGCGGCTTTTGATAATCCTTGGTTGGGGTCTAAGCAGATTACTTGTTGTGATTGCAAACGTAATAAAATGGTGTTCCAATAGTCCAGGATTGTGAGGTAAAACATTTAGATCCACAGTTTTTATTCCACGGGATAGAACCAGATCCAGGGTATGACTGTGGCAATGCATAGGTCTGGAGACATGTTGGACAAACCCACTGAGTCAATGATGGCTCAGAAAGCCTTTTGGAGTCTGTGAACTTCTCCATGTGGATAGTCACCAAAAATTGTTATATTATCTGCCATGACTACTCGGTCCGATAGAAATTCAGGGAATGCTGTATACGGCCCAGGAGGCCTGTAAACAGTAGCTGTAAAAGTGCTTGGGTAAACTGCATAGACTTCATGACTAGAAACTCAAAAGATTTAAAAAATGTTTTTTTTTTTTTTTATACATTTAAATTTGCAGCAAAACATTTTTAGAATCTCTTCTGCTTTTGCGGGATGCGCATGGAGATATGGCCACTGGAGGAGAGGAGATATTGTCACTGGAGGACAGGCCTAATTTAACTTAGTAAATTCATTAGGCTTAAGCCGTGTTTCAGTCAGGCCAATCACATCAAGGTTATAATCAGTGATTAGTTCATTGACTATGACTGCCTTGGAAGAGGGATCTAACATGAAGTAGTCCTATTTTGAGGTGAGGCATTATCACAGTATCTTTCAAAAATTATTTTCAGTGAGATTGCTAAAGCAAACACTATCATGTTTATATTTTCACAACCTAGATCGAGGCACAGACACTGTCTCAATGGGGGAAACTAAGCTGACTACACTGACTGTGCTAGCAGCAGACAGCCTGCCGCCTGGCCTGCACCCTATCTCATTGTGGAGCTAAAGGAGTTAGAGCCCTGTCTATGTTGATAGATAAAATGAGAGTACCCCTCAAACTAGGATGGAGTCCATCACTCCTCAGCTGGCCAGGCTTGGTCCTGTTTGTGGGCGAGTCCCAGAAAGCGGGCCAATTATCTACAAATGATATATTTTGGGAGGGGCAGAAAAATGTTCAACCAGCGATTGAGTTGTGAGCTCATCACTCCCCTAACTGGCAGTGGGCCAGAGACAATTACTCAATGCCAACATCTTTCTAGCTAATTTACACGCTGTAGCTATATTACACGTCTGACCTCTGTTTCATCTAACATTGTTGGTGCCCACATGGTTAACAATATCCCTGTACTCTCTACACTCACCAGCTTTAGCCTTAAGGCTAATCTGAAGATGGTGCTGGCTAACATCGGTGGCCCTGCCCCCTGGTAAATGGTGCACGATCGCAGGATGATTCTTTTTAAATCTAATATTGCGGGTAATGGAGTCGCCAATGACTAGGGGTTTCAATTTGTCTGAGCTAATGGTGGGATGTTTGGCAGCTAGGAAGGAGACATGAGAAGGTTCGACCTCTGAACTCGTAACTTAAATGGGGAGAACCAGTTGAAAGTTTGTCTGCAGAGTGAGCGACACCGGTTGAGCATGCCGACAGCATTTTCTTCCTCTCCAGAAGGGGATGGGGGGGGGGGAGTTCTGTACTTACTGGTGGTACAGACGCGGTTTCATCCTTTCCTAACGATTGCGTCTGAAATTGGGTTTGCAACTCGGCTTACCCATAAGGCGATAGATAGTTCTCCTGCATATTATGAGTACAGCGACTGCAATTAGATGGCATTGGTTAATGTTACTACTTAGCTTTTTCTGCTGGAGGTCCTGTAGAACCATGCCTAGAAACTGTCCAGGGTGAGAAAGTTGAATAAAAAAAACGTAGAGCGAGAACAAAATCAAGCCAGTAGTAAATTTGTTAATTGCAGATTCTTCATTAAACGGTCATTAAAAGTTTGGCACGTAGCCAAGTAGCAACAAACAGTATAGCAGCACAGAGACAACACGGATACATTCATTTTAAGACATTTATTAATACATGTACAAAATAAATGGATACAAGAATTTAACAAAAACGTGGACCTTATTGGAGAGATCCAACTCATCAGTATCATATCAAAATAAAAATGCAATAAATCCAACCCAAAACTAAATTTGACATAATTATAGTCCCACAAGAGACATTAAGGCCACGGTTTTCACAGAAAACACTTTGAATTAGTTGACCCAGAGAATGATTCCTTAGTTTTACCCCAATGGACATTTAACACTGACCGAACACTGAAGCCCATACAAGCTAATACAGGCCTGTGTGTGAAGAAGCACTTATATAAAAGGGGACTATATGTCTGCCACAGGGCATCCAACCATCATTTTTGTCACAGTTGTTGAAATATAAAAATCAGAGGCTTCCATTAGACCTGAACTTTTTTCACTATAATGTACTCTTTTAGTCCTGTTGTTCCCTCTCCTGTGATAGTGAGTACTGGTACTCACTATCAGAAAACGCAACACGTTTGTTCGTTCAGTGCCTAGACATTCCTCTATGGGTGGTTCAGTTAAACGTTCTCTTAATACTGTTTCATTGGTTTGATCTTGAGGGGAACTGTTTGAGGCAGGGTTTTCTAAAGCAGGAGCTATATAGTAGTAGAACAAGCAACGTGGTGGTCCTGTCCTGTCAGTCTGGCTGCCTGGTGAAAACAACTTGGATTTGGCCCTCATCTTTCCTTTTAAAGTGCTTCCTAACTGATAACGCTCTTGCCTATGGGGAAGTTGGCAAACAACATCAAACAATATTACAATTATTTGGTCGACTTCACATTCATTGTCTTGTTTTCTGTTGAAATCCTACGGTTGAAAAAGTGGCATGTCTTTCTTGCATGCCACTTGGCCGTAAATAGGTTTTAAAATGGTGTACTGAACATTGTAATTTGGCCACGTCTTTCTGACTACAGTTTGAAAACTCAGGGGACCACATTGCTACATTCAGTCATTCAGGAGAGAGGGGCGGGGCTTAGACTCATTCTGGAGCTGATGGTTAGCTGAAGATCCTGTCTGTCAGGGGAGCATGGTCCAATAGGCACAGCCAGGGCAGGAGTGACGCTACACAACTACAGAGCAGAATGATGGAAGAGTAATTTAGCTTCAAGGAGTCCGACTCACTACTGGGGAGATCCTGGAGATGTTTCTATTGATTTGCCATCTTCATTGTTGACCTCTAAGCTCAGTGCTGATTGAAGTAGCAGACAAAGATGTAGAGACTAGTGCATTAGACAGGGCTGGCTGATAGGCTATATGGGAAAGTGACAGACCGCAACCATAAGTCATAGTGGTCATAGTGTCTGGTTACTGTACATCATCAACCTGAAGCAACTGTGTTAAAAATGATCACAATAAAACATCTATACAAACATACTAAATGATCATCTCACAGCTATAGCAGTACCTATACTTTTACAAAGCCAGGGCATGAGCATCTGTGTATTCTGGTGTACAAGCAATGTCCTCTGTCCCTGATCAAGGGAGTTTGAGCGAGCAGGGCAAACAAAAATGGACGTAGGAAGTCGAGAATTTCTTGGGGGGATATATTGGGTTGGTGTGGGGAGAGAGGAAGAGGAAGTAGTAGACAAATGTCTGATTCTGCCTTCTATATTCAGTATCTTCCTCTGCTACTGGTGAGCCTTCATATCAAAGTCCCAGTCACACAGTAGGAGAACAGTAGTGGAACTGCTTCTTCAACAGACCTGCAGAAAAATCACATTGAGATTACCAGACCAGAGCAGCTGTTAAGGCTGCAGGACACAGCCCTGTCTGTCTCTCACATTGATGGTCACATCCGACTGTCTTTCTAGCCTGGTAGGCTGTCTGTATCTGTTCCAGTGGTGAAACTAAACCGGCAGCTCATGAATTCAGAGTTCTGCCACCTAGTGGTAGTATCAGGGTATTGTCACGTCTTAGTGTTCGAGGTGTGTCGGTGGTCTAGTGCCCGTGTTGGGGCCCGTGGTCATTGTACTGGTTGTGGGCGGGGTGGTTGGGGGGCAGTGGAGGACCGTTGACACCAGGGTGGTAGAAAGCACAGTTGCTCTCGTAACGGCAGTTTCCTTTCATCATGAAGTGGCGACACACTGGCCTCTTGGACATGTCTGAGAGGAGAGAGAAAAGAACAGCGTTAGTACACAACTAGCCAGGCAAACCAAACGTATGAACTGACTGCATCAAGGCTAGAAGATGGCAAACGGAAATCAACTTGGTCTTTACTTTTATTGCACTACAGTGGGGCAGAGTCCTACATGGGCAACACAGGGTGGTGTTTCAGACTGGCCCTATATGTCTAAAAGAAATAGAATTAGTAGAAGGAACATTCCCTTTCTAAGTCAACTCACCTCCCATGTTGTGTCCTCCTCTAGGCCCCCCTCGTCCTCTCCCTCTGAAGCCCACCTGTTCCCCTCCTCTCCCTCGGCCCCCACGGTGGAAGTGGCCCCCTCCGCCCCGGTGTGGCCCCCCTCTCATTGAGTCGTCCCCCCAGTAGTTGCTGTTGTCTCCTCCGTGGCCCTGGGGTGGCGGGGGCCCCATCATGCGGGGGTTGGCGTTGAAGCCAGGGGGTCCATGGTTGTGTGGGGGCGGGGGATGGTTGTAGTGGGGGCCTCCGGGGCCCAGGGGCTTGCCTGCAGGAGGGTACCCCACTCCGTTCATGGGCATACCCATGTTGGGCATGTTGTTCATGCCTGGACCGTGGCCCAACAGGCCCTGGCTCACTGAGGAGGAAAGACATACTTTAACAACCATTCTAGTACGCATATCATCATATACAGTTAAGAGAAGGAGGAAATGTAAGAATACTTGGTTTGTGTTAGAACAAGAGAGAGGAAGGTGTGTATTTATTATGGATTCCTATTAGCTGTTGTGAAGGCAGCAGCTACTATTCCTGGGGTCCAGGAAAATGAAGGCAGTTCTACATTTTTAAAAACATTACAGTACATTCACAACAGATTTCACAACATATTAAATGTGTACCCTCAGGCATATCTACCACACAAAATCTGTGTGTACGTGTGTGTATAGTACGTTTGTTATTGTGTGTTTGTATGCATGTGTCTATGTTTGTGTTGCTTCACAGTCCCTGCTGTTCCAAAAGGTGTATTTTTTATCTGGTTTTTACATCTCATTTTACTGCTGGCATGAGTTACTTGATGTGGAATAGAGTTGCATGTAGTCAAGACTCTATGTAGTACTGTGCGCCTCCTTTAGTCTGTTCTGGACTGTGAAGAGACCTCTAGTGGCATGTCTTGTGGGGTATGCATGGGTGTCTGAGCTGTGTGCCAGTAGTTTAGACAAACAGCTCGGTGCATTCAACATGTCAATACTTTATGATTAATGTTAGCTCTCTGTGTACATCCAAGGGCCAGCCGTGCTGCCCTGTTCTGAGCCAATTGCAAGTCCCTCTTTGTGGCACCTGACCACACAACTGAACAGTAGTCCAGGTGCAACAAAACTAGGGCCTGTAGGACCTGCCTTGTTGATGGTGTTGTTAAGAAGGCAGAGCATCGCTTTATTATAGAGACTTCTCCCCATCTTAGCTACTACAGCATCAATATATTTTGACCATAACAGTTTACAATCTAGTGTTACTCCAAGCAGTTTAGTCATCTCAACTTGCTCAATTTCCACATTATTCATTACAAGATTTAGTTGAGGTTTAGTAAATGATTTGTCCCAAATACAATGCTTTTAGTTAGAAATATTTAGACTAACTTATTCCTTGCTACCCACTCTGAAACTAACTGCAGCTCTTTAAGTGTTGGAGTCATTTCAGTCGCTGTAGTAGCTGACGTGTATAGTGTTGCGTCATCCGCATACAGACACACTGCCTTTACTCAAAGCCATTGGTATGTCGTTAGTAAAGAATGGAAAAAGGGGCCTAGACAGCTGCCCTGGGGAAACACTGATTCTACCTGGATTTTGTTGGAGAGGCTTCCATTAAAGAACACCCTCTGTGTTCTGTTAGACAGTTAACGCTTTATCCACAATATAGCAAACACATACCTTTTTCCAGTAACAGACTATGGTCGATAGTGTGTTGTGTAGGGGGTCTATGTGTGCTTAAGTGTGTGTTGTAAAGGTGTGTGTGTACCTCCGGGCGGGGGTCCGGTGGGGGGGCCCTGGTTCTGGGTCTGCTGTAGAGAGCCCAGCAGCTGTTTGATCTTTTCAGAGAAGTCTGGCTGCTTGATCAGGTCCTCAGTAGACTGGCCACCACTAGCTCCCTACAGGAGGAAGGGAGGGGTTAAGCCAAATCATGACAGACTAAAATAAACATCACAGATACACTGGTTCCAGGGCTTTTCCAGGGGTTCAGAAGTTCTGTTTTAAAACAGTTACAGTAGACAACACATTAATACTTGAAATCATCCAATCATAAAGTTTCTCAGTGAGATTACATAATGGCAGGGTTACAAAAACAGGATTGGTATCGCTTACCATAATGGAGGTGAGTAGCTCCTGTACGTTGACGGAGGGGTTAGCGGGGGCACCAGGCGTGCCCTGGGCAATGTTGCCTAGGTTACTCAAAAGGTTGTTGGCCCCCAGGTTGCCCATGAGGTTGGCGAGGACAGGGGGCAGCTTGGAGCCCTCCACCCCCCCGGGGCCCACACCAGAGCCAGGCTGGGACGACGTGTCCATGGGCTCCATGTAGCTGTCATCCATCATGGTCGAGTCCTGGAGAAGAGCGGGAGTTAGGTCACTGGACACAGAGGATGTTTGGAGCTTTTAGCGTTGTCTTTATGCATTACAGGACTTTAGCACTTTTTCAGATGCAAAACTCTTAAGAGTAAAAGTCAAAACTGATAACACTTGTAATGCTTCCTATTTTATGTTCAAAACGTTTGGTTGTGCATTCATTGTAGTTGAACACATCTTTCAAACGGCACCAAAGTGATTGACAGAAAAGGGTATATCCCACCTCGTCCAGGGGTATGAGGCGTGGAGGCATGGGTTCGTAGGCCTCAGGCTCTGGTTCATGGGGGCTGTCAGGAACACTGAGGAGAAGAGACAAGAGGTGAGCTTCCGCAACACAATGTGAGGCACTTTGAGCACCTGGTAACCTACTAGGCTATAGAAATCCATATAATTTTAAGGCATGTGTGAATCCGTACCTCTCCTTGGTGAGGAAGATCTCCTGCAGGATGCCCGTCTCACGGTCCCTCTGTGTGAGTCTCTCTGTGCTATTGGCACCAGCGTTGACCAGGGGGCCGGTAAGGGCCAGGGGCCTTGGGGGGCTCCAGGGGACGCGCTCCTCCATGGAGTCGTGGGACAGGCGCCTCGCCATCTCAAACGTGTGGCGGTCCATCATCATCTCGCGCTTCGCCGCCTCGCCAAAGTCCTTGACCTTGTTGACGTTGACTGGAGAGGGGGATAGAAGGAACAGGACGAAGGAGAGAGGTGGAGAATGAGAAGGTTAGCCAAGGCACACAACAGGGATGTGATCACGACAAGATAGAAAAGCAGAAAAAGCTGGATTTTGATGAGGGAATAGGTATTTTTCGGGGGGGGGGGATTTAAGATAAATTACAGAAAAGCAGGGGGGGGGGGGAAAATCACATCCCTGCCCAAAGACTAAATTTAACAGAAAAGTCAAATGTAAAGTGTTGAGCATGTCTTTATTGGGCTGTTGGCTATCTAGTTTGACTATACAACCACAGTTTAACGTGCAATTACACACAACACCGACTGAAGAAATTAAATTGAAGTTACCGTTAGTTTTTGTTCTCTCACCTCTCTCGGTCTCGTCCAGGTCGAAGTAGAAGTACTGTGTGAGCTGCTCCTCCTCGGCCCAGCGCACGCTTTTCTTCTTCTTGCCCTTCTTGGTCAGCTGACCCTCCTCTTCGCCGCGGGGTTCAGCCAGGGCACTGGGCTTCTCGCTGCCCGTGTCCATGGCCTCTGGGTCGTCGGCGGGCACGGGTGTGCCGGGTTGCTCCAGGTCTACTGGGACCTCGTGGGGAGGGGTGGTGGAGGCCACCTGGGTCTCTGGGGACGAGGGCTTGGTGCCGCCCTGAGGTGACGGATAGTGAGGTTTACCCTCGAATGGACACGGCTGAGAGGAGGAGGGATGTAAAGAGAGAGAGATGGGTGAATACTCAATTCCATTTGCACAGCCTTCCCATAGATTCAGGTGTAGAGTCAGCATAGCAGAGAGAGTAGTCTGTGCTGTCTGTCTGGTCAGGAAGGTATGTGTTTACCTTGTTTGACGTGGGAGAGACAGCTTTGGGGTCTCTCCCTTCCCTTCCTTTCTTCTTCTTGATCTTGATGAGAGAAACAGGGGCGGAGTTTAGGGCATCCAGGAAGCCTGTACCCTCAAGGGCTGCAGAGAGAGAGGAGGGTACCTTAGTGATGTCACTGACAGTCAAAATACTGCAGGTTTCGTTGAGGGGGAGAGGGGTTTCAAAGTGTGTACTACACACATCACACTATTTTCTCAGGGGTAGGGTACAAAACAACATATCATGTGAAAGAAACAAATGCTTGTTTATGCTCTGAAACGGTTTGTATGCTCTTAGTTTACTGCAATGTTTCAGTCTTGAAGACCTTCCAGTAGGGGAACATTTACAGCAGTGTGTGGGTATCTACCAGGGTTGAGGAGGTCAATTCAATTTCAAACCAGTCAACTCAGGAAGTAAGCAAATACCAAAATGTTCTCATAGACAAGTACTTAGGATACTTGGAATGTCACTTAACTCCCTGAATTGAAAAGGAATTGACCTCAACCTTGATATATTCTCCATGTTGAGGGGTTAGGTCTAATCTTCTCCATGTTGAGGGGTTAGGTCTAATCTTCTCCATGTTGAGGGGTTAGGTCTAATCTTCTCCATGTTGATGGGTTAGGTCTCATCTACTACTGTACATGCAGTGAAGGGGTCAAAAAGAAAGTACATACCGATTTCTGTTGAGGTCTTACGTTGTGCCGGGATGATCTTCACCTTGATCTCCTTGGTCTGGTTAGGAGTGGTGTTGAGGGGTTTATACTTCTTCTCCACCGGGGGAGGGTCCAGAGGACCAAAACTGGTAGAGAGAAAGACAAGAGAAACATGTTCAATTTTACTCCATAGGACCCAAACTGGTAGAGAGAGATACATGGGAGAGGTTCAGTGAGTAAGAGTTACAATATATTCATTACAAATGGCAAATACATTTGCCAGACAGGTTTGGTCAATACTCTCATTAACCACCTAGGGGGAAGCACTGAGCAGTGTTTTATGCTGTGGTTAGGACATTTTTATCCTGTTATTGCCTGGTAAAACACAGATTGACGATGAATATACACAATATGAACAAAGCTGTTATTACTGTCTGAAGTGTAGGTTACCTGGGTCTCTTGAGGACTTGGGCTGGTTTGATGTTGTACTTGTCTCCCAGCTGGAGGGCCACGGGGGGCTTCTTGACTGGGACAGGGGTGGGAGCATCCATCTCCAGGCCTGGAAGACAACAAACAGGACAGGGTCAGACCAGGATATTATATAGTCCTACATCCAGCACTTTTGCAACAGCAGGAGCTTCATCCCTACAGCCAGAAACACAATGACTTCTTCATTTGCATATTACTGTTGCCCGTCTTCTATCGAAGGACAACCTTATACACAGAATCATATTTTGTAAATTAAACTTTTTTGTGATAAACTGTGAGGACAGAGTGTGCGTGTAGTTTGACCAGATGGCGGTGAAGGGAGCGTAGTGTACCTATAGAGCGGATCTTAGCATGGCTGGGAGCGTGAGCTTTGGGCTTCTCCCTCTTCCTCTCCTCCTCCGCTGCCTTCCCTCCATCAGCCGCCTTCACCTCTCGGACTGGCACTTTCCCCTCCTCCTTCTTCCGCTTCTTATCTGAGAGAAAGAGAGAGGGTGTTATGTAAACGAAGAGATTACAGGGGAGCGGAGAGTTAGAGAGGAAAAAAGTAAAAACGAGGGAACGAGGGATAGGAGAGTAGTAGTTACCTGCAGGAGAGGTGGCGGAGACACTCTGGGAGCGGATGGTAGCCATCCAGCCATCCACCAGCCCAGCAGACAGCTTCCTCAGCTCTGAGAGACAGAGAGACAGCATTAGTTACACATCAACCTCAGACACCATCATAAAACTATTTACATCTACTGCACAGATACCACCACTAGGAACTGTATCATCTTGACTTTGGGTTTGTGAGAAAGTGAGTTACAAATACAATGCTAAACTATTTCCTCACAGAGGTCTATTTAGTCAGCTCAGGGTATTGAAGAGGGTGGACCGCAAGGGAAATGAAAGTTGTTTAAAAACATACCCTCAGTCTCTCCAGTCTTGCTGAGCTGCTTGACCAGTTTGGCAGTGTTGTTCTGTTTCAGGTGGTCTACAGTGAGGGGCAGTTTCTGCAGCGTCAGCAGGATGAGCTGTAACAGGGGGGTGTTGTTGCTAGTCTTGGAGTAGGTCAGCCATGCGTTCAGCAGCTTGTAGCCTCCCACTCGGATAAACCTGGATGAAGGGATGGAAGAGTCAATCAAATTGAATCTAAATGGCCCATTTTTACAAAGAGCGTTACAGTAATCCGGCCTAGACCCCCAACACCCCAAAGAACAAGCAGTAGCAGTGGCAAAAAACTCCCTACTGAAGTTACTAAACAATAAATGACATAAAATGGGAGTAGATCTTACCGGTTGAGAATGTCATGGGACTTGGTCTGCAGTAGGATATTCAGGTACATACACCTGCTCACCATCTTGTGAGAGCCCTTCATGAGACTGTGGAAAAAAGACCAAGAAAACCAACGGTCAGAACAAAAGAATGCTACCATTATGGTCCGGTCTACACTGGCAACTCAAAATAATGTCAAAATAATTCATGAAAAACACTAAACAGTAAAAGCTGGAAAAATGGTATACAAGTTCGAAAGCACATCATAAAATTTAAAAAATGGCAGTATGTTAATTACCTGAAAACTTTGGGGACTCCCTCCAGGCTGCGGAGCTCTCCATCTTTCCCCAGCAGGTTCTCTACTCCCTTCAGGACCTCTCTGGGGTCCACCGGGCCCACCGCCATCTCTGCTCAGAGAGGAAGAGACAAACATACTTAACATACAGGATATCGTCAAATCAAATCTTATAACTCTGGCGCTTACTAAACAGTAATTGTTATAGTCTCTTTCAATGTGCCGCTAAAGTGATGTTCGCACTGAACTGCACCCAGGCATGTCAGATTTGACTTTGTTTTGGGAGGACTCCTTGGAACTGACACCATCCGTTCATCTCTAAATCCTGCAAAAAGTAACGGCTTACAGACAATTCAACTTAGGTACTAAACCATAAGACATCTCCAAACTCCACTCTACCACACGACCGACCAAGGCTGAAATCCATACTGCATAGATTGTACCGTTTCCTCCTAGCTACAAAGCCGAGAGCAACATCCCAATGGCCCGAGGCCTACGTCAAAAATACCCACATTGCTAGATCTTCAGCCACACTGAAATCTGTCAAAACAAGGAAAAGGGGGGCAGTGACAGTCCCAACTAACCCCTCAGCCAAGGTGCTGCCTTCGCATTCCAAATGATGTACCACAGTGAACACCATGACTCACTGATGGGTTGCCTCATTCTTAAAAAAAAATAATGTTCATTTCATTTTCTCCAGAGGGATGGATTGGTCTGTTCTGTGGGGTTATTCTCATAGCTGAGGGAGAAGAGGTAATGACTGAGAGCCTACTGTCCCTGTTCTCCCAGTAGCTCCGGTGGGATTCCCCTAAGACAGCAGGGTAGACCTAATACAAAGACTGCTTATAGGTCATGCTGCTAGTTCATTTTCTGTGTCAGTAATTCAATAGAACAGAGAGAGAGAAAATATGCAAGGAGTCAGTTCAACACCACACATTATGAGAAAATGACAGGTTGGGCTGTAGTTAAGAATAGGTTCATGTGGACTTCCCCCAAGGGCGGCGCAATACATTCAAGTAGCTATGCTTTATTCAGATTATTAAAACATTACAAAACAAGTTTCAACAAAACCTTCCACTCATGATTGCCTTCATAATATGTACAACAAACAAGTTCATGGTAAGTGCAAATTAAAAACATGAGTGATTAGGCTTGGATATGAGCAAAACAACCAGTAAACCTACAAGCTACAGTGGAGGGGAAATGAGTCATTGGGCTGAGGAGCAGCCTTGTCAACCTGCCATTTGTACTGTTCTAGTCTCAGAAAAATAACCTATTGAATGTCAAAGGTGATGAGAGCTGTAGAAGCTAGAATACTCTAGTGATGCTGTTCTGGTAACAGAGGAGGATGCTAGTCTACGTCGTGTGTATGGGTGGCAAATACCATGAGTAGCTTCCCCCTCTACTAATAGGACACATATTGGAAGCTAAACACTGAGGCGCACACACACACACACACACACACACGGAAGGCCCTCAAACTGAAAGTCTACCGGTATTCAGTTTCAGGCTTGCGGTGCACTAAACTGGTGGTTGGAATGACTGACCAGCTCCTTCACTGACAGAGAAGTGTGCAGTCATATTACCAGTCGTCAGTCTCAGGTAGCACAGGAACTCCAAGGAATACAGTTGGTTGAAGAGAGCACAGAAGAAGCCTATTCTATGACAAATGCATAGTACTATTAATTTCAGTTATCTAAGGAACCTATTTTGTGTGTGTAAGTATAAATAATTATTTAGAAGGTAATTGAAATGATATTGTAAGTATTGGTTTTGTACGTGGTTGACCTCGCACGTACTTCCCTTAAAAGTGTATAGGACTACTGTGGAGCCACTATGTTAATTGCCTATGATTAACATTAAAATAAAGGGAATATTTAATCTGAAGCATTATCAATGACAACCCCCTTGGTTCAATGGTCTCCCCCCCATGGAGTAGTGGAACGTTTCTTAGCATTTACTGCCCCCTATAGCTTAGTACAAGGAATTACAAATTGTATCAAATGTACAAGCACTACACCTCCATGCAAATGTGGACAAAAGAAATCCACATTTCAAACTACTAATTAATGAATACATGTATCAAAGCAAATTTATACAAAATATATATATTTAAAAAAATGTCAAATTCACCAAACGAAAGTAATTTAATTTGGCTTTGAATATATTTGAAATGTATACTTAAGCTGAGCAGGAGATTGGCTCAAGTACAAGTGGGTGGTTAAAACAAGAACAATAGTTAACGGAAAATACCGACGTCATATTACAATGCCATATAAAAAGAGAACAGTAGAACGACCTCAGTTGAGGATCCAGTGACTATGGCTGGATCCTTTACGTACAAAACTGACTATGGCTGGATCCTTTACGTATAAAACTGACTATGGCTGGATCCTTTACGTACAAAACTGACTATGGCTGGATCCTTTACGTACAAAACTGACTATGGCTGGATCCTTTACGTACAAAACTGACTATGGCTGGATCCTTTACGTACAAAACTGACTATGGCTGGATCCTTTACGTACAAAACTGACTATGGCTGGATCCTTTACGTATACAACTGACTATGGCTGGATCCTTTACGTATAAAACTGACTATGGCTGGATCCTTTACGTACAAAACTGACTATGGCTGGATCCTTTACGTATAAAACTGACTATGGCTGGATCCTTTATGTACAAAACTGACTATGGCTGGATCCTTTACGTATACAACTGACTATGGCTGGATCCTTTACGTATAAAACTGACTATGGCTGGATCCTTTACGTATAAAACTGACTATGGCTGGATCCTTTACGTATACAACTGACTATGGCTGGATCCTTTACGTATACAACTGACTATGGCTGGATCCTTTACGTATACAACTGACTATGGCTGGATCCTTTACGTATACAACTGACTATGGCTGGATCCTTTACGTATAAAACTAACTATGGCTGGATCCTTTACATATAAAACTGACTATGGCTGGATCCTTTACGTATAAAACTGACTATTGCTGGATCCTTTATGTATAAAACTGACTATGGCTGGATCCTTTACGTATAAAACTGACTATGGCTGGATCCTTTACGTACAAAACTGACTATGGCTGGATCCTTTACTTATAAAACTGACTATGGCTGGATCCTTTACGTATAAAACTGACTATGGATGGATCCTTTACGTATAAAACTGACTATGGCTGGATCCTTTACGTATAAAACTGACTATGGCTGGATCCTTTACGTATAAAACTAAGTCAAATCTCCACTAACCTATTAAACCATTGCAGTAAAATATAATTAGAATTTTTGCTTGGCCTTGCTCAAACCCAATCTATGCATAAATCATAACACCAACAGTAGGGGCGGGACTTCTGCATGCATTTTTCTCATTGTTCAGTGCACAACTGAACCCTTATCATGTTAATATTTTAAAAGTCATTATAATATGTTTATGACCATGTTCATTATCCTATACTTTGAATTACTGTATCCAAGTATTGCTTGGACAATATCCAAGTATTTCATTTTGAAATGTCATGATGTGAGGAAATCAGTTTGGTCTTACCCGTTTAACTGTTGTAGTAGAAGTTTTATATAGTCTCAGAACTCCACAACACGGGACATAACACACAACTCCTGAAAATGTCACAACTGTTACACACGCGCACACACACGTCAATAGAATGAAGTTATTGATAAGACAGCCTAGTAAAGAATAATTTGATGGGGGAAAAGTCAAGTAAATTAATATTCAAACACACACAAAATTGCTTTGCTGTATTTACTCAAATATATAGCAATGCAGTTGAAAAGGGTATCACATGTTATCATTTAGCTACAATGTAACAAATACTTGTCACACTTGCACAAACCCCTGCCAATAGCAAGCCATTTTTTGTTTACATAATATTAGTTTTAACCCTGTCGACAATCATTATTATATAAAATAAAAAAACACTTGTCCTATAGGTACTGCTGTTTGTAGCCTAGACCAAGCAGATATTCCTAAAATAAATGACTAGTCACAAATAGAAAATAATGGGGGGAAAGCCTGTAGATAATCAAATTACTGAATCTGTATATGCCTTACAAACGCACCATGTTAATGATGGTTATATAATTAAATATCACGCAGCCGGGAGCCCTTTATGACAAATGGCATGTCATTGCCATGCACGCCCTACCATACCACCAGAATAAAGATCCCGTTCAATGACCAGGCTAGGGGAGTTCGCCGTTCAAAGGGGAAAACTAACCCGTGATACACCGAAAATAAATCTAGGCCCTGCCCTCTTTTGTTAACGGCTTCGTGGCTGCAACAGCCTCGAGAACATAAAGAACAATGTATGCCAGCTAACCCGGCCACAACACAGCTAGCATACTATCACATTTGCACGGCCGGAGAATCATTTACAATTAACAAAAAACAACGAGAAGGTATCTAGCTATAATGGGTACACATGCGATAAGGACACAGCGAGAAGAAAAGTCGTTCCGCTATTCTGGGAAACCAATACGACTGTCGCTCCATATAAACACAGCAGCCATTATTGCTGCGTGTTCTGCAAGGACAAAACGACAACAAGCCCGCCATTTTGATATAATTCCGACAACACCGGTCTGTCTGCCTTGTGCAATTTTTCGAATGGAGGTTCCCTCCCTTGCGCATTTCAATAAGGCAATCTTTATCCTCAGATTGCCGTATACATATCGTACACCTAGGGAATGTATTTCCTGCTCTAACAACATCGACGATACGTTGTGTCGCAAATTACCACAAATGGACGATTTTTCCAGTGAAGTCCGTAATCTTCAATCTAAGCAATCTTTATGTATAGATTGCGGTAGGTGTAAATTCCAAGGATCTCTCCCCTATTTAGTAGATTTAAAAAAAAACATCCAGATTCATAGGCAAAAAATATTTCCTACGGCAATCTTTATGAGTAGATTGCTTATGATTAACTTAAAACATGTGTTAGTTTATTTGTATCAGTCTCACACACAAAGAAACGGAGCGTTTCCACTCTGCACTTTCCTGTGTGAGCTCATAAACTATCGTTAGCGTTCGCTGCATTTGAACTGAAAAAAAGCTAGCTAACCACGTACGGAATCCAACTAGCACACTTGACATTAGCCTAAATCTACGACTAAACAAATAATAATTCCATTAATTTAGGTTCAGATTGCTTTGAAAATAAACACTTACTATAAATACTTCAGCGTCTCGAGTAGCTATATTACTACTGTATATTGTGCTGTACAGCAACAGATCTCTTGTTACATCAGTTTTATATCGTTAACCGTCATGTTTTTATAACGTTAACAATCTATGGCTGGAACAAACTGGTTTATGGGCGGGGTTGTGGTAGCTAAAAACTAGCTTTTCCTTCTGGAACAAACTGGAGGCAAAAATAGTAATCAAATGTCCATTACTTGAAGAAAAAAAGTTTTTTTTTTGAATAAATGTTCAAAGTCCTCGACCGCCACTCTTCAGACAAAATACCTGAAGGGAAAAAAAGAGCAAACAAAACGAAAAACACATTTAAGATATATTCACTTGTTTTCTTCGTGTGTTCATACACATCTTAATCTTAAAAAGCTTTGTTATGATGGATTATGATTAAAATAGATAATTGCGCAGTCGTTTTTGTTCCAAAACTAAGCAGTATTTCTTTCGACGTTACTCACCTCAGAACTAATCCAGGAATGAACTGGAAGGGGAGGGGCTTGGTATTTATACCCTGTGAGTTTATGACGTCAAACGCGTTTTCGCGCAAGCACTTTCTGGGTTTTTCATGGTAACAAAATGGAGTTTTGGTGACGCGCTGTTATAGAAAACACTGATGAAGGTCGTTCGACATGTGCCTTCAAGGATAGAAAGATGGCGCTGCACGTTTTGTACATTCTCTTTTCAATTTACCTTACATCCCAAGTCTATTGTTGCTTATCTAAACAAATTTGAATGAGTACCAGTGCTAACTCACAACATATGGTGCTTGTATTGAGTTACAATATCACATTTGGGTATAAATTCGATTGTAATATTTTTACAAAATGGCTGCGATGCACTCGAGCATGCTGCCTGCCACACCCTTGGACACTATCAACAAAAAAAAACCCTTGGACACTATCAACACCTTGCCGTTTAATTTAAAATGATGAAATTAATAATTAACTAAAATTCATAAAATAAATGAATTGGAGTCCAAATGGAGAGTCTTTGACCATGCACAAAAATAAATGTGCTTTGCCCTTTCACCTGTAACCTTTCAACCCTCAGTTGTGAAACGCAAAATGGCAGCGTCCATACCAAGTATTGGAAGGATTTTATGCCGTGTGTCCGCTTTACTTCACAGAATATTCGGCAGAAGCTGGTATTTGTCAATGATTGTCTACTGTACGTCAGATAAGCGAAAGCTTGGACGTCTGCTGCACACATACGTCACGAAACAGTGACCGAGCTAAAGTAATGCGTAACCGTCGGCTAATAAACACTAGCCAGCTACAGCTAGCGAAGTTACAGAGCTAGCTAGCTAGCAACATAGCTAAATACATACCGGTACTTACTATATACATTGTGCATATTTTATCTTCACTGTACATCATCCAATGCAACCCCAGTAATATGTTTCACATAGAACCATAGTCTATGAAAACGTATCAGCATCATTGTCTTGTGTACACTACACTGTATTTGCAAATTTCACACTTGACTGGCAGAGATAAATTAAGGTTAGGTAAAAAATAACTGACAGTCACTGTGTTTCCAGGTGTGCAGTCTAGCCTGTCTGTGCACTGCAGCCTCACCTGATATCCCCAGTGATGCAGTGGGGGCTCTTGCCACTTACAGAGCAAAGGTATGGAGATTAGAGTTAGAATTTCTACTCTATGCACTCTGCTGTTTTTTCTAAGGGATGGTTCCTCGGAACCAGATTAAGCCTACTCCTGGTTCCTGCACTAAAAAGCATGCTCATTAGAGTGTAATTTAAATACTGTTAATCCATCCATATCTGTGGCCATTGACTTTGTGTCTGTCTACCTCTCCTATCACTAGAGTACATAGAGCGCTATGGATAAGTCCAGTGTGGTCTGACTACAGGAGGAACCACAAATGAGGGATCCCCCCTTCAGAAGACACACAAGACCTGCATTGTAGGTGTAACAGAGATGGTTCTGTAATCTTGCCTGAAACCTGGAGACTCTCTGAGCTATTTTCCAGGCTTTGGAGAGTGCACAGATGATCAGAGGATGTCTACCATGATGCTGTCTGCTCTGTGTTAGGCTGTGTAACTCCATATTATTATTATATTCTCCACCAGACAGACACGTGACTGCAACCTCTAATCACTATTTCTGTTTTGATCAGAGATGAGACAAGATATGTGGGAACCCCCATCCAATTTGTCGAGACCCCAACGTCATCATCCACTATCAGGTTTGGTCTCTCACATTGACTTATGGAATATACACACACAATCATTATGAGAGATGGAAAATTAGATGGTATTACCTTTGATTTCATTAGGTTGATTTAACAAGCTATTCAATGTTATGTTTGGTAAGCAATGGACCATTGTCTTTTTGCAGAATGTGAAGCTGCAGCAACAGTTTATCAGCCCATATACAGGCGTTGTGTATGACCCCACACGGACAGGTAAGATACAGTACCTACGGAAAGTATTCGTACCCGTTGACTTGTTCCACATTTTGTTATGTTACAGCCTTATTCTAAAACGGATTTAAAAACTAAATACCTCTTAATGACAAAGAAAAAACATTAAAAAAAAAAAAAAAAAATTCTGCAAATGTATTAAAAATAAAAAAACTGATACCTTAATTACATAAGTATTCAGACCCTTTGCTATGAGACTTGAAATTGAGCACAGGTGCATCGTGTTTCCATTGATCATCCTTGAGATGTTTCAGCAACTTGATTGGAGTTCACCTGTGGTAATTTCAATTGATTGGACATGATTTTGAAAGGCATACACCTGTCTATATAAGGTCCCACAGTTGACAGAGCAAAAACCAAGCCATGAGGCCGGCCGGCCAAACTGAGCAATCGGAGGAGAAGGGCCTTGGTCGGGGAGATGACTAAGAACCCGATGGTCACTCTGACAGAGCTCAAGAATTCCTCTGTGGAGATGGGAGAACTTTCCAGAAGGACAACCATCTCTGCAGCACTCCACCAATCAGGGCTTAATGGTAGAGTGGACAGACAGAAGCCACTCCTCAGTAAAATGCACATGACAGCCCGCTTGGAGTTTGCCAAAAGGCTCCTAAAGACTCTCAGACCATAAAAAACAAGATTATCTGGTCTAATGAAACCAAGATTGAACTCTTTGGCTTGAATGCCAAGCATCATGTCTGGAGGAAACCTGGCACCATCCCTACGGTGAAGCATGGTGGTGGCAGCATCCTGTTGTGGGGATGTTTTTCAGCAGCAGGGACAAGGAGACTATTCAGGATCGAGGCAAAGATGAACGGCGCAAAGTACAGAGAGATCCTTAATGAAAACCTGCTCCAGAGCTCTCAGGACCTCAGACTGGGGTGAAGTTTCACCTTCCAACAGGACAACGACCCTAAGCACCCAGCCAAGACAACGCAGGAGTGGCTTTGGGACAAGTCTCTGAATGTCCTTGAGTGGCCCAGCCAGAGCTCGGACTTGAACCCGATCTAACATCTCTGGAGAGACCTGAAAATAGCTGTGCAGCGACGCTCCCATCCAACCTGACAGAGCTGGAGAGGATCTGTAGAGAAGAATGGTAAAGACTCCCCAAATACAGGTGTGCCAAGCTTGTAGCGTCATACCCAAGAAGGCTCGAGGCTGTAATTGCAGTCAAAGGTGCTTCAACAGAGTAAAGGGTCTGAATACTTATGTGAATGTGATATATTTTTTTTATAAATTAGCAAAAATGTCCCTAAACATGTTTTTGCTTTGTCATTATGGGGTGTGGATTGTGTGTAGATTGATGAAGAAAAAAAATCAATTTAGTAAATTTTAGAATAAGGCTGTAAACGAACAGAATTTGGAAGAAGTCAAGGGGTCTGAATGCTTTCCGAATGCAATGTATGTGTTAAATTGATGTAATGTGTAAACAATTCTATGAATGAATCTGAATCAACCATGCTGATTTCAGCAGGTGTTATCTACATTTTGGCGGCAGGTGGTTAGAGCGTTGGACTTGTAACCGAAAGGTTACAAGATCAAATCCCCGAGCTGACAAGGTAAAATCTGTCGTTCTGCCCCTGTTCCTAGGCCGTCATTGAAAATTTGAATTTGTTCTTAACTGACTTGCCTAGTTAAATAAAGGGTAAAAAGAAAAATACTTGCTGGTTTCATCGAAATAAGTTGTCTTTGATTTGATAAATGATGAATTTACACAGTTGACACAGCCAAGAATCTGCCAATAGGTGTTTTAGTGATGAAAACCTTTCTGCATAAAGTAACATCTGGTTCCAGACCAACACTTTTTGTGAGGTTTGAGGTAACCAAAGTGCCACATTTATATTGTTATTCTACATTTTTATCCAGGAGTGTCAGAAACAGAAAAAGTAACTCAATCAGGCGATTGGCATTGCTAGAGACCAGGGTAAGTTCAGCCTCTGTGACTAAGGAGCAGAATGCTGGAGCAGTACAGACCTATATCTATCCTACCCTGCCTTTCTAAAGTCTTCGAAAGCCAAGTTAACAGATCACCGACCATTTCGAATCCCACCGTAGCTTCTCCGCTATGCAATCTGGTTTCCGAGCTGGTCATGGGTGCACCTCAGCCATGCTCAAAGTACTAAACAATATCATAACCGCCATCGATAAAAGACAATACTGTGCAGCCGTCTTCATCGACCTGGCCAAGGCTTTCAACTCTGTCAATCACCGCATTCTTATCGGCAGACTCAACAGCCTTGGTTTCTCAAATTACTGCCTTGCCTGGTTCACCAACTACTTCTCAGACAGAGTTCAGTGTGTCAAATCGGAGGGCCTGTTGTCCGGACCTCTGGCAGTCTCTATTGGTGTGCCACAGGGTTCAATTCTCGGGCCGACTCTTTTCTCTGTATATATCATTGATGTCGCTCTTGCTGCTGGTGATTCTCTGATCCACCTCTACGCAGACGACACCATTCTGTATACTTCTGGCCCTTCTTTGGACACTGTGTTAACAAACCTCCAAACAAGCTTCAATGCCATACAACACTCCTTCTGTGGCCTCCAACTGCTCTTAAATGCAAGTAAAACTAAATGCATGCTCTTCAACCGATCGCTGCAAGTAAAACTAAATGCATGCTCTTCAACCGATCGCTGCCCACACCCGCCCGCCTGTCAAGCATAGTGATAGTAACTCTGGATGGTTCTGACTTAGAATATGTGGACAACTACAAATACCTAGGTGTCTGGTTAGACTGTAAACTCTCTTTCCAGACTCACATTAAGCATCTCCAATCCAAAATTAAATCTAGAATCGGCTTCCTATTTCGCAACAAAGCCTCCTTCACTCATGCTGCCAAACATACCCTCGTAAAACTGATTATCCTACTGATCCTTGACTTCGGCGATGTAATTTACAAAATAGCCTCCAGCACTCTACTCAGACTACATCCAATTTGCTATCACAGTGCCATCCGTTTTGTCACCGAAGCCCCATATACTACCCACCACTGCGACCTGTATGCTGTCGTTGGCTGGCCCTCGCTTCATATTCGTCGCTAAACCCACTGGCTCCAGGTCATCTATAAGTCTTTGCTAGGTAAAGCCCCGCCTTATCTCAGCCTTCTGGTCACCATAGCAACACCCACCCGTAGCACGCGCTCCAGCAGGTATATTTCACTCGTCATCCCCAAAGCCAACTCCTCCTTTGGCCGCCTTTCCTTCCACTTCTCTGCAGCCAATGACTGGAACGAATTGCAAAAATCACTGAAGCTGGAGTCTTATATCTCCCTCACTAACTTTAAGCATCAGCTGTCAGAGCAGCATACTGATCATTGCGCCTGTACATAGCCCATCTGTAAATAGCCCACCCAACTACCTCATCCCCATATTGTTATATATTTTTTTGCTCCTTTGCACCCCAGTATCTCTACTTGCACATTCATCTTCTGCACATCTATCACTCCAGTGTTAATGCTAAATTGTAATTATTTCACCACTATGGCCTATGGCCTATTTATTGCCCTACCTCCCTTATCCTACTACATTTGCACACACTGTATATAGATTTTTCTATTGTGTTATTGACTGTACGTTTGTTTATCCCATGTGTTGTTTGTGTTGCACTGCTTTGCTTTATCTTGGCCAGGTCGCAGTTGTAAATGAGAACTTGTTCTCAACTGGCTTACCTGGTTAAATAAAGGTGAATTTAAAAAATAAAAGTACAGTAATGAAGAATGACATTTTTGTGACCATTGCAGCGGTTCAACAATGCCATCAAAATAGAAACTGCAGTTCTCTACAATACATAAACATTGTCCATATTTCCAGGGCTACTACCCTTCCAGGTTCCTCATGTGGACTTCTCAGGGGAGGACTATTCCAACTCCCATAATGCAGTTGGTTCAACCCCTCCTCCCCCCACCGTGACCCCTTTGGTACAGGTGGTACCACACCATGCAGCTAGACGAGACTGAAGTGGCTCAAGTCAAGAAGACCTATTTGACATAGACTAGGGCATATCAGAGGAATCATGGTGAAAATTCTCTCACATGCTTCGCTAACAATATGTAGACTAACAGTGATGTGCTTACTTACAGCCCCCTTCCCAACAAGGCATAAAAAAAAATAACAAGGAATAAATGTGAGTAACAATAACTTTTCTATATCCACGGGGTACCAGTACCGAGTCAATATGCAAAGGTACAAGGTAATTGAAGTAGATATTTTTTATTTGATCTTTAACTAGCGAAGTCAGTTAAGAAAAAATGTTTATTTACAATGACAGCCTACCCTGGACAAACCCTAACCACGCTGGACCAATTGTGCGCTGCCCTATGGGACTCCCAATCACGGCTGGTTGTGATACAGCCTGGAATCAAACCAGGGTCTGTAGTGACACCTCTAGCACTGAGATGCTGCGCCACTTGGGAGCCCGGAGATACGCGTGTAACAGAATAAGTGAATTATCATGTACAGTACATGCTACAATATGGACCATCAATGGGATAAATCTGTCTAAACTGTTAATTTGTATTCAGAGACAAGTTGTACAATAAAGACAACATTGTAAGATGCAAAATCCATTTATTTAATTGCCTTTTTGTCTGTAGTAAATACTTGATCATACAGGTGTCAACATGTTTATTCCTAGTTAAGAGCTTGGTTTCTACGTGTGAATCCAGTGGTAATGTATTGCCATTTCCTCTACAATAGAAATACTTCAGCATATTGCCCTTTCTTTCTGTCCCAATGTCACCTGGCTGACTGACACATGCCCACTTGTCCAGTCAAATTCTGAATTCCAAATCACACCCTTTCTTTTCAGATCTACAGTTGTGTGGAGGGGCAAGGTGGCAAATTGAACTTATGAAAATGTATGCATCTCATATGCCGAGAGGATACTGCAGTACACCAGGGGTGTATCCTCAATACTCTTAACGTGGTGAACGATCAGGCGAGACAAGGAAACAAAGCCACTTTAGACTATCGAGATGCACTCCAGCACTGAACTGATGACATGGCCAGCTTCAGTGGTAGGTTATTTTGCATTACATTTCTATTTCCTCCTGGGGTCTTTTCAAAATGGCACCCTATTCCCTACATAGGCAGTACATTTGACCAGGGCCCATAGTGCAGTACAGGGAATAGAGTGCCAATAGAGCCCTAGTTCTGCAGTAGGTAGGTCACTCTTTGACCTTGTGGACCAGGGTCTCCAGAACCTGTTTGTAGTCCTCAAAGTCCCCGTCTATCTGGCTTTACACCACTCCAGCCGTCGCTTGGCATTGCGCATGGTGATCTTAGGCTTGTGTGCGGCTGTTTGGCCATGGAAACCCAATTCATTAAGCTCCCAACAAACAATTGTGCTGACGTTGCTTTCAGAGACAGTTTGGAACTCAGTAGTGTGTTACAACAGAGGACAGACAATTTCTTCACGCTACAGCACTTGCCGGTCCCGTTCTGTGAGCTTGTGTGGCTTACTACTTTGAGGCTCAGCCGTTGTTGCTCCTAGACGTTTCCACTCCACAATAACAGCATTCACAGTTGACCTGGGCAGCTCTAGCTGAGCAGAAATTTGACTTACTGACTTGTTGGAAAGGTGGCATCCTATGACGGTGCCACGTTGAAAGTCACTGAGCTCTTCAGTACAGGCCATTCTACTGACAATGTTTGGGGCGGGGTTGTGGCAGCTAAAATATAGCTATTCCAACGAACAAACTGCAGGCAAAACTAGTAATGAAATGTCAATTAATTGAAGAAAACGTTTTTTTATTGGGTGCTCTAATTCCTCGGCGGCCACTCTTCAGAGACACAATACCTGAAAAAAAGAGCACACAAAACGAAAAACACATTTAAAATATTCGCTTATTTTATTCGTGTGTTCATACACGCCTGCATCTAAAATATAGCTATTCCAACGAACAAACTGCAGGCAAAACTAGTAATGAATAATTGCGCAGTCGTTTTTGTTAAAAAAATAAATAACTAGCAGTGTTTCTTTCGACGTTACTCACCCCAGAACAAATCCAGGAATGAACGGTAAGGGGAGGGGCTTGATATTTATACCCTCTGACGGTTTTGACGTCATACGCGTCTTCCAGCTTGCATTTTCTGGGTTTTTCATGGTAACAACATTGAGTTTTTGGTGACGCGCTGTTGTAGAACACCTTAATTAAAGAGTTTTCCATCTGTGCTTTCATTGTCCACTAGGACAGAAAGATTACGCTGCACGTTTTGTATATTCTCTTTTCAATTTACCTCACGTCCCAAGTCTATTGTTGCTTATCTAAACAAAGTTGAATGAGTACCAGTGCTAACTCACAAAATATGGTGCTTGTATTGAGTTACAATATCACATTTGGGAATAATTTCGATTATAATATTTCCACAAAATGGCTGCGATGCAAATCGGGTGGCCTGCCACACCCGCGGACACAATCAAAACCTTGCGTTTAATATAAAATTATACAATTAATAGTTAACTAAAATTCATAAAATAAATGAATTGAAGTCCAAAAGGAGAGTCTTCGGCCATGCACAACAATAAATAATGCTGCCCTTTCACCTGTAACCTTTCAACCCTCAGTTGTGAAAGGCAAAATGGCAGCGTCCATACCAAGTATTGGAAGAATTTTATGCCGTGTGTATCCTCTACTTTTACAGATTTTTCGGCAGAATAAGGTATTTGACAATTATTTGCTATAGTGCGTCAGATAAGCGAAAGCTAGGACTTCCGCTGTACACATACGTTACAAGATTTTCAGATCACGAAACAGTGACCGAGCTAACGTTACCGTCGGTTAATAAACACTAGCCAGTTAAAGCTAGCGAAGTTACAGATTTAAGAAGTTACTCCGCTATGCAACCTGACTTTGTGTACTGTGTATGGAGATTGCATCTTCACTGTACATCATCCAATTGTAACAGTTTAGCTTCCGTCCCTCTCCTCGCCCCAACCTGGGCTTGAGCCAGGGACCCTCTGCACACATCAACAACTGACACCCACGAAGCATCGGTACCCATCACGACACAAAAGCAGCGGCCCTTGAATAGCAAGGGAAACAACGACTTCAGGTCTCAGAGCGATTAACGTTACCCGATTGAAACGCTATTAGCGTGCACCACTGCTAACTAACTAGCCATTTCACATCGGTTACACAATGCAACCCCCGTAATATGTGTCACATAGAACCATAGTCTATGCAAATGTATCAGCGTCATTGTCTTGTGTACTGTACAGCACACTGTAGTTGCAAGTTTTGCACTTGATGACTTGACTGACAGTCACTGTATTTGTTTGGTTTCTATCTTCCAAAGAGGTTACCTGTCATGCGTTGGACCCAGGCTGTGTTTCCAAGTGTGAAGTCCAGCCTCTCTCTGTGCACTGCAGCATAACCTGAACTCCCCAGTGACGCTGCTGTGGCAGTGGAGAATTTAACCGCTGCAAGGACAGACCATGGGGCTACCTGGAGAGCAAAGGTATGGCGATTAGAGATTGTATGTATTTTCTATGCGCTCTGCTGTTTTCTAAGGAATGGTTCATCGGACCCAGATTAAGCCTACTCCTTGTTCCTGCACTAGAAAGCATGCTCAATGGAGTGTAATTAATTACTGTTAATCCATCCATATCTGTGACCATTGACTTTGTGTCTGTCTACCTCTCCTATCTCTAGAGTACATAGAGCGCTATGGAACCAGTCCAGTGTGGTCTGACTACAGGAGGAACCAGAAAGGAGCGATTCCCCCTCAGAAGACATGCAAGACCTGCATTGTAGGTGTAACAGTAGTGGTTCTGTAATCTTGCCTGAGACCTGAAGACTTGTGGCAGCTCTCCGAGCTATTGTCTAGGCTTTTTTGGAGAGTGCACAGATAATCAGAGGATGTCTACCATGATGCTGTCTGCTCTGTGTTAGGCTGTGTAACTCCATATTATTATTATTATTATTATATTCTCCACCAGACAGACAGTCACACGAGTTCGTACTGTTAGGTGACCTAAACTGGGATATGCTTAACACCCCGGCCGTCCTACAATCTAAGCTAGATGCCCTGAATCTCACACAAATAATCAAAGAACCTACCAGGTACAACCCCAAATCCGTAAACACGGGCACCTTCATAGATATCATCCTGACCAACCTGCCCTCTAAATACACCTCTGCTGTCTTCAACCAGGATCTCAGCGATCACTGCCTTATTGCCTGCGTCCGTAATGGGTCCGCGGTCAAATGACCACCCCTCATCACTGTCAAACGCTCCCTAAAACACTTCAGCGAGCAGGCCTTTCTAATCGACCTGGCCTGGGTATCCTGGAAGGATATTGATCTCATCCTGTCAGTAGAGGATGCCTGGTTGTTCTTTAAAAGTGCTTTCCTCACCATCTTAAATAAGCATGCCCCGTTCAAAAAATGTAGAACTAAGAACAGATACAGCCCTTGTTTCACTCCAGACCTGACTGCCCTCGACCAGCATAAAAACATCCTGTGGCGTTCTGCATTAGCATCGAACAGCCCCCGTGATATGCAACTTCTCAGGGAAGTCAGGAACCAATATACTCACTCAGTCAGTTAGGAAAGCAAAGGCTAGCTTTTTCAAACAGAAATTTGCATCCTGTAGCACAAATTCCAAAATGTTTTGGGACACTGTAAAGTCCATGGAGAATAAGAGTACCTCCTCCCAGCTGCCCACTGCACTTAGGCTAGGAAACACTGTCACCACCGATAAATCCACGATAATCGAGAATTTCAATAAGCAATTTTCTACGGCTGGCCATGCTTTCCACCTGGTTGCCCCCCCCCCCCCCCCCAAAATCCAGATGTTCTGAAAGAGCTGCAAAATCTGGACCCCTACAAATCAGCTCGGCTAGACAATCTTGACCCTCTCTTTCTAAAATTATCCACCGCAATTGTTGCAACCCCTATTACTAGCCTGTTCAACCTCTCTTTCGTATCGTCTGAGATCCCTAAAGATTGGAAAGCTGCCGCGGTCATACCCCTCTTGAAAGGGGGAGACACTCTAGACCCAAACTGTTGTAGATCTATATCCATTCTGCCCTGCCTTTCTAAGTCTTTGAAAGCCAAGTTAACAAACAGATCACCGACCATTTCGAATCTCACCGTACCTTCTCCGCTATGCAATCTGGATCCGAGCTGGTCATGGATGCATCTCAGCCACGCTCAAGGTCCTAAACGATATCATAACCGCCATCGATAAAAGACAGTACTGTGCAGCCGTCTTCATCGACCTGGCCAAGGCTTTCGACTCTGTCAATCACCGTATTCTTATCGGCAGACTCAACAGCCTTGGTTTCTCAAATGACTGCCTCGCCTGGTTCACCAACTACTTCTCTGATAGAGTTCAGTGTGTCAAATCGGAGGGCCTGTAGTCCGGACCTCTGGCAGTCTCTATGGAGGTGCCACAGGGTTCAATTCTCGAGCCGACTCTTTTCTCTATATATCAATGATGTCGCTCTTGTTGCTGGTGATTCTATGATCCACCTCTATGCAGACGACACCATTCTGTATACTTCTGGCCCTTCTTTGGACACTGTGTTAACAAACCTCCAGACAAGCTTCAATGTCATACAACTCTCCTTCCGTGGCCTCCAACTGCTCTTAAATGCAAGTAAAACTAAATGCATGCTTTTCAACCGATCGCTAGCATCACTACTCTGGACGGTTCTGACGTAGAATATGTGGACAACTACAAATACCTAGGTGTCTGGTTAGACTGTAAACTCTCCAGTCTCACATTAAGCATCTCCAATCCAAAATGTAATCTTGAATCGGCTTCCTATTTCGCAAAACAAAGCCTCCTTCACTCATGCTGCTAAACATATCCTCGTAAAATTTACTATCCTACCGATCCTTGACTTCGGCGATGTCATTTACAAAATAGCCTCCAGCACTCTACTCAGCAAATTGGATGTAGTCTATCACAGTGCCATCCGTTTTGTCACCAAAGCCCCATATACTACCCACCACTGCGACCTGTATGCTCTCGTTGGCTGGTCCTCGCTTCATATTCGTCGCCAAACCCACTGGCTCCAGGTCATCTATAAGTCTTTGCTAGGTAAAGCCCCGCCTTATCTCAGCTCACTGGTCACCATAGCAACACCCACCTGTAGCACGCGGTCCAGCAGGTATATTTCACTCGTCATCCCCAAAGCGAACTCCTCCTTTGGCCGCCAGCAGTTCTCTGCTGCCAATGACTGGAACGAATTGCAAAAATCATTGAAGCTGGGAGACTTATATCTCCCTCATAAACTTGAAGCATCAGCTGTCAGAGCAGCTTACTGATCACTGCACCTGTACACAGCCCATATGTAAATAGCCCACCCAACTACCTCATCCCCATGTTATTTATTTTTGTTATTTTGCACCCCAGTATCTCTACATCTATCACTCCAGTGTTAATGCTAAATTGTAATTATTTTGCCACTATGGCCTATTTATTGCCCTACCTCCCTAATCTTACATTTGCACACACTGTATATAGATTTTTCTATTGTGTTATTGACTATACGTTTGTTTATTCCAAGTGTAACTCTGTGTTGTTTGTGTTGCACTGCTTTGCTTTGTCTTGGCCAGGTCGCAGTTATAAATAAGAACTTGTTCTCAACTGGCCTACCTGGTTAAATAAAGGTGAAAAAAAAACTAAAAACCTCTAATCACTATTTCTGTTTTGTTTTGATCAGAGATGAGACAAGATATGTGGGAACCCCCATCCAATTTGTCGAGACCCCAACGTCATCATCCACTATCAGGTTTGGTCTCTCACATTGACTTATGGAATATACACACACAATCATTATGAGAGATGGAAAATTAGATGGTATTACCTTTGATTTCGTTAGGGTGATTTAACAAGCTATTCAATGTTATGTTTGGTAAGCAATGGACCATTGTCTTTTTGCAGAATGTGAAGCTGCAGCAACAGTTTATCAGCCCATATACAGGCGTTGTGTATGATCCCACATGGACAGGTAAGATGGTTTCTATTTATGTAATGTGTATACAATTCTATGAATGAATCTGAATCAACCATGCTGAATTCAGCAGGTGTTATCTAAATGCTTGCTGGTTTCATCGAAATAAGTTGTCTTTGATTTGATGAATGATGAATTTACAGTTGACACAGCCAGGAATCTGAGAGGCTTCCAATAGGTGTTTAAGTGATGAAAACAGTCCTGCATAAAGTAACATCTGGTTCAAGACCAACACTTTTTGTGAGGTAACTAAAGTGCCAAATCTATGTTATTCTACATTTTTATCCAGGAGTGTCAGAAACAGAAAAAGTAACTCAATCAGGCGATTGGCATTGCTAGAGACCAGGGTAAGTTCAGCCTCTGTGACTAAGGAGCAGAATGCTGGAGCAGTACAGTAATGAAGAATTAATTTTTTTGTGACCAGTGCAGCGGTTCAACAATGCCACCAAAAGAGAAACTGCAGTTCTCTACAGTGCATACATATTGTCCATATTTCCAGGGCTACTACCCTTCCAGGTTCCTCATGTGGACTTCACAGGGGAGGACTATTCCAACTCCTATGACTCAGTTGGCTCGGCCCCTCCTCCCCCCACCATGACCCCTTGGTACAGGTGGTACCATACAGCCACACGAGACTGAAGTCAAGAAGACCAACGAGGCCTATTTGACATAGACTAGGGCCTACCAGAGGAATCATGGTGAAATTATTTTTGGTGATTTCATTTGGGCTTTCTGGAAGTAGTAGAGCAAGTTTTAAAGATGCATGCAGAAATCGCTCTGCCATTTCCTGGTTGCTAAAATTCTAATAGTTTGTCCAATTTCAGTTTGTGACAAAACAAACAAGCAAGTATAGTGTAAAGAATCATTGTACCATCTAAACCGCAGTGTGAAATCTTTTCCATAACCCAAAATATGTGTATTTTCAGATGGTGTACAAAAACAAGACGCTAAAAGTAAACTTAAGCATAGAAATAGTGCACGGAACATATTACTGCTTCTTGGACTTGCTTTCCACGAGTGACAGATCTACAACTCACATTTCTGTGAATTTGGTCGGGGTCGCACTAAAAGTTACATATTGCAGCTTTAAAACATTGTTTTCATGGCAATATTGTTTTTATTGCTTTTGGTTGAGTTTTGCTAAAACATGTCACAGATCACTGATTTATTCCAGCCCCTTCTCCTCACAGGCTACAACTTAATCTAATTGTATTTGTCACATACTTTGTAAACAACCGGTGTAGACTAACAGTGAAATGCTTATCTACTTGCATGACAAGTAATTTTTCAACAATTGTTTACAGACAGATTATTTAACTTATAATTCACTATCACAATTCCAGTGGGTCAGAAGTTTACATACAGTAAGTTGACTGTGCCTTTAAACAGCTTGGAAAATTACAGAAAATGTCATGGCTTTAGAAGCTTCTGATAGGCTAATTGACAATTTGAGTCAATTGGAGATGTACCTGTGGATGTATTTCAAGGCCTACCTTCAAACTCAGTGCCTCTTTGCTTGACATCATGGGAAAATCAAAAGAAATCAGCCAAGACCTCAATTTTTTTTTGTAGACCTCCACAAGTCTGGTTCATCCTTGGGAGCAATTTCCAAACCACTTTCATCTGTACAAACAATAGTACACAAGTATATACCCCATGGACCACGCAGCCATCATACCGCTCAGGAAGGAGATGCATTTTGTCTCCTAGAGATTAACGTACTTTGGTGCGAAAAGTGCAAATCAATCCCAGAACAGCAAAGGACCTTGTGAAGATGCTGGAGGAAACAGGTACAAAAGTATCTATATCCACAGTAAAACGAGTCTTATATCGATATAACCTGAAAGGCCGCTCAGCGAGGAAGAAGCCACTGCTCCAAAACCTCCATTAAAAAAGCCAGACTACGGTTTGCAACTGCACATGGGGACAAAGATCGTACTTTTTTGGTCTGATGAAAAAAAAATAGAACTGTTTGGCCATAATGACCATGTTTGGAGGAAAAAGGGGGACGCTTGCAAGACGAAGAATACCATCCCAACCGTGAAGCACAGGGGTGGCAGCATCATGTTGTGGGGGTGCTTTGCTGCAGGAGGGACTGGTGCAATTCACAAAATAGATGGCATCATGAGGGAGGAAAATTATGTGGATATATTGAAGCAACATCTCAAGACGTCAGTCAGAAAGTTAAAGCTTGGTCACAAATGGGTCTTCCAAATGGACAATGACCCCAAGCATACTTCCAAAGTTGTGGCAAAATGGCTTAAGGACAAAATAGTCAAGGTATTGGAGTGGCCATCAAAGCCTTGACCTCAATCCTATAGAAAATTTGTGGGCATAACTGAAAAAGCGTGTGAGAGCAAGGAGGCCTACAAACCCGACTATTACACCAGCTCTGTCAGGAGGAATGGGCCAAAATTCACCCAACTTATTGTGGGAAGGCTACCTGAAATGTTTGACCCAAGTTTAACAATTTAAAGGCAATGCTACCGAATACTAATTGAGTGTCTAAACTTCTGACCCACTGAGAATGTGATGAAAGAAATAAAAGCTGAAATAAATCACAATATTATTGACATTTCACATTAAAATAAAGTGGTCATCCTAACTGACTTAAGACAGGGAATTTTGAAACTGAGTTTAAATGTATTTGGCTAAGGTGTATGGAAACTTCCGACTTCTACTGTATGTGTATATATGTATGTGTAGAGGTAAAGTGACTACAACAGGATGCCTGATAAGTGATTTAGATTACTCATGTACATGAGCTGATGTCTAATCTGTTCTATATCTATGTTTAATATTCAGAGACAAGTTGTACAATAAAGACATTAAGATGCAAAATCCATTTATTTAATTGCCTTTTTGTCTGTAGTAAATACTTGATCATACAGGTGTCAACATGTTTATTCCCAGTTAAGAGCTTGGTTTCTACATGTGAATCCAGTGGTAATGTATTGCCATTTCCTCTACAATAGAAATACTTCAGCATATTGCTCTTTCTTTCTGTCCCATTGTCACCTGGGTGACACATGCCCACTTGTCCAGTCAAATTCTGAATTCCAAATCACACCCTTTCTTTTCAGATCTACAGTTGTGTTGAGGGGCAAGGTGGCAAATTGGACTTAAGAAAATGTATGCATCTCATATGCCGAGAGGATACTGCAGTACACCAGGGGTGTATCCTCAATACTCTTAACGTGGCTTCCTCATCACACCTTTCTTTGAATAAACTGATTTGGGAGAGACTTCAGCCATGACGCTTATTCAAATAAGTGGTGAACGATCAGGCGAGACAAGGAAACAAAGCCACTTTAGACTATCGAGATGCACTCCAGCACTGAACTGATGACATGGCCAGCTTCAGTGGTAGGTTATTTTGCATTACATTTCTATTTCCTCCTGGGGTCTTTTCAAAATGGCACCCTATTCCCTACATAGGCAGTACATTTGACCAGGGCCCATAGTGCTCTGGTGAAAAATGGTGCAGTACAGGGAATAGAGTGCCAATAGAGCGCTGGTTCTGCAGTAGGTAGGTCACTCTTTGACCTTGTGGACCAGGGTCTCCCCCAGTGATTCCAGGACCTCCCGTTTGTAGTCCTCGAAGTCCCCGTCTATCTGGTTGACAGACCGGTCCTCCACCACCCACAGCTGACAGGCTGTCTCAGTGATCAGCCGGGCATCGTGGCTCACGATGATCACCGCTATGGAGGGACAACAGCAAGGAATAAACATGTTACATATGATAAAACACTGTCAGAAGTGTCTACCAAAAGACACCATCAGCAGCATGCTTGATGTTGACAGACATTTTATTTATGCCACCACCACTTCCCTCTAAGCTCTGTGCAGCTCCCGCAGGAGAAATATCAGCACGCGCAGAGAAGCATGAGATTAGTTGAGTTTAAAGGGGAAAACTAGTTAACAACATTTCCCTCTACTGTGCGAATTGTGATCAAATCAACATACCAAAACAAAACGAACAATGCAATAGATTTTATTGTAGGCAGAGCACATTGCAGTCGGATTCTACTGCATTGACAGGCACGATTCAGGCCCATACTTTATAGAAGCCGGTGTGCCATCAGCCCTCAGTATCCCTATATGCAAATAGACCATTGCCATATGGATCTGAGCCATTTACTTTGAACTGGACTGTGTTTACAGCACGAGTGGTCGAGAGTAGATGCAGCTCTTGCTTTGAGCTCAAAACAAGTGCATGTAGGTGTGTACATTTGTTCATATTCTTTGCTAGTTCGTGAGTTATTAGCCCAGTTATAGCTATTTTCTGCTCAACAATGGGGCAGTGGTTGCTTCCTACAAGAGCACAAAAGTGTGCATTTCTAGCCATCTTTGAAAAGCAAGTTAGGTAAAGAGCAGTGTTGTATTTTGAGACAGGCTTGAATAAGCTAAGTAGTCTGTCGGCAGAGGGTAGCATAACTTGTCTGATTAATAATAGTATGGTAATAATGAATTTTAGACTGAACAGAAATATAAACGCAACATGTTTCATGAGCTGAAATAAAAGATACCAGAAATGTTCCATACGCACAAAAAGCCTATTTCTCTCATTTTGGGCACAAATTTGTTTACATCCCTGTTAGTGAACATCTCTCCTTAGCCAAGATAATCCACACTTGTCAGGTGGATGGATTATCAAGATGCTGATTATTAAACAGCATTATCATTACACAGGTGCACCTTGTGCTGGGGACAATAAAAAGCCACTAAAATATGCAGTTTTGTCTCACAACAATGCCACAGATGCCAATTGCACTCTCCCTCAACTTGACATGCTGACTGCATGAATGTCAGCCTGAGCTGTTGCCAGATAATTGAATGTTCACTTCTCTACCATAAGCTGCCTCCAACATTGTTTTATAAAATTTGGCAGTACGTCCAACCGGTCTCACAACCGCAGACCAGGTGTATGGTGTTGTGTGGGCGAGCGGTTTGCTCATGTCAATGTTGTGAACAGAGTGCCCCATGGGAGGGATGGGGTTATGGTATGGGCAGGCATAAGCTACAGACAATGAACACAATTGCATTTTATCGATGGCAATTTGAATGCACAGAGATAACGTGACGAGATCCTGAGGCCCGTTGTGCCATTCATCTGCTGTCATCACCTCATGTTTCAGCATGATAATGCACGGCCCCATGTCTCAAGGATCTGTACACAATTCCTGGAAGCTGAAAATGTCCCAGTTCTTCCATGCCCTGCATACTCTTACCTATTGTTAACCAATGTTACCCATTGAGCATGTTTTGGATGCTCTGGATCGACGTGTAAGACAGCGTGTTCCAGCTCCCGCCAATATCCAGAAACTTCGCACAGCCATTGATGAGTGGGACAACATTCCACAGGCCACAATCAACAGCCTGATCAACTCTATGCGAAGGAGATGTGGTCTCTTGCAGCGGGACACACCAGATACCGACTAGTTTTCTTATCATGCCCCTACCTTTTTTTTAAGGTACCTGTGACCAACAGATGCATATCTGTATTCCCAGTCCTGTGATATCCATAGATTAGGGCCTAATTAATTCATTTCAATTGACTGATTTCCTAATATGAACTATAGCTCAGTAAACTCTTTGAAATCGTTGCATGTTGCGTTTAGATTTTTGTAAAGTTGTTTCTTGCATCAATTTCTTTCAGTCACCTTGTGTGAAGGACAAGTGGATAAACAGGTTCATGTCAATCCCTACATGTTTTTTCCCCCCAAAAGTCTCATGGAATGTAGGCTTACATTTAACACCACACATTGGCTGCTACTGTAGAATGAATGATAGAACAGCTATTTCCATGTTAATATATTATGGGATATTATGCATTTTCCCCAAAAAATTTTATGGTAGGCCACTCTGATAGGCCCACATTATGATCAAATAGCCACAGTGGCCTACTTGACCACTATTAAAACTGTAACAAAGCAGGTACAGCCTCAGTGTTCACAGTAAACGCGCACCAGAAGTCACACAGAATTTTCACAACGTTCAAGTTTGTGCTCAGCAGACCTGAAATTTGCTCAGTGCCGAAAACAATTGGCCACCACTACCCCATATCTGAGGCTACTTTCTGATCCTTCATTTAAACAAAAGAAACCCTCAATACCAAACAGCCTCTTACATTTGTGTACATACCTCCTTTGTACTCATTGATCGCTTCTGATAAGGCATCGATCGACTCAATGTCCAGGTTGTTAGTAGGCTCATCCAGGATGAGAACGTCAGGTTGCCGACAGGCCAGCTCAGCGAATACCACTCGGGCTTTCTGACCACCTGGATGGAGAGGAACATAAACAGATTGACGATGGATGATGGTGTGCGTGTTTGCACATGCGTGTGCATGCATGTTTCTAATCCTAACCTGATAGCTTGGAGATCTGGATGGTGTGTGTTTGCACATGCGTGTGCATGCATGTTTCTAATCCTAACCTGATAGCTTGGAGATCTGGATGGTGTGTGTTTGCACATGCGTGTGCATGCATGTTTCTAATCCTAACCTGATAGCTTGGAGATCTGGATGGTGTGTGTTTGCACATGCGTGTGCATGCATGTTTCTAATCCTAACCTGATAGCTTGGAGATCTGGATGGTGTGTGTTTGCACATGCGTGTGCATGCATGTTTCTAATCCTAACCTGATAGCTTGGAGATCTGGATGGTGTGTGCGTGACTCTCCAGTCCGAAGCGGCCCAGACACTTCCTGCTGTCCTGGTAGGGCAGGTTGAAGTTCCTCTGGAGGTACTCTGTAGCTGCCTCCTCCATGTTCAGCTGGTCAGCATACTGCTGGTTAAAGAAGCCCACCTTCAGCCGATGGTTCTTTCTCATCTCCCCCTTGGTCTGAAAGGCAAATCAACACACATTTAGTCTGACACACAGTTACACCCATCAGTGAAAAAGCAGATGCCGTATTTGCATTTGTAAGGATACTTTTGTTGTTTTTGTTTGGAGGCAAACTCACTGGATTTAACCTGCCAGTGAGAAGTAGTAGTAGCGTACTCTTCCCGACTCCATTGGGACCAACTATACAAACTGAACAAGGATAAAGAGCTGTCAGGTATAGTATGGAGGCTAATGACATGGCCAAGGTTTTCAAACAGAAATCATTTCTCCATACTTCTAGTCTCCATGTCGATACCAAAGTCCACATTCTTGAAGAGAGGTTTGTGTCCCTCAAAGGCAAAGTCCACACCTGAGACAGACAGAGAGCGGAGGGTTAACAGGGATATACAAAGAGAGAGGAAGAGAAAAAAGAGATAGGGAGAACTCACTGTGCAGTCCAAGGATGGGAGGAGAGAGAGAAGGGGGGTTGGGGAAGGTGAATTTGACAGTGTACTCTTTGGGTCGTTTGAGCAGCTCTGTTGCTTCCTGACTCTCCTCTTCCACTCCTCCCTTCTTCTTTCCCTTCGCCTGCTTCCTGGTCAAGGCTTCCTTAGTCTGCTTCTCCTAGAGAGACAGAAAACAGTGGATGATGGGAGAAGTACAGAGAGACAGATTCAGGTAGAACCATGTCTAAACAGAGGTAGCTGAACTAAACTTACAGCCTGTTTGGTGGACTTCCCTCCAGCCTTGAGATCCTTGAGCTTCTTCTCCTGTTTGTCGTACTGTTTCTGGAGCTCCTTCTGCTTCTGAACGTACATCTTCTTAAACGTCACTGAGGGAGAGACAGAGTGAAAAATACATTTTATTAAATTAGCAGACACTCGTATCCAGATGTAGTGCAACAGTTCATCTTAAGATAGCTAGTTGAGACAGCTCAGTCATAAATAACCAAATCTCAGTTGTATTAAGTACATTTTGTGTCAATAAAGTGGTTATCAATGAAGTCGGTGCCAGTGGAAAAAGACAAGTGCGAGGGTTAGATGCCCCTAGCATGCAAAAGACAACAACTGATGCTACTCCTGGAGAGATCAGATACATGTTCTACATTAATTGAACATGTACCTACACACAAAAAAATGCAACATACAACAATTTCAAAGATTTTACTGAGTTACAGTTCATTAGGCCCTAATCGATGGATTTCACAGGACTGTCTGTTGGTCACAGATACCTTAAAAAAAAAAGGTAGGGGCATGGTTCAGAAAACCAGTTAGTATCTGGTGTGACCATTTGCCTCATGCAGCGACACATCTCCTTCGCATTGAGTTGATCAGGCTGTTGATTGTGGCCTGTGGAATGTTGTCCCACTCTTCTTCAATGGCTGTGCGAAGTTGCTAGATATTGGCTGGAACTGGAACACACGTCGATCCAGAGCATCCCAAGCATGGTCAATGGGTGACATGTCTGGTATGCAGGCCATGGAAGAACGGGGACAATTTCAGTTTCTAGGAATTATGTACAGATTCTTGCGACACGTGGCCATGCATTATCATGCTGAAACATGAGGTGGTGGACGAATGGCACGACAATGGGCCTTCAGGATCTCATCACGGTATTTCTGCGCATTCACATTGCCATCGATAAAATGCAATTGTGTTTGTAGATAATGCCTATCCATACCATATCCACACCGCCACCACAGGGTACTCTGTTCGTAACATTGACATCAGCAAACCGCTTGCCCATACGACTCCAAACACACTGTTTTCCATCTGCCCGGTAGTGTTGAAACCAGGATTCATCTGTGAAGAGCACACTTCTCCAGCGTGCCAGTGGCCATCGAAGGTGAGCATTTACCCACAGAACTGCAGTCAGGTCAAGAACCTGGTGAGGACAACGAGCACGCAGATCTTCTCTGAGACGGTTTGTGCAGAAATTATTTGGCTGTGCAAACCTACAGTTTTATCAGCTGTCCGGGTGGCTGGTCTCAGTCGATCTCGCAGGTGAAGAAGCCGGATGTGGAGGTCCTGGGCCGGCGTGGTTACACGTGGTCTGTGGTTGTGAGGCCGGTGGGACGTACGGCCAAATTCAATAAAACAACGTTGGAGGCGGCTTATGGTAGCGAAATTAACATTCAATGCTCTGGCAACAGCTCTGGTGGACATTCCTGCAGTCAACATGCCAATTGCATGCTCCCTCAAAACTTGAGACATCTGTGGCATTGTGTTGTGTGACAAAACTGCACATTTTAGAGAGGCCTTTAATTGTCCCCAGCACAAGGTGCATCTGTGTAATGATCACGCTGTTTAATCAGCTTCTTGATATGCCACACCTGTCAGGTGGATGGATCATCTTGGCAAAGGACAGGGATGTAAACACATTTGTACACAACATTTTTGAGAAATAAGCTTTTTGTGCGCATTAAACACTTCTGGGATCTTTTATTTCAGCTCATGAAACATGGGACCAACACTTTACATGTTGGGTTGATATTTTTGTTCAGTGTAGTACGTCAATAACCAAATACACATTTTTGTTTTTTGTTGTGTTGAAGTATTTCCAGGCAAACAGTTTGTGGGGAAGGAGAAAGAATGTACTTAGCTAATACTCACAGTAGTTCCCTCTGTAGTAGTAAAGTTTCTGGTTGTCCAGGTGAACGATGTCAGTACACACATCGTCCAGGAAACTCTGGTCGTGAGACACGATGAGGAGAGTCTTCTTCCAGCCCTGAAGGTAGCTAGGTGGAGAGATTGATATATTAGCCACTGTAGTGTATCATTCACAGATGCAGGGCTGAAAGGAGACCCATTGAGTAAGCAGCTGCATGTTGTGCGGCCTATCACTGTGTCCTGTCCCTGTGAAACAAATGATATTTAAGTAAAAGACTGTGTGGTGTGCCCTTACTTGTTGAGCCAGATGACAGCGTTGAGGTCAAGATGGTTGGTGGGCTCATCCAGCATCAGCAGGGTGGGCTCCATGAACAGAGCTCTGGTAGGAGAGACAGCCACAGGAAGCTTAGGTTACAGTTTTCACTGCTGTTTCTATCTCTGTTATGCTTTTGTTTTATTATCTCTAAAAGTGACTCTGCAAAAATGCACTTATAATAAAGTAGCTAAAGAAAAAACAATTGAAGAAATTGTCATATAGCTAAAACCTCTAAATCAAATCCTTTCAGATCTATAGAAGTGCCTGTGCAGGGCTAGGGGGGTCTACAGATATAGGATCTTCATTTGACCTATGTTGTCACGGTAAAATAATCCTGCAGCAACAGGATTTTAATGTTAAGTCCATAATGTTGCTTGATTGGTGGTTATGCTATTAGCTGGCCAAAAGTAGGTTACATGGAAAGTGTGATACTGTTAATAACCATGTGGTAGTGTGGGTTTTCAGTGAATTTATTGAAATCATGAAACTCATCTGCCTTTCAAATTCTCAGCAACAAAAGAGTGATCAAATTAAGATCCTACATCTGGATTTCCAAAAAAGTCTTACCTGGCAAGTGAGACTCTCATCCTCCAGCCTCCAGAGAACTTCTTGGTAGCTCGATTCTGCATCTCTGGGGTGAAGGAGAGACCAGCCAGGATACGACGGGCTTTCGCCTCCGCAGCTGCTGCCCCAATAATCCTCAACTCCTCATAGACCTGGTTGAGACGGACACACAACATGTAGACAAGCAGTGGCTTAGTCTATTGACAGATATTACCGTAATTTCCAGACTATTAAGCGCACCTGAATATAAGCAGCACCCACTGAATTAAAAAAATATATATTATTTTGAACATAAATAAGCCGCACATGTCTATAAGCCGCAGGTGCCTACCGGTACATTGAAACAAATTAACTTTGCACAGGCTTTAACGAAACACGGCTTGTAACAAAAATAAATAGGCTTTAACGAAACACGGCTTGTAACAAAAATAAATAGGCTTTAACGAAATACGGCTTATAACAAAAAATAAAAAATGAACAGTAAGCTTTAGTTGTCAATTCCTCACGCTACTGTTTCCAACGTCTTATCTTCTACTCATTAAGACCAAGCTCCCGTGCAGCAGCTCTATTTCCTTTTCCAACAGCCAGATCAATCGCCTTCAACTTGAAAGCTGCATCATATGCATTTCTCCGTGTCTTTGCCATGATGAGGGTGACAAAATGACTACCGTAATCAGAATGATGGGAAGTTTGAGAGCGCTCGATTTACTCTAAACAGTAAACAAAAAAGTTGTTTGACCTTAACCCGTTCAGCAATTTCATTGGTCTAATGAAATCTTCATGCCGGCAAAAAACTGAGCACGTCACAGAATGTGTTTTTTTGAAAAAATAAAATACAAAAATTGAAAGCGGGAAAAATCCATATATTAGCCGCGTCATTGTTTAAGCCGCGAGGTTCAAAGCTGGGAAAAATGTTGCAGCTTATAGTCCGGAATTTACGGTACATTTCTGTCTCAATGCAGCCTAAGAGACAATAACTCCAAAGTCTGTTACCACAGTCTGAATTAAAAAACGCTGAATCCAATACATTATCATAGAAATGAGGAAGTGGATATTTCGCCTGGCAGATCTAACTGTATTTTATCTTTGTTTTTATTTAACTAAGTATTAGGGTTTCATTATAATGTTTCACCATACCTTGTCCAGTCTCTCAGCCACGCTGTCTTCTCCTTTCTCCAGCAGAGCCTGGAGTTGTCTCTCCTCTTCTAGGAGCTTCAGACGCCTCGTGTCTGCCTTCAACACAGCCTGGACCGCCGGGGTGTCATCAGCTATCACCTCTATGGAGAGATGGAGAGAGACATAGGGTGTTAGAGAGGGGGGAGAGAGAGGGTTGGGGTGAAGGGAGAAGAGAGAGGAGTGTTGAGACAGGGGGTAGGGACAAAAGACATGCAAACAGATAGATGATGAGAGGGAGACAGATGATGAGAGGGAGACAGAGAGAGAAGGGTATGATGGGGTGGGGGGGTATTCTTCAGAGGGCAAGTGACATACCTTGCTCACAGAGCAGCACATCGATGTTAGGAGGGATACTGAGAACTCTGTTGGCGATATGTTTCAGGAGAGTGGTCTTCCCCTTCCCGTTAGGTCCAACCAGACCGTAGCGTCTTCCTGCTACTACCAGGAGATCTGCGTTGACAAACAGCTCCTTCCCGTGAGCTGATATACTGAACCTCTCCAGCTGAGGGAGACATTAAAACACTGAAACCCCTACAAGTGAACTCTGATACTCATAGAATTTCATGGATTCCCACTTGACATTGTACAGGCAGGATGGGCAACTGGCGGCCCGAAGGCCCTCAGATCAATTTCCATTTTTGTTTTTAATTAGAAACTCAGTTGGGGTGTGAACTTACTGTCACACGTTAGAGCAGTAGAAAACACAAGGTGCAATTTCGAAATTTGGTTGTGCACTAGCAGTTTTTCTCTTGTTATGTCAGTCACTGATAGTAAGTCAGTCAGTAAATCTAAAAAATGTTAGCTGACATGGGCTAAGTTAGTTTAGCGGCCAGCAATCTAAATGTACTATCATGGTCGAATTAACGTCCGGGGAGCCCCCATTGATTTTGTTAGTCAGTCCCAATCAGATATCATATTCAAAACTGAAAACATTTCTCTCCACCCTATGGCAAAATGTGTAGAATTACAGGAAATTAGTTAAAAAACTGAAAAACCTCTGCCCATCAAAGTTGCCCATCCCTTTTCTACAGTATAGAAAGGTTGAAGGAACTACCTCATACTGTTTACTTACAAAGAAACATTTAATACATTTTCTTCAGTATTCAAGAACTGTGTTCTATTAAGTTTTCACTTAATTCTTCAGAATAAAGTAACAGTAGAAGAGTTGAGACGATCAGGTCACCTTGATATCTGATGCGTTCTCCAGCATGGCCTGCCTGGAAGACAACTCAGCCTGGGACACTGAGAAATCGCCCTCGATGGCATTGGCAGCACGCACACTGGCCACCTGCTTCTCATATTCTATCTAGAAACACAGAGGCATGGACACACACTTCCAATGAATACAAAGCTTCTTCTGTGTCTGGTCGAGCATACTCTACCGGTCAAAAGTTTTACAACACCTACTCATTCAAGGGCTTTTCTTTATTTATACTATTTTCTACATTGTGGAATAATAGTGAAGACATCAACACACATATGGAATCATGTAGTAACCAAAAATATATTTTATATTTGAGATTCTTATAATAGCCACCCTGACAATGGCGCCAGAAGAAATGGCAGCAGTTTTACGGGCGCCCAACCAATTGTGCTATTATGTGGTTTTCTGGCGTTATTTGTAACTTATTTTGTACATAATGTTTCTGCCACCGTATCTTATGGCAAAAAAGAGCTTCTGGATATCAGGACAGCGATCACTCACCTCGGATTAGACTAAGACTTTTTCTTCAACAAGTAAGACGCACAGGACATTCTCCAAACACCCGACAGGGCCATCATCCCCGTTATTTGCAAGAGGAAGCGACGCAGGTACAGAGGACAAAGAGCCGGATGCCTGGTCAGGACCCGGAAAAGGCGAGTGGGAAAGCTGCCGTTACCGTCAATACTACTCGCCAACGTGCAATCATTGGACGATAAATTAGATGAGGTACGATCACGAATATCCTACCAACGGGACATCAGAAACTGTAATATCCTATGTTTCATGGCTGAATGACGACATGGATATTCAGCTAGCGGGATATATGCTGCACCGGCAGGATAGAACAGCACACTCCGGTAAGACGAGGGGGGGCGGTCTGTGCATATTTGTAAACAACAGCTGGTGCACGAAATCTAAGGAAGTCTCTAGATTTTGCTCGCCTGAAGTAGAGTATATTGTGATAAATTGCAGACCACACTACTTGCCTAGAGAGTTTTCAGCTATACTTTTTGTGGCTGTTTATTTACCACCACAGACAGATGCCGGCACTAAGACCGCACTCAGCCAGCTGTATAAGGAAATAAGCAAACAGGAAACTACTCACCCAGAGGCAGCGCTCCTAGTGGCTGGAGACTTTAATGCAGGGAAACTTAAATCAGTTCCACCAAGCTTCCATCAACATGTTAAATGTGCAACCAGAGGGAAAAAAATTCTAGATCACCTACACTCCACACACAGAGACGCGTACAAAGCTCTCCCTCGCCCTCCATTTGGTAAATCCGACCACAAGTCTATCCTCCTGATTCCTGCTTACAAGCAAAAATTAAAGCAGGAAGCACCAGTGACTCGGTCTATAAAAAAGTGGTCAGATGAAGCAGATGCTAAATTACAGGACTGTTTTGCTATCACAGACTGGAACATGTTCCGGGATTCTTCCGATGGCATTGAGGAATACACCACATCAGTCACTGGCTTTATCAATAAGTGCATTGACGACGTCGTCCCCACAGTGACTGTACGTACATACCCCAACCAGAAGCCATGGATTACAGGCAACATTCGCACTGAGCTAAAGGGTAGAGCTGCCGCTTTCAAGGTGCGGGACTCTAACCCGGAAGCTTATAAGAAATCCTGCTATGCCCTGCGACGAACCATCAAACAGGGAAAGCGTCAATACAGTGCTAAGATTGAATCATACTACACCGGCTCCGGCGCTCGTCTTATGTGGCAGGGCTTGCAAACTATTAGACTACAAAGGGAAGCACAGCCGCGAGCTGCCCAGTGACACGAGCCTACCAGATGAGCTAAATCACTTCTATGCTCGCTTCGAGGCAAGCAACACTGAGGCATGCATGAGAGCATCTGCTGTTCCGGACGACTGTGTGATCACGCTCTCCGTAGCCGACGTGAGTAAGACCTTCAAACAGGTCAACATACACAAGGCTGCAGGGCCAGACAGATTACCAGGACGTGTGCTCCGGGCATGTGCTGACCAACTGGTAGGTATCTTCACTGACATTTGCAACATGTCCCTGATTGAGTCTGTAATACCAACATGTTTCAAGCAGACCACCATAGTCCCTGTGCCCAAGAACACAAAGGTAACCTGCCTAAATGACTACAGACCCGTAGCACGCACGTCCGTAGCCATGAAGTGCTTTGAAAGGTTGGTAATGGCTCACATCAACACCATTATCCCAGAAACACTAGACCCACTCCAATTTGCATACCGCCCAAACAGATACAGATGATGCAATCTCTATTGCACTCCACACTGCTCTTTCCCACCTGGACAAAAGGAACCCTTATGTGAGAATGCTATTCATTGACTACAGCTCAGCATTCAACCCTCATCACTAAGCTAAGGATCCTGGGACTAAACACCTCCGTCTGCAACTGGATCCTGGACCTCCTGACGGGCCGCCCCCAGGTGGTGAGGGTAGGTAGCAACACATCTGCCACGCTGATCCTCAACACTGGAGCTCCCCAGGGGTGCGTGCTCAGTACCCTCCTATACTCCCTGTTCACCTACGACTGCCTGGCCAGGCACGACCCCAACACCATCATTAAGTTTGCAGACAACACAACAGTGGTAGGCCTGATCACCGACAATGACGAGACAGCCTATAGGGAGGAGGTCCGAGACCTGGCCGGGTGGTGCAAGAATAACAACCTATCCCTCAACGTAACCAAGACTAAGGAGATGATTGTGGACCACAGGAAAAGGAGGACCGAGCACGCCCCCATTCTCATCTACGGGGCTGTAGTGGAGCAGGTTGAGAGCTTGAAGTTCCTTGGTGTCCACATCAACAACAAACTAGAATGGTCAAAACACACCAAGACAGTCGTGAAGAGGGCACGACAAAGCCTATTCCCCCTCAGGAAACTAAAAATATTTGGCATTGGTCCTGAGATCCTCAAAAGGTTCTACAGCTGCAACATTGAGAGCATCCTGACTGGTTGCATCACTGCCTGGTACAGCAATTGCTCAGCCTCTGACTACAAGGCACTACTAAGGGTAGTGCGTACGGCCCAGTACATCACTGGGGCTAAGCTGCTTGCTATCCAGGACCTCTACACCAGGTGGTGTCAGAGGAAGGCCCTAAAAATTGTGAAAGACCCCAGCCACCCCAGTCATAGACTGTTCTCTCTACTACTGCATGGTAAGCGGTACCGGAGTGCCAAGTCTAGAACAAAAAGGCTTCTCAACAGTTTTTACCCCCAAGCCATAAGACTCCTGAACATGTAATCAAATGGCTACCTGGAATATTTGCATTGTGTGCCCCCCCAACTCCTCTTTTTACGCTGCTGCTACTCTCTGTTCATCATATATGCATAGTCACTTTAACTATACATTCATGTACATACTACCTCAATTGGGCCGACCAACCAGTGCTCCCGCACATTGGCTAACCGGGCTATCTGCATTGTGTCCCACCCGCCACCCACCAACCCCTCTTTTACACTACTGCTACTCTCTGTTCATCATATATGCATAGTCACTTTAACCATATCTACATGTACATACTACCTCAATCAGCCTGACTAACCGGTGTCTGTATGTAGCCTCGCTACTTTTATAGCCTCGCTACTGTATATAGCCTGTCTTTTTTACTGCTGCTTTATTTCTTTACTTACCCATTGTTCACCCAATACCTTTTTTGCACTATTGGTTAGAGCCTGTAAGTAAGCATTTCACTGTAAGGTCTACACCTGTTGTATTCGGCGCACGTGACAAATAAACTTTGATTTGTCTTGATGACAGCTTTGCACTCTTGGCAATCTCTCAACCAGCTTCATGATGTAGTCACCTGGAATGCATTTCAATTAACAGGTGTGCCTTGTTTAAAGTAAATTTATGGAATGTCTTTCCTTCTCAATGCTTTTCAGCCAGTTGTGTTGTGACAAGGTGGGGTGGGGGGGGTATACAGAAGATTATTTGGTTAAAGACCAAGTCCATATTATGGCAAGAACAGCTGAAATAAGCAAAGAGAAACGACAGTCCATCATTACTTTAAGACATGAAGGTCAGTCAATGTGGAACATTACAAGAACTTTGAAAGTTTCTTCAAGTACAGTTGCAAAAACCATTAAGTGCTATGATGAAACTGGCTCTCATGAGGACCGCCACAGGAAAGGGAGACCCAGAGTTACCTCTGCTGCAGAGGATAAGTTCAATAGAGTTAACTGCACCTCAGATTGCAGCCCAAATAAATGCTTCACAGAGTTCAAGTAACAGACACATCTCAACATCAACTGTACAGAGGAGACTGTGTGAATCAGGCCTTCATGGTCAAATTGTTGCAAAGAAACCACTGCTGAAGGACACCAACAAGAAGAAGAGACTTGCTTGGGCCAAGAACACGAGAAATGGACATTAGACAGGTGGAAATTTGTCTTTTGGTCTGGATTCCAAATTGGAGATTTTTGTTTCCAACCGCCGTGTCTTTGTGAGATGTGGTGTGGGTGAACGGATGATCTCCTCATGTGTATTTCCTACCGTAAAAGCATGGAGGAGGTGTTATTGTGTGGGGGTGCTGGTGACACTGTCTGGGATTTATTTAGAATTCAAGGCACACTTAACCAGCATGGCTACCACAGCATTGTGCAGCGATACACCATCCCATCTGGTTTGCACTTAGTTGGACTATCATTTGTTTTTCAACAGGACAATGACCCAACACACCTCCAGGCTGTGTAAGGGCTATTTGACCAAGAAGGAGAGTGATGGAGTGCTGCATTAGATGACCTCCTCGCCTCCACAATCACCCGACCTCAACCCAATTGAGATGGTTTGGGATGAGTCAGACCGCAGAGTGAAGGAAAAGAAGCCAACAAGTGCTCAGCATATGTGGGAACTCCAAGACTTTTGGAAAAGCATTCCAGGTGAAGCTGGTTGAGAGAATGCCAAGAGTGTGCAAAGCTGTCGTCAAAGCAAAGGGTGGCTATTTCAAGAATCTCAAATATATTTTGATTTGTTTAACAATTTTTTGGTTTCTACATGATTCCATATGTTATTTTATAGTTTTGACATCTTCACTACTATTCTACAATGTAGAAAATAGTTCATATAAAGAAAAACCCTTGAATGAGTAGGTGTTCTAAAACTTTTGACCGGTAGTTTATGTATAGACTGGTTACCATTTTCTTTTTCTTCTTCTTCTCCTTCTTGCTCATGTTGGCAAAGGGGTCGTCACCTTTCTCCTGCTCTGCAATCACATCTTCAGCACACTGACAGTAGAGAGGGATGCAGACAGAGGGAGAGACAGTGAGTTAGACGTTCTATGGTGGCTCTACATGCCATGTATGACCCTTCCATATAGCAGACTCAGATTAGACTATAAAAACACACCTTCATTGTGTCATCTTCATCGTCTTCACCCTCTTCATCTTCGCTGCGAGGCGGGCGATCAGGTTTGTTCATCCTCTGAATGGGACAAGTCACACAGCATTATGGTTTTACAGAAACTACCTTGACAAGACATTAAGTGGAACTGTGACCCATACACTGTGGCCATGCATTATATTGGCCTGCATTCTTGACAGTTTACAGGTGGGGGTATTGGGACTTGGTCACACTATACGTCGCTAACCCAATATTATTTTTTCAATCGAATGCCATCCCTACATTCCAGAAGGAAAACAGTTTTAAACAAAGTTTGTGTTGTTAACACCAGAGAGCTCTTCACTCACCTTGGGCTGTTCCTTCTTGCCTTTCTTTGGCTGAGGCTTCTCCTCCTCTGCTTCCTCCTCCTCAGTTGCCTACAAGGGAAGAGAAAAAGGAGAGATCTTTCTCATTTAGTTCTCAACATAATGCTGAATCCCAAATCAATACTCTCTAAATACTCCAGTAGATCTAAAATTATTTGATAGGTATAAGCAATATTCCACCAAGCCAATCAGAAGCCTGACCTTGGGTGCTGTTTTAGCCTCTGGGTTCTTGTTATTTTTCACAGCTTTTTTCTCATCCTTGTCTTTCTTCTCTTCCTCCGCCTCATCATCGGCGGGAGCCTGGTATTATGTAGTAAAAATAGAGTGAGGCTCCACGTCTGGGAACAAGTGAGATCAGACTCACACGGTTTTATTGTATTGAGTATCTCAGTGGGTTAGATCTGGAGATATGAGGTGTACAAATAGAAAGACGTCAAACACAGAGTAGAGTGGATTAAAAGAGAATGGATTGAGAGGGGAATGTGTTAGTGAACATTTAACATGTGCTGCCTTCTGTTATCAAGCCTGTTGGATGGGAAACAGACAGGCACAGGGGTAAAGGGTATGAAGAAAGGGGAAAGGAGAGGGAATGAAAAGAGTGCAGAAGGAGAAGAAACATTCCATCACCCACCTTTGCTTTTGGCTTAGGTTTATCTTTTTTCTTGCCCTTCTGCACCTTCTCAACCTCCTGTGTTAAAGTATTAAAGACGCACAGACACGCACACAGATACGCACACAGATACACCAGTTCCTTCATATTAGACATGTCCTTACACCAGATCACCATGTCATTATGAAGAAAAATAACATGCTTGATTCAAATCATTAGATTTTAAGTGCCTTGCAAGCCCCAACCTTTCTGGCCAATGCTAATTTGTCCAAAGCATGTAGATGAAATGCAAAAAAAGGTAATGATTTAGGAATCACTTAGAATATGGATGTGAATATGTGTAGCAGGTCTTATTGTGAGTGTGTGACGAAATCCAAAAGAGAAGACAGTAGAAAAGGAAGAGGAAGGAACGATACGAGGAGGGATGGATTAATTAATAAACATAAACACATTCTTAGAGCTGCCTGGACCTCTGAAACAAAAAGTATCAATAGAATCAACATTCAGTCAGAGAACATGATACATAAACATAAGAAGCAAACCCCACACACCTTCATCCGTCTCTCTTCTTCATCATTATCATCCTCCCCTCCAGCCACTCCATCATCACCATCACTGTCTCCCTGACTGAGAGCTGCAAATATGTTCCCGGCCTGAGACAACAAAAATAACAAATACAATTTAAAAGTGGATTATAGCGTAGTCTCCCCTCAAAATGTAATAGAATAGGACAGTGATCAAATCTGCTAAGACTGTAGATATAGTGATCAAGACTGTTGCATGCACAACACAATTACCTTACTTCCCTTGCCTTTTCTGGGGGCCACAACTGAATTAAGAGAGAGAGGAAGCAAGAGCAAGAAGTTGATGAAAGGCTAGCTAAGCTATCAACTCCGCACATTTCCATCTTGAAATGTATACATCATTTACGTTTGACAGACTTACTAAGCAGTCAACTTACCCTCCTCTTCCTCGTCCTCGCTGGCTTGCACTGACAGCTTCTTCAGTTTCTCCATCATATCCTCGTCATCATCATCGTCTCCCTCTCCAGCTTTACCTTTCCGCCGGTCTTTCTTTTTCTTCTGAGGCTGAGAGCAAGAGAGATTATATTAGATGGGCATGATGGTTTACATGATAACTACTAGGGTAGGGACCAGGAGGGTAGCAGGGAGGGACCACACGAAACACATAGGGCACGATTTTTAAAATGTGATTTATATATATCTCATGATTTTCTATGTTGGAGATTCAATACGGCAAGCTAGCTACCACTCTGGCTAGTAGTGGCTACCTCCCCAACCTCTTCAAGCTCATCTTCTGTCTTTCAAGAGAGCAAATTAGGTGGGAAGGGAAGAAACATAACAATTATGTAATAAGTGGACCTATTAATGACAACATATCACTGGACATCGTGTTATTGATACAGTATTGCAAAAATAAGTAATCCAACTGAAAATGACCTAAATGATCATCTGTATTAGTCAAGGAAAACAATGACCTGCTTTCCTTGAGTCTCCTTCGCCATAGGTCCATCCTCCTTTTTGTTATCTGTGGCCAGCTCATCAAAGAACTGTGAGAGAGTGTGACAGTCAGTGAGAAATGTTGATACATTTTGTTTAATGTGTTCACACATCGACAATTACGTTTTCTTTCTCACCTCATTCAATCTACTCAAAATATCCCCAAAAGAGGTATACTCACACTCTTCTTCCCCTTCTTATCCTTCTTTCCTTTCTTTACTGATTTTTCTGAAGAGGGGAGAGAAAATGTAGGTAACAAAATTAGCAAGTTTGTCATCAACATATGGATGCACTGAGTGACAAAAGAGAGGGTCTGAATGAGCCAGAGGGGAGGTAAAGCCCGTTATAAGGGAAGCGGAGGGCTGGCGTATTTTCAGAATGACTTTTGGCAACACAGCAGTTCTTCTAACAATGCATGTTAGCTATGACAGAGCTAACCTAGCCTTTATGACTTCAATGAATGAGAAATTCATAACTAGCCATGACCCTGTGTTGATTATTCTTCCACAAAGGACCCCTTTTACATGTTGAAGTGTGTCTCTACTTGACTGTCAAGTAGAGAGAACAAGGAATTATTTGTCTGACAATTACAAGGAACGCATATGGCATTGCATCATTTTCAAAACATTGATAGCAAGTTAGCTAACGTAGTTTCTAGGTAGTTAACCATCGCTAATGCCACACTGTTGTCAAAATAACCCCTATCATATGACAGCCAGGACAGCTACTTGTTAATTAAATATCACATCGATGCACAATAGCTAACGTTAACTAACAACTGTGGTGCAGTGGCTGGAAAGGATTCAGTTGTAACCGTTAGCTTAGCTGCTAACAATTAGCTACCTGCCGCCGCTGGTGGGGCTGCTCCCTCTTCTCCTTCCCATTCTGCATCTTCTTTTGCTTTCTTGGGCATTTTCGTCTATTTATTTATACGTATATTAACAGATAACCACCTGAATCTGTCTTAAAATAACTTAAAAGCAGTGGTAAGTGTGGCTGTCAGTGAAGCGCAAGTGTTTTGTCACAATACACGAGGCCTAAGAACTTCTCTCTACATGATGAAGCGAGAGCACCACCAAAGAGGAAGAAGCAAAGCGAGAGGCCTAACTCAATGACGTGTATAAACACATCATTGTCCCAACTCGGCCAAAAATCTGTCTTCTCCAGCAGGCATTCTTTCGTTTCTTTCTCTCAGCAAGCGATGAGTTTTCGTATGGAGGTCAACGAGTGTCGAATTTGGTCCATAAAAAAATCGAATGGTGTAAACATTAAACATTACACTCACAAAAGTTTCAGAGGAATAGAGACATTTCAAATGTCATATTGTGGCTATGTACAGTTTATAACAATGTGAAAATAGTAAAGTACAAAAGGGAAAATAAACATAAATATGGGTTGTATTTACAATGGTGTTTGTTCTTCACTAGTTGCCCTTTTCTTGTGGCAACAGGTCACACACATCAGGTCACACTGCTGTGATGGCACACTGTGTATTAAACCAAATAGATATGGAGTTGATCAAAATTGGATTTGTTTTCAAATTCTTTGTGCGTCTGTGTAATCTGAGAAAATATGTGTCTCTTATATGGTCATACATTTGCCAGATTAGGAAATGCAGCTCATTTTCCACCTCACTTTCTGGGCAGTGTGTACATAGCCTGTCTTCTCTTGAGAGCCTGGTCTGACTATGGCGGCCTCTCTCAATAGCAAGGCTATGGTCACTGTCTGTTCATAGTCAAAGCTTTCCTTAATCTTGGGTCAGTTACAGAGGGCATGTAATTCTACCACTCTCTCCATTAAATATAGGCGGTTGACTTCAACAACCCTCTTCGAATATTTAAAAAGTAACAATGAAATGTATCCACAAATCCAAAGAAAGGACAGGCGTGAGCTAGACAGCCCGCCGAGACGCTTTATGGACAACGACTCCCATTGTCAGGGCGTGGACACTAGTATCTTGTCAGTATATCCATCATCTTTGGCACCACCGAGTTTCATTCGCTAGTGATAGAGAAGCAATATTTCACAGCGCCACCAGTAGGTTTGTCACACAATTGTAGTCTCTTGTGAGTGAAAAAAGCAATTGATCGTGAAATAATAATTTTGTTTAATGGATAGGATAAGTATTACATAATAATATTTTTTCTCAATAAATTGCTTGAAAAGTTTCATATTTATTTTATTTTAGTATTTTATTTCACCTTTATTTAACCAGGTAGGCTAGTATCATTTGCAACTGCAACCTGGCCAAGATAAAGCACAGCAATTCGACACATTCATCAACACAGAGTTACACTTGGAATAAACAAAACATACAGCCAATAATACAGTAGAACAAAAGAAAACAAATAGTATATTTACAGTGAGTGCAAATGAGGTAAGTGAAGGCAATAAATAGGCCATGGTGGCGAAGTAATTACAATATAGCAATTAAACACTGGAATGGTAGATGTGCTGAAGATGAATGTGCAAGTAGAGATACTGGGGTGCAAAGGAGCAAGATAAATAAATAAATACAGTATTGGGATGAGGTAGATTGGATGGGCTGTTTACAGATGGGCTATGTACAGGTGCAGTGATCTGTGAGCTGCTCTGACAGCTGGTGCTTAAAGCTGGTGAGGGAGATATGAGTCTCCAGCTTCAGAGATTTTTGCAGTTTGTTCCAGTCATTGGTAGCAGAGAACTGGAAGGAAAGACGACCAAAAGAGGAATTGGCTTTGGGGGTGACCAGTGAGATATACCTGCTGGAGCGCGTGCTACGGGTGGGTGCTGCTATGGTGACCGGTGAGCTGAGATAAGGCGGGGCTTTACCTAGCAGAGACTTGTAGATAACCTGTAGCCAGTGGGTTTGGCGACGAGTATGAAGCGAGGGCCAGCCGACTAGAGCGTACAGGTCGCAATGCTGGGTAGTGTATGGGGCTTTGGTGACAAAACGGATGGCACTGTGACAGACTGCATCCAGTTTGCTGAGTAGAGTGTTGGAGGCTATCTTATAGATGACATCACCGAAGTCGAGGATCGGTAGGATGGTCAGTTTTACGAGGGTATGTTTGGCAGCATGAGTGAAGGATGCTTTGTTGCGATATAGGAAGCCGATTCTAGATTTAATTTTGGATTGGAGATGCTTAATGTGAGTCTGGAAGGAGAGTTTACACTCTAACCAGACACCCAGGTATTTGTAGTTGTCCACATATTCTAAGTCAGAACCGTCCAGAGTAGTGATGCAGGACAGGCGAGCAAGTGCGGGCAGTGATCGATTGAAGAGCATGCATTTAGTTTTACTTGCGTTTAAGAGCAGTTGGAGGCCACGGAAGGAGAGTTGTATGGCATTGAAGCTCATCTGGAGGTTAGTTAACACAGTGTCCAAAGAGGGGCCAGAAGTATGCAGAATGGTGTCGTCTGCGTAGAGGTGGATCAGAGAATCACCAGCAGCAAGAGCGACATCATTGATGTATACAGAGAAGAGAGTCGGCCTGAGAATTGAACCCTGTGGCACACCCATAGAGACTGCCAGAGGTCCGGACAACAGGCCCTCCGATTTGACACACTGAACTCTATCAGAGAAGTAGTTGGTAAACCAGGCGAGGCAGTCATTTGAGAAACCAAGGCTGTCGAGTCTGCCAATAAGAATGTGGTGATTGACAGAGTCGAAAGCCTTGGCCAGGTCGATGAAGACGGCTGCACTGTAATGTCTCTTATCGATGGCAGTTATGATGTCGTTTAGGACCTTGAGCGTGGCTGAGGTGCACCCATGACCAGCTCTGAAACCAGATTGCATAGCGGAGAAGGTACGTGGGATGTTTGTTAAATTTCATAAAGAAATGTAGCTAAAGAAGGTAGTCTAGAGTTACAAAATGTTCACAGCAGACTTCGATTTAATACTATTATATAATAAAAAATATATAAATATATTTTTTCTTGCTGATAATGTAATGATTGTATAACTTTTATTGATAACGACTGAAATTTGCATTCTCCACCAATCGGCGCTACGCCGGTGTATGACGCGTGGGCGTTTTTTCCTTCTTCTAGAAACGTTCCTACGCTTGAGTGAGGCGTGTTGCTGCTGGACAAGGACATTGGGAAATGGAATGACATTTCTGTAACGTTTGATAACTTCCAAGTTCGTAACATTACGTGGGAAATCAAAAGTAAAATACCCGACTTGGAGGATTATCATCTGGTCCTTGCTAAACTGACTCATCGCAATTCCGATCCAATTCTCTTCTGACACAGGCAGGTAACATGCTAGCTACTAGCTAACCCAATGTTGTGCTGACATGTGATCTAGCTGCTAGCTTATCAACTAACTAGTTAGCGAGTTGTAGAACGTTGGCGTGCGTTTTATAACTACACTGAGGGGTCCATATATTCGTCAATCAATGATGTATTTCCATACATAACGTCAACGTTGATGCATGTTTCACTTGTTTCCGGTTGTGTCTGTTAGATTGTTCATCGTCCAACCAATCCACTCGGCTACCAGAGGTTGAATGTCAGTTCACGTTTAATAAAGTCTAGAATGTGAAATGTTACATCATAATATTGTAACTGCCAGAAAAACTGATTGCAGTTTATTCTGCCTCTGCAATCATTGGTAAATATCGGTTGTCTTTAATGACAAGCAGTACGCTGCAGTGTTAGGTATGTACGGTTTTTCTATGTCATGTATCAACATCACGGTTCTATAGTTATAGAAGAAACATCACGATATTCGCTACTGTAGTTATCCAGTAAATGTACCAAATTACTGTGTTATTGGAAAGACGAGACGTCTGAGTATCAATTACGATCTCGTGGGTCGCTGTTTCCACAACTCACTGTCATCATGGGCAGTGTTGCCAACTCTTCAGTAAGGAAATTGGCCATGTGCATGTAATTGTGATGGAAGCTGTAGGAGAGAGGAATAACGTCGTGGGAGAGACAAAAAGTGAGTAAAAAACACCCTAAATATGTTTAGAACTACAAATGAACTTTCTTCTGTCGATTCTTTTTTTTTTTTATGTCACAATTCCAACCCTGTTTTATCTGGGCTTGGGACCTGCAAAAGTGACCCAAAAGAGACACTCTGTCTGAGTTAGTTTTTTATTTAAGTTTTTATTTTAGTTTTTTACATTTACATCCCGCCCTGAATGTTTGCCAGGGCGGGATCAGCCAGTGGCGGCTTCCCGCATGCGCGATTAATTTGCAGTCTGGATGCGGAGGGGTGAACATCTCCTGCTCTGACTGCAGCTGGGAGTGACTGCTGCGTGAGGACTGGGCCGCCTGTGAGTGCTTTGGGACGGGGTTGGGGCCCACGGCAGCACCCGCTGCTCGTTGAGAAGAGTAAGAAAGATACGTGCTTTCATGTCAGAGTCTCCAGTAACACCAGAAAAAGTCGCTAGATTTGTCGCTAGTCGTTTTTTGAAAATGTGTCGCTAGAGGAGTCTGAATTCTCGCTAAATATAGCGGCAAAGTCCCTAAGTTGGCAACACTGGACATGGGCTACTGGCATATTTTTCGCGCTCTAAAAAGATTTTTCAAGTGGGTTGGGTCAACGTTTAACGTAAAAGAGGACGGACATGCTTCAAATCTATTGCTCCTAGATGAGCACTTCCAAGGGCTGTGTTGTCAATTTATGGTAATTTGGCAAAAAGTTTCAAAGGAAACTTTTAGAAAAATTCAGTCAAATATGGAATTTGAAGTTGAACAACTCAAACTCCAGGGACATTTAAAAATGTGTCTTGAATCATTATCACCTCATTCCGGTTCTCTTCCATTTGGCAATATCTCAATAGAATTTAGTATTTAAAAACAAAACCCATCTGTGAAATTCCATGGATGCTAGATCTGACCTTCGTCATGGTATAGGCATGCATGTATGTGTTATGTGTACCGTATGTATACCTGTCTGGCATAGCAGTGAATGCCAGTAGTATGAAGGTCATATAGGTCTTGATTTACAGCCTAGCAACCTACGCATGAACTCAACTGTTCCTTGAGGAGCCAACACATTCACACACCAGGCCATATGATCATATGGACATTTCATTGAGACGATGGTCTAAAAATAACTGTTCACACTCAACTGCCCCCCATCTAGGTTTCTTATTTGGGATTGAGAGGGGACCAAGAAGATAAAGAGCTGGTCCTTCCTTTGGGTTGCTGTGGCATGGTGGTCTGGTGACTGTCTGGGGTGTCCCCTGCCCCTGGTGACTGGGGTTACACCCTCCCTCCTCCCTGTTGTGAATGGCTGCATATAGAGGGGCCCTCGCCTTGTGTGTGAGGAGCCATGGCAACAGGCAACCAGTCAAGCAACAGTGCTGGAGTCTTGCACAGGTATTGTGTTGACAGACAGGCCTACATTAATCATTTGAATAAATGCAAGGCTGGATCCAAGTCTGGGACCAGGCTAAATAAGAGCACCTTATGGATAATCTTTACTTGTCCTATGTGAATTTGCAGGTGCTGGATGTGCAGTGGCGTGGACAGATTCGGCCTCTCAGCAGCGCGTCATGGGCCCTGGTTCCCCCCAACAGTCTGAGGTACCAGAACATCAAGCAGCCGTCCCTGTCACACCCCTTCCACCATGCCAGCCACAGCCAGAGGCCCCCGGGCCTGGACGAGGCCTGGGAAGAGACTGTCAGCCTGTGTTTGCTGGTGCGGCCTGTCCCTGGGGAGTGTGATGACCAGCACACCCTGGCAGAGGTGCCTCTGTTTGGGCAGACTAAATTAAGTGAGATCCTGGCTCCGAGAGGACTCAGTAGGCCCGTGGAGTTCCTCTTCCCCATGACCACTGTGGATGGGAGCCGAGAGGACGACATCATCGTTGGGATGACGAAGATGAACGAGGGAGAATGGCTGCATGATGATGCAGAAAAGAGGGAGAGAGGATCGTTCCGACGCCTGTTTGAGACGGAAGGATGTCCTGCTCCATTTATGTATGGGTCCAGGTTTTACTGCTTCCACTGTCCTGGAATGGAGCCGTTGCCTGGTTACGGGGACAAATCGGGCAATATGATTGGACTAGAGAAAGAGTTGTCGCTGTTCCACACCTCTCTGTATAGTAGCTACACAGAGAGAGAGACAGTGGAGGGGCGACACAGCGACAAAGAGAGGGAGGATGAGGAGAAACTGGCCTTGATGTATGAAAAGCTGAGGATTGAGGTAAGAAGGGTTTGTTTGTTAGGAGATGGCTGTTTGATGGCATACACTGCTATTTAGTTATTAGTATTGATGATGATTTGTTTGATTTGCAGCTTCCTAGTTTTTTTGTGAAGAGTCATGACTACACCATGTACACAAATGATATTGAGTTCGTCAACTGTATTCTAAATGCCAAGACCAGGTAAATGCTACTCAATGGCAGTTCACTTTCTGAATTGAAATGGAATTGACCTGAACCCTGATATTTATACATATGTAACTACACACATTTACACCCCCATAATAGGTCTATATTATAATAGTTATACTGTCTCTGTCCTCTAGGGGCAGAGTTCTGTACCAGCTGAGCCTGTCTCTGTGGAGGCTGCTGTGTCTCTGTTATTATGCTGAGGCCCGGTTAGAGGTACTGAAACTGACTAAGCACCCAGAGGACGGGACCATCAAGGCCAGGTGGAGGGTCAGAGGACTGCCCTTCCTCTCTCTGCTGCTGAGATTCTACCGCAAGGACAAAACTGACCTCTACAGGTACAGAAACCTGACTGGGATCTTTTTGTCTTTACACAATGTTCAGATAGAAATGTATTGGAATGGATAGTGTTTCTGGTAAGTGTTCCTCTTCATTGTGAATTATTTTTGATCATTCATACTCTAGTAAACACAGTCTTTCAACAGGTCATATGATGCGTTCTCCACCTTCTACCTTGGCCATGATGGACTCATACACTGTCACAAAGTGGAAAAAGTGAGTGGCCCTGTTGTGTACTGTCTCCTCTGACTCTGAAATGGACATGCCTACAAATTGCTGAGAAATATAATCAGATTCTCTGCCTTGCCTGAACTGATCATGTCAAACTTGCTGAGTATTGTTTTCCCGTCTTCCTCCAGATGATGAAGGCCCAGCCGCCCATCCTGCCCAGGGTGACCACTCTGTTAGCGGGGGCCCTTGTGGCCCTGGGGGTCCAGGAGCACCGGCCGGCCCTCAACCTCCTGCCCCCCTTGCTCTCCTCCCTCCGACAGAGCCGAGACGGAGAGAAAGGAGGGTCTAGAGGAAGGAGCATGTGTGTACCATGAAAGGAGTAACGCACACACAGAGAGAGCGGGAAACGTGCAATCAATGTTGTCCAGAAAAACGTGTTTATCCCTGATCACTCGTACAATCTCCCCCTATTGTACGCCTGCTCTGGAAAAAAATTACATTAAAATAAACCTTTCCAAACCTGTTCTCTCTCTGGACTCCCACAGCAATAGAATAGCTGCTAATACTTTAGTTCATATGCAATCCAGAACTTCAGTTTATCCAATAAGTTGAGTTGGTACCTTATTAACGCACAAACAAATGATCGCACAGCACTGAGTGACTGCTTGTGGGATGTTGAACCTCTCTCTGGGCCTACACGCTCACCTTGCACATAGCCTGCTGCTCATAAAAGTATCTGCTAAATGGCATATATTATTGGACAAGCCTATTTTCACTACATTACATGAAGACCCTGTTAAATGCAACAAAAAAATAAAGAAATGCAAGATTAGTATTAAAGTTAAATCGATGAATCATTATTGGAATCAGTCATTTTGTGTTTCATGTGTCCTCAGCCTATGGGGCAGTCAAGCGTGTCTGGGAACTGGGCACACATTTGTCACTGGTTTCCTTTGAATACAGTTGTCACTGGTGAATGCATTGTTGATGTAACAGTTTGCTCACAGCCCAATAAACCCTTTATTGAGGCCAGGGGGTCTTAATATGGAGAGATTAGACCCCATTCCATATAGCCATTTGAAGTAGTCTATTATCTATGGCCTGCCATGACTCAATGTGGGCCTTGTTCTAACATACCCTCTGATCTCTGTGTGCCAGTAGAAAGTCATCGAGATAGCATCCATGTGGTATAAAGCAACCAAATGCGTGATGTTGTGTCGGTCTCTCTGTCCCTGTACAAACTTATTTTGAAGTGTACATGTCAATCTCATAAGACTCTTATTTTGAAGAGCCTTAAATCTCATGTCCTCATTGCTGTACCTTTTAACTCAACCCCATTTGTACCTTAGTTGGAAATGGCTAATATCCTTCCATGTTGGATGGCTAACTGGCTGTCAGGGAGAGGAGACAGCTGCCGACTGCCTGGCTTGCAGTTCATGTCTGACCTGACCTCAGCTCATGTCCCTGACACTGCAACACAGTTGCGTGACATACACCACATGACCAAAAGTATGTGGACACCTGCTCATTGAACCTCTCATTCCAAAATCATGGGCATTAATATGGAGTTGGTCCCCCCTTTGCTGCTATAACAGCCTCTACTCTTCTGGCAAGGCTTTCCACTAGATGTTGGAACATTGCTGTGGGGACTTGCTTCCATTCAGCCACGAGCATTAGTGAGGTTGGGCGATTAGGCCTGGCTTGCAGGCAGCGTTCCAATTCATCCCAAAGGTGTAGGTTGAGGTCAAGGCTCTGTGCAGGCCAGTCAAGTTCTTCCACACCGATCTCAACAAACCATTTCTGTATGGACCTTGCTTTGTGCATGGGAGCATTGTCATGATGAAACAGGAACGGGCCTTCCCCAATTGGAAGCACATAATTGTCTAGAATGTCATATGCTGTAGCGTTAAGATTTCCATTCACTGGAACAAAGGGAACCATGAAAAACAGCCCCAGACCATTATTCATTCTCCACCAAACTTTAGAGGGCAATATGCATTGGGGCAGGTAGCGTTCTCCTGGCATTCGCCAAACCCAGATTAGTTCGTTGGACTGCCAGATGTTGAAGCGTGAGTCATCACTTCAGAAAATGTTTCCACTGCTCAAGAGTCCAATGGCGGAGAGCTTTAAACCACTCCAGCCGACACTTGGCATTGCGCTTGGTGATCTTTGGCTTGTGTGCGGCTGCTCGGCCATGGAAACTAATTTCGTGAAGCTCCTGACAAACAGTTATTGTGCTGAAGTTGGTTCCAGAGGCAGTTTGGAACTCGGTAGTGAGTGTTGCAACCAAGGACAGATGATTTTAACATGCTTCTGCACTTGGAGATCCAATTCTGTGAGCTTGTGTGGCCTACCACTTTGTGGCTGAGCTGTTGTTGCTCCTAGACATTTCCACTTCACAATAACAGCACTTACACTGGACTTGGGAAGCTTTAGCAGGGCAGAAATTTGCCGAACTGACTTGTTGGAAAGGTGGCATCCTATGACGGTGCCACATTGAAAGTCACTGAGGTCTTCGGTAAGGCCATTCTACTGCCAATGTTTGTCTATGGAGATTGCATGGCTGTGTGCTCGATTTTATACACCTGTCAGCAACATGTCTGGCTGAAATAGCCAAATCCACTAATTTGAAGGGGTGTCCACATACCTTTGTATATATAGTGTAGATAGCACTCTGGAGTCAGGTTTCTGAAAACATGTGCATTTGCCTGTTCGGGACTGACACTTCTCTGTTATTTTCTGAACGGTAAACAATACTCTTGATTGGAATGACAGTTGACTTTTAATTTAATGGTTATTATAAGTTGCAAAAAAAGGAGTATGTGTAGAATATTGAGTACCTGTCATCAGAATGCGACTCAAGCTTCCTCTGCATCGTTGATAAAATATGTTTCACTCAACATGATAATGTGTGTGTTTGAGACTACAATACATATGCTTTCTTAAACTAGGTGACAAAGCATGCCATGTGTTAAATCTAGCATGACCGTTAATACTCAATAACACTTTACTTTGAGGGGGCATACGTAAGACATTCATAACACCTCATGAATGACGTTGAATAAATAAGTTATGAAGGTTGTTATGAATGATACTGGAACACTTGTAAAGTTGTTACGATCTCTTTCATTAAGGTTTTAACCCCTTCAAGTAACGTGTTACCTAACTCTTTAGTAACAGTAAAATTCAATCAGTACAAAAATCGTAATGGAAAAAAATGAATGAAACATTCTCGTCTAGTGCCGTGTGTTTCGCTACTTTAAGATTTGACTCAAACGTTTTTGTTGTTGCAATAACTCAACATCTTGTGTGAAACCTGGCTATGTATGTGTGAATAAAACTATCTAGTGATTATACATGTATCTGCTGCTGTTCTTGACTGAGTCATACCCAACATTAGCACCTCAAAAGGACCGCACCAGACACTTATCTGACAACTTCAATCATATTTACATTTCTGCAAGAGCCGAGTGCTCAGTCAACCAATTGTTGAAAAAAATATGTTTAAAAAATCCCTTATTTCACAAAGTTAGCTCTACAGTGTAGAAGTGTGTGTGGTTTCTTGAGGAATTTTCTATAGCTTTTCGACATCGACAATTTATTTTAAAGCAATGTTCACAAGTTACATAGCATTCAACTTTTTACAACAGTCAGGTTCTAGAAATGATAGCCGTGGTCGCCTAGAAAGAAATACATTGGCATAAAACGAGACTTATCTTTATCATGGTCTTGATTATGGCAGTTATTATTACAACTTAACATAATTATGGCTAAAACACCATTGAGCCCCGTATTCACACTCACTTTAAAATAGCTAAACACAAAATATCACTGATGACATGACAATCACCCCTAACACCTAAACCATCCTCTATCCTGAAAGTAAATATGTTGCCCGGTTACACCAGACAATGTTGCGCTCACCAGTTTCAGTTGTTCACACGGTTCAGTCTGGTTTAACCAGGCCAGACAACATGTAGAATCTGTGCTTCTTTCATCTCTAGTCAGGATACCAAACTAAATGCCCCCCCCCCCCCCCAAAAAAGCCTACGGAAGGTTTTCGTTACTTAACAAGGAATAGCTGTTGCATTATCACTAGAATATTATTACATCACGTTCTTAATACAATGTACAATTTGTGCTAATTTACAAGTTACAGCAAAACCTTAAGGACAACCGGACATACAGATGACACAACCGGTTAGAAATGAGTTTGTTGGAATGAGAAAGCGGTGCTTTAGGGGAGATACCACAGAGAGACTGACATTTTCCATTGATAGATGACAGACCGGTTGTAAAGCTCTTCTCGGTTTTAAATACGTGTAATTTCAATGAGAAAGCAGGATTTAAGCAAGTCAAGACTCTTGTGTTTTCTTTTCTCTTTGTTCTTCACTGGACATGACAGAACCACAAGGAATGTTGCAGAATCGAATCTGGGGCGTGTTACAGAATGTTGAAGATAGAAATTTCACAAATAGAGCTGACATGATTCCAGATGTGATGTTGAGATGCATGATGATGAACACACCCCTGGATACATCATGGTTGTGAGTGATTGGCTAGATAGGGTTATTGACAGGTGTGGTGACCAATCAGATTAGGAGTCATCCAGGGAGAAAACTGTGATTGACAAGATGGAGTGGTTGACAGGCCTGAGGACCAATAATATTTAGGAGTCGTCTAGAGAAAATGCCCGGTGTGTGTTGGGGAAACGCTGGGAGCTGAATTCTGGGTCATCTCTCACTCTCTCCTTGATGTCACTCCTCACCTGAAAAACAAAGGAGTCAAGGTTAGGGTTGGTCAGTCTCACATTGCCACGCTTTAAAGTCTCGTTCACCCTGCTGTTTCAGAGTGAATGTGAGCCCAACATGTTTTAGGTTTAGGCCCGGTTCATATACTTTTCAAATGCTTCTGTTGTTCTGCCCTTACTTTGAGGTTATTACTAATGTACAGTGCATTCGGAAAGTATTCAGACCCCTTGACTTTTCCACATTTTGTTACTTTACAGCCTTACTCTAAAATTGATTAAATAAACATTTTTCATCATCAATCTACACACAATATCCCATAATGACAAAGCAAAAACAGTTTTTTTGACATTTTTACAAATGTATTAACACTTTAAAACAGAAATACCTTATTTACATAGGTATTAAGACCCTTTGTTATGAGACTCGAGATTGAGCTCAGGTACATCCTGTTTCCATTGATCATCCTTGAGATGTTTCTACAACTTGATTGGAGTCCACCTGTGGTAAATTCAATTAATTGGACATGATTTGGAAAGGCACACACCTGTCTATATAAGGTCCCACAGTTGACAGTGCATGTCAGAGCAAAAACCAAGCCACGAGGTCAAAGGAATTGTCCGTAGAGCTCCGAGACAGGACTGTAATCGAGGCACAGATCTGGGGAAGGGTACCAAAAAATGTCTGCAGCATTGAAGGTCCCCAAGAACACAGTGTCCTCCATCATTCTTAAATGGAAGATGTTTGTAATCACCAAGACTCTTCCTAGAGCTGGCCGCCCGGCCAAACTGAGCAATTGGGTGAGAAGGGCCTTGGTCAGGGAGGTGACCAAGAACCCGATCGTCGCTGACAGAGCTCCAGAGTTCCTCTGTGGAGATGGAACCTGCCAGAAGGACAAACATCTCTGCAGCACTCCACCAATCAGGCCTTTATGGTAGAGTGGCCAGACGGAATCCACTCCTCAGTAACAGGCACATGACAGCCCACTTGGAGTTTGCCAAAAGGCACCTAAAGGACTCTCAGACCATGAGAAACAAGGTTTTCTGGTCTGATGAAACCAAGATTGAACTCTTTGGCCTGAATGCCAAGCGTCACATCTGGAGGAAAACTGGCACCATCCCTACGGTGAAGCATGGTGGTGGCAGCATCATGTTTTTTAGCAGCAGTGACTAGGAGACCAGTCAGGATCGAGGCAAAGATGAACAGAGAAAAGTACAGAGAGATCCTTGATGAAAACCTGCTCCAGAGTGCTCAGGACCTCAGACTGGAGCAAAGGTTCAACTTCCGACAGGACAACGACCCTAAGCACACAGCCAAGACGACGCTGGGGTGGCTTCGGGGCAAGTCTCTGAATGTCCTTGAGTTGCCCAGCCAGAGCCCGGACTTGAACCCGATCAAACATCTCTCGAGAGACCTGAAAATAGATGTGCAGCAACTCTCCCCATCCAACCTGACAGAGCTGGAGAGGATCTGCAGAGAAGAATGGGAGAAACTCCCCAAATACAGGTGTGCCAAGCTTGTAGCGTCATACCCAAGAAGGCTCGAGGCTGTAATCACTGTCAAAGGTGCTTCAAAAAAGTACTGAGTAAAGGGTCTGAATACTTCAGATTTTGCTTTGCCATTATGGGGTATTGTGTGTAGATTGATGAAGAAAAAAAACTAATTTAATACATTTTAGAATAAGGCTGTAACGTAAGAAAATGTGGAAAAAGTCAAGGGGTCTGAATACTTTCCGAATGCACTAAACATGTGATTGGATTTGGGAAGATGTTGCATCCTCCAGAAAGCAACACTGGCCAAAGTTTACCTGTTCTTGGTAGGCCTCCTGAAGCTCTGGCTCCTCTAGCTCTCCCTGGAGGCTGTCTGGGGTAGTGACAGGTCTGACTCCTGCAGCACGGGCCGCCCGGCTCACTGCCTCAGACAGGGACAGGTGAGGGCCTTCACCCTGGTGGGTCTGCGAGAGGGGGGTAACAACAGGTCAACACTAACCAGAGCTGTGTTCAGTAGGCACGAAACAGGAGAATAATATGTTTTGAAATTGGGAGGTATTACACAAAATTGTCCAATGATAAACGCTAAATCTCCTCTTCCGTATCAAAATGTTTGACTCTTACTTCCTATAGAAACACTGTTAGAATAACCAGGTATATAGACTACAGACTTTCTGTTGAGAATATTCCTTGGCCCAGTATTACTTAATGGGCATAGTGTCCTCATGACAAATAATTCTAATTTACAATGGCACATTAGGTTTCTAAGCAGATGGACAGCTCACCTTCCTCCTCTTGGCAGGCATCCCGTGGAGGTATGCATCAGACAGAGGGGGCTGAGCCTTCATCTTCCTCTGAGACAGCATGTCGTGTCTGATGATAGGAACCCACTCCTGATGAACCCAAACACACAGCTCAGTGGTTAAACAGGTGGGCCTGTAACCCAACAGTCACAATATCAAATCCCATGTCTGACTGGGGAATTCCAGGCATCCTAGAAGCCATCTCCTGTAATTGTGTCCTTGAGCAAGGCACTTAACCCCTAAACAATAAAGCATAGGTCCTATGTCCTTACTGGGGGCACTGCAGCTGCCCAGGGCTCCACGTCTCCTCCAGACTCCTCCCTTCCTCCTGCTGCCATGGCAACAGATCCTCTGGTCTCCGCTGACGATGCTCTCCGCGAGGGGGTGGTCACCCCGGGGGATGCTCCGACCTCCTGTGTGTTCCCTGATGAAGCCATGGCTTCCTCTGCTGTGGTGGCCGGGGCCGGGGACAGACCTTCATCCATCTAGAGATAGGGAGAGAGAGGAGAGGAGAGAGGAGAGGAGGTTAACTAAGGTCAGCTGTACTGTCTGAAGACAAAGATAACCATGTCCTCAAAACTGTCTAAACTTTGTGTTCCTTGCTGATTTCCTGGTATTACCAGATGTTTTTCTAGGCGAGCCCAAGCATGCAGTGTCCTTATAACCCTCAGATAACAACACCTGGAAAGACTGACCACACACACACACATACACACACACACACACCTCCACACTCTGTGTGTCTGTCTGCTGTCCAGCCTGTGCCCCAGGCTCTGCGCTCCGTGTGTGGATGACATAGTGCTGGATGTGGTCCTCAGTGACTGGGTTGTGCTCCAGGATGACATGGAGCCTCATGGTCATCATACTGGTCAGCCAGTTGACCAGGCTGGGGTTGACCTCTGCTGACATCCTCCTCTGTGGACATAGAGAGGAGAGAGAAAACATGTATAGATCTTTACATCATACACACCAAGCAGATATACCAGGACTCAACCCACAACCTACCAGATACAATTGGATTCCACTGATTCTTTCATTGACTAGTTTAGCAACTAGCTTGTACTGAAATGGGAAAATGTTGTTGACCGGCTATGGGTCCTGGGGACCGGGTTAGGAAACACTCAAGTCTATCAAATATTAGAGTGGATAGAGTAGTGGAGGAGTGTACTAACGATGCGGTGGTTGATGACTTGGGTGAGAGCTCTCTGTTCCCCTCGGAGACAGTAAAGGTTGAGAGCCAGACACTCAAACAGACCCTGGGTGCAGAGCAGCAGCAGGCGGGGGCCAAACGTTTGGTCTGCAGAAAGGTAGAGACACACAACACCAACAACACATTTACTGCTGCTGTTTGGTACTAGACTAGGGTTGACAGTAGTCCGGTGAACCAGTTTGGTAACAATGTGTAGGACCCAGTATAGAAAAGCTGTATTTTACACAAGGGGTTTGAGTGTTTTACCTGTGCAGCGTAGGATGTGCGTGGCCACGCGGGTGAACTGCTGTCTAAGGAAAGAGATGTTGGTTTGAATGATGTCCACTCCCTCTCTCACGGTCACTGTGGCCTGAGAGAGAGACAGGGTACAGTATTATTACAATATTATCAACATATAGTGACAATTTAATAGTTCGAGGGAGACTTACAAAGCTCTCCGTTATGTATTCCTCCAGATCATTGATGAGGTCCACAGATGCTGCCTGAAAACCCAAAACACAGCAGCTTCAGTTTCTAATCTTTTGAGGTGAGATGCCACAAACACTGGCCTTAATAAAGTTCACTGCAAATGGAGAGGATACTGTGCCAATGTCATGCTTCTCATCAAAACAGCAGCTGGCAGTAGAGCAGAGATACTCACGTTGATATTGGCGTCAGTAGGCTCTCGACCCTGCAGGTAGTGCTGGTTGAAGAATTCAGTGAGCTGGGGCTGGATCCGGCTGATTGGCTGGGCGTTACCATGAAGTAACAACACCATGTCCACCATGGAGAAACTGTGACACACCAGGGACAACAGGTCCCCAAAGAACCCTGCAGAGAGATGAGGTCAAAGAATATGTTCAGCAAAAACTAAGACACTTTGGTCTTCTTTCACTTTTCTAAGAACGCTATCACAGGTGTAGACTTATACAAAACATATATATTTTTTTTACATTTACAGTCGGAAGTTTACATACACCTTAGCCAAACACACTTAAACTCAGTTTTTCACAATTCCTGACATTTAATCCCAGTAAAAATTCCCTGTTTTAGGTCAGTTAGGATCACCACTTTATTAAAAGAATGTGAAATGTCAGAATAATAGTAGAGAGAATGATTTATTTCAGCTTTTATTTCTTTCATCACATTCCCAGTGGGTCAGAAGTTTACATACACTCAATTAGTATTTGGTAGCATTGCTTTTAAATTGTTTAACTTTGGTCAAACATTTCAGGTAGCCTTCCACAAGCTTCCCACAATAAGTTGGGTGAATTTTGGCCCATTCCTCCTGACAGAGCTGGTGTAACTGAGTCAGGTTTGTAGGCCTCCTTGCTCACACACGCTTTTTCAGTTCTGCCCACATATTTTCTATAGGATTGAGGTCAGGGCTTTATGATGGCCACTCCAATACCTTGACTTTGTTGTCCTTAAGCCATTTTGCCACAGCTTTGGAAGTATGCTTGGGGTCATTGTCCATTTCGAAGACCCATTTGCGACCAAGCTTTAACTTCATGACTGATGTCTTGAGATGTTGCTTCAATATAGCCACATAATTTTCCTCCATTTACATTTACATTTTAGTCATTTAGCAGACGCTCTTATCCAGAGCGACTTACAGTAGTGAATGCATACATTTCATTTCATGCATTTCTTATTTTTTGGTACTGGCCCCCCGTGGGAATCGAACCCACAACCCTGGCGTTGCACACACCATGCTGGCATTGCAAACACCATGCTCTACCAACTGAGCCACAGGGATGCCATCTATTTTGTGAAGTGCACCAGTCTCTCCTGCAGCAAAGCACCCCCACAACATGATGCAGCCACCCCCGTGCTTCACGGTTGGGATGGTGTTCTTCGGCTTGCAAGCCTCCCCCTTTTTCCTCCAAACATAACAACGGTCATTATGGCCAAACAGTTCTATTTTTGTTTCATCAGACCAGAGGGCATTTCTCCAAAAAGTACAATCTTGTCATGTCCTGACCAGTAATAGGGGTTATTTGTTATTGTAGTTTGGTCAGGACGTGGCAGAGGGTATTTGTTTTATGTGGTTCGGGGTGGTGGTTTGTTTAGAAGGGTGTTTGATTTATTATTTCTGGGTTATGTTCTATGTTTTGGTATTTCTATGTTCTTTCTAGTTTAGTATTTCTATGTTTAGGTATTGGGTGTTGGACTCTCAATTGGAGGCAGGTGTTTTCTAGTTGCCTCTGATTGAGAGTCCTATAATTAGGTATGTGTTTGTAGTTTGTGGGAGATTGTGCTAGGAATAGCTTTTATGCCTTACCGGCCTGTTACTCGTCATTGTGTTTTGTGTACGTGTTTATTTTGGTTTTTCCTTCTTTGCCAATTTAATAAAAGAAGATGAGTGCACATAACCCTGCTGCGTTTTGGTCCGACAATGATTTTTCTTTATCATCTGACGAAGAAGATTGTGACAGATCTTTGTCCCCATGTGCAGTTGCAAACCGTAGTCTGGCTTTTTTATGCCGGTTTTGGAGCACTTCCTTGCTGAGTGGCCTTTCAGGTTATGTCGATATAGGACTCATTTTACTGTGGATATAGATACTTTGTACCTGTTTCCTCCAGCATCTTCACAAGGTCCTTTGCTGTTGTTCTGGGATTGATTTGCACTTATCGCACCAAATAACGTTCATCTCTAGGAGACAGAACGCGTCTCATTCCTGAGCGGTATGACGGCTGCGTGGTCCCATGGTGTTTATACTAGCGTACTATTGTTTGTACAGATGAACGTGGTACCTTCAGGCATTTGGAAATTGCTCCCAAGGATGAACCAGACTTGTGGAGGTCTACAAAAAAAATTCTGAGGTCTTGGCTGATTTCTTTTGATTTTCCCATGATGTCAAGCAAAGAGGCACTGAGTTTGAAGGTAGGCCTTGAAATACATCCACAGGTACACTTCCAATTGACTCAAATGATGTCAATTAGCCTATCAGAAGCTTCTAAAGCCATGACATCATTTTATGGAATTTTCCAAGCTGTTTAAAGGCACAGTCAACTTAGTGTGTGTAAACTTCTGACCCGCTGGAATTGTGATACAGTGAATTCTAAGTGAAATAATCTGTCTGTAAACAACTGTTGGAAAAATTACTTGTGTCATGCACAAAGTAGATGTCCTAACCGACTTGCCAAAACTATAGTTTGTTAACCAGGCATTTGTGGAGTGTTTGAAAAACAAGTTTTAATGACTCCAACCTAAGTGTATGTAAACTTCCGACATCAACTGTATATTCTAGTCATTTGGCAGCCGATTTTAACCAGAGACACTTACCTATTTAAGTTGAATGCTCATATTGTAAGGAAACCACATATCCCCATTATTACAAGTAAATCCGTCTAAATAGGCGCTATCTTTTTGGTGGTAGTAAGAAAAGACAAGTGTGTGTATGAGTGCAAGAAAGACAAGTACAACAGTTAAGTGTTGTCAGTGACTCACCGACAGCGTCCCCAGATCCAGGTGTGAAAAGGTTGGTGGTCTGAGACAATCTCTGGATGAACTGAGCGATGCTCTCCCCGTTCCCCTGCGGAGCCCCCAGAGACCCCATCATGGTGGAGAGGACCCCCTGGACAATACCTGTAAACAGCTCCGGGCTCAGTGATGGATCCCCTCCACCCCCAGGGGCCGCCTGGGGAGGGGGGGTAGGGGTGCCTTGGCCAGGGGGAGGCTCCTGGCCAGGTGGGGGTACGGGTGAGGGTCGGGAGAAGATGGGTTGGTTAGCCTAGAAATGGGAGAGGAACTATTGGGTAACTACTGGGTGACACTTTGTTGCACAGTCATCTAGTTGTCTAGAGTTTACTTCTACTAATTGCGACTACTTCAACTAATGACCACAACTTCGACTTCTACTAATGACGACAGCTTTGACTAATTACAACAACTTCTACTAATTACAACTTCTACTAATGATGACAGCTTTGACTAATTCAGACTTCTATACATTTCGCCGACTTCCGACAACTCCGACAAATTCAGCCAACTTCGGCCTAATTGCTGAGGCTCCGACTTCTACTAATTAGGACTACTTTAATTACAACTACTACTAATTAGGACTACTTCAATTTCTATTACAGCGTGATAACAGAGTAATTACATAATTATTACCTAAGAGTTACTTTTCAGTCACATTGATTATAAGAGTTACCAATATGGTTCAATAATTTCCTCTCTCACCTGGATGAAGTCTGACATTCCCTGGAAGAACCCTGGGACTCCAGGTACGGTCACAGTGATGTGTGGGTTAGCTCCAGAACCAGAGGCTCCTGGCCCACTAGCTCCACCCAGCAGGGAGCCCAGGAGTTGGGCTAGGTTGGCCTCGGCGACCCCCTCCGGTGGCTGGCCCATGGAAGTGGTGTTGGTGGTGTGGGTGGTGGTCTGGCCAGATGTGTTCGCCCCACAGGAGGCGTGGGGAGGGACGGGATTGGAGGAGGAGAAGGAGGAGGAGGCAGAAGAGGATGAAGAGGAGGAGGTAGAGAAAGAGAAGGAGTGGGAGGCTGAGGAAGAGCTGGTGGATGTCTGGTCACCTGGAGGAACTGGGAAAAAGAAGACTTCTGAGTTGTTGCCCATTTTCTTTGAACACTACAAAATAAAACCTATCATTCACCCAATATAATAATCAATAAATCAACCAATCAATCACTCACCTTGCTGTCCAGGCATCTGTTGTCCAGGCATCTGTTGTCCAGGCATCTGTTGTCCAGGCATCTGTTGTCCAGGCATCAGTAGCTGTCCAACCAGACCACTGATCATCTGAGTTAGGGGAGAGGAAGCCAGAGGTGTGCCCTGGAAGAAGAGAAGAAATGGATGAAGAGATCAGTTGATTGGTTGAATCAGGTGTGTTAGAGCAGGGCCGGAACAAAAGTCTGCAAAACCAGTAGCTCTCCAGGAGGATTGGCCACCCCTGTCAAAGTACAACAGCACAAGGACATAAGAGACCAAACTCGTTCCTCACAGACTTCTCTCCTCACCTGAAGGTTCTGTTGCCCGCCAGCAGGGGGCACTGAAGCCCTGAGGTTGATGGTGGTGCCCCTGGTGCCCACAGGCTGGGGGATGTGGGGGGAGAAGGAGGGGTGCGTGATCACCACCCTGGCTCCAGGGGGCAGAGGCCCGTGAGGGTGAGGGGGGGCAGAGGGGTCAGAGCTGGGGCTGGTCCTGGGGACGCCTGCTCCTGGTTGCCCGGGTTGACCTGTGGCAGCAGCGTTTGCCATGGCAGCAGCCTGCTGAGAGATCTGGTGAACGATGGCCTGCATGAACTCTGGAGGAAGGCCTGCGATTTGGACTGGAGTAGCACCTTCAGATTGAGAGAGTACAGAGATAAATAGTTGATATAACGGTCAGCAACATCCTAGGGACTGGTGGTTCAGAGACTGTGGTATAGGGGTCTGGTGTATATACCATAACGAACATAGTGTGATGTAGGAGTCAAAAGCACTCACCAGGCTGTCCAGTACCCATAGGGATCTGTTGTCCTTGGACCTGAGGGCCGCTGCCAGATTCTAAGAGAGACCAACCAGGGAGAAGACATTACCTTACAACTCTGAATATGTATACTGGGTATGCAAGTTTTTGCTACATTCCAGCTCTCCTCAGACACACCTATACGTTTCCTATAGGAGATCAACAATGACTACGGTCTCTCTCGGTTTGGAATGATTATCTAATGTACTGATTATTTGGTACGCATGAAAGACAGTTAGGGCATGACAACTCCAAGATGAGCCAAGAGCAAGAGAGAGAGAAAATAACAAAGGTGTCCCCTCCCTCACCATCCAGGTTCATCTGCATCATTACCACAGGCTCCATGGTCTGGTGGGTGATTCTGATCACATGCGGAGGCCCCTGGCCCTGAATTGGCTGCTGATTGGCTGCGTTGGGCTGTGGAAGCGGGGCCTGGCCCTCTGATTGGCCAGGAGCCTGAGAGGGTTGGGCCCAGCCCTCGGCTGCATGCCTCCCATTGGACGTCATGGTCACTGTGGTTCCCAAATTTCCGAGGTTCCCCAGGTTTCCTAAGTTTCCAAGGTTTATCTGAAGACACAAGTCAAGTTAGTAACGTCCCAAGAAAATGGTGCGCATGTACAAAGTTACATTTGAAAAGACCTACAGCTAAATGCTGGTAAAAGGTATGAATGGCTGGTGATTTGAATCCACCAACCAGTGAGGTTTAGTTTTAGAACCTGGTGCTAAAATGACTGAGAGTATATGTGGAAGAATCTCTCCACACAGTGACCTACCGGAATGGGGGTGTGGTGTGGCATTCCACCCTGCAGCAGGACGGGGGAGCCGTAGTGGGACATGGGCCGAACCACGTGGAGGTGACGGGGGGGAGGAGTGGCCAGGTTACAACGTAGGTCACTAAGGGCAACCAGGGTGTTGCCAAGGAGACGTAGAGACTCCCCGACCAGGTTGAGAACGTGCTGGTCTTCTTCTCTTTCCTGGATCTGTGAAGACAGATGAACAAAGTGGCGATTGATTCACATGTGGTTTATTCAAGTCTGTTTGGGGCTCCATTTTACTCATGCAAAGCAGCACTGTGACTGACCTATTCAAAAAGACTAAACTCTGCGGCGCAGTTTATGTTGTAACTTTTCTTCTCATGGACACCATTGAAGTTAAAGGAGGAATATGTAACAGGAGTGTGATAATGTGTTGCACAGGTTGAATAGGTAGTCGCTGTGCAACTGAATATAATGGAGTCGTAGTGTTTACGTTGTTGTTGTAGTCTGCTGAAGTGGCAGCCCCAAGGATGGAGTGAGTTCTCTCTATGAAGGGACGAAGCCTCTCCTCCACCCTCCTCACCTCTGACAACACCTCCACTAGCGCTGCTGGGCTGGGGTGGCTGGGGAGGGAGTAGAGGAAGCAGAGAGAGAGAGAGAGAGAGAGAGAGAGAAAGAGGTGTGTGTTCAGTAGGCATGAAACAGGAGAATGCGTTTTGATTCTATTTGAAACACTACGCGGTGCCCTCCTGAGCACTTACTTGGGCCCGGGGTGGGGTGGTCCCTCTGTCTGGCTGGAGGAGGTGGGAGGGGGAGGTGGTGGAGCAGGAGGGGAGGTGTCCATAGGCTGGGATGCTCCTGCAGTGGCAGCTGTAGCGGAAGAGGATGAGGAGGAGGAAGAGGAGGAGGTGGACTGAGATGTCTCCGGCTCGGCTTGAGATGGAACACCACTGGGCTGTCCCTGCAAACACAAACATGTTGTCTAAAAGGTAAATTAGGCACTGAAAATAGATTCCTGTATAGTATAGAATAATAGCATAGCATAACATAGCATAGTATGCGAGTTGTTACTGTACCTCCAGTCTGTGGATCAGAGACTGGGTATCCCTTAGCAAGTTCTCAGCCAATTGCAGCCTCATCCTGGGCTCGCTCTGCACTGATTGGTCAACGTTGATATGCACATCCACTGAACCGTTGCTCTACAAACAAGACAGATCATAAACATACCCTAATAGCAATGTAATAGACAGATCATAAACATACCCTAATGGTAATGTAATAGACAGATCATAAACATACCCTAATAGTAATGTAATAGACATATAATAGACATATATCTATGTGTATACATATTCCTTGATTTTGAAAGAGAAGCAATTTTTTTTGTCCATTTAAATAACATCAAATTGATCAGAAATACAGTGTAGACATTGTTAATGTTGTAAATGACTATTGTAGCTGGAAACGGCTGATTTTTAATGGAATATCTACATAGGCGTACAGAGGCCCATTATCAGCAGCCATCACTCCTGTGTTCCAATGGCATGTTGTGTTAGCTAATCCAAGTTTATCATTTTAAAAGGCTAATAGATCATTGGAAAACCCTTTTGCAATTATGTTAACACAGTTGAAAACTTTTGTTCTGATTAAAGAAGCAATAAAACTGGCCTTCTTTAGACTAGTTCAGCATCTGGAGCATCAGCATTTGTGTGTTCTATCACAGGCTCAAAATGGCCAGAAACAAATAACTTTCTTCTGAAACTCGTCAGTCTATTCTTGTTCTGAGAAATGAAGGCTATTCCATGCGAGAAATTGCCAAGAAACTGAAGATCTCGTACAACGCTGTGTACTACTCCTTCCTACTCCTCTTTCTATTCTGGTTAGAGCCCGTTTGTGCTGTTCTGTGAAGGGAGTAGTATACAGCGTTGTATGAGATCTTCAGTTACTTGGCAAATTCTCACATGGAATACCCTTCATTTCATCAGGCCAGAGAATCTTGTTTCTCATGGTGTGAGAGTCCTTTAGGTGCCCTTTGGCAAACTCCAAGCGGGCTGTCAAGTGCCTTTTACTGAGGAGAGGCTTCCATTTGGCCACTCTACCACAAAGGCCTGATTGGTGGAGTGCTGCAGAGATGGTTGTCCTTCTGGAAGGTTCTCCTATCTCCACAGAGGAACTCTGGAGCTCTGTCAGAGTGACCATCGGGTTCTTGGTCACCTCCCTGACCAAGGCCCTTCTCCCCCGATTGCTCAGTTTGGCCGGGTTCCAAACTTCTTGGTGGTTCCAAACTTCTTCCATTTTAGAATGATGGAGGCCACTGTGTTCTTGGGGACCTTCAATGCTGCAGACATTTTTTGGTAGCCTTCCCCAGATCTGTGCCTTGACACAATCCTGTCTCGGAGCTCTACGGACAATTCCTTTGACCTCGTGGCTTGGTTTTTGCTCTGACATGTACTGTCAACTGTGGGACCTTATATAAACAGGTGTGTGTCTTTCCAAATCATGTCCAATTAATTGAATTTACCACAGGTGAACCGCAATCAAGATGTAGAAACATCTCAAGGATGATCAATGGAAACAGGATGTACCTGAGCTCAATCTCGAGTCTCATAACAAAGGGTCTGAATACTTATGTAAATAAGGTATTTCTGTTTTAAAGTGTTAATACATTTGTAAAAATGTCAAAAAAACTGTTTTTGCTTTGTCATTATGGGATATTGTGTGTAGATTGATGATGAAAATGTTTTATTTAATCAATTTTAGAGTAAGAGTTTTAGAGTAAGAGTTTAATTTCGAGTCTCATAGCAAAGGGTCTGAATACTTACGTTAATAAGGTATCTGTTTTTTAGGTTTAATACATTTGCAAACGTTTCTAAAAAACTGTTTTCGCGTCGTCGTTATGGGGTATTGTGCGTAGATTGCTGATGATTTTTATTTATTTAATCCATTTTAGAATAAGGCTGTAACGTAACAAAATGTGGAAAGATTCAAGGGGTCTGAATACTTTCCGAAGGCGCTGTATATGACAGTAATAAGGAAGACTGACTCGAGTGCTGGTGCTGACTCTGGTATTCCTTCCTGCTTCTCCCACTCCTGCCATCATCTGCTGCACTTGCATCTTCCAAGGAAACCACAGTTATTACACTTGTATTACTTCATTGTTAATACACTCGATGTTCAACAAATCCTACAGACACATTTGGTACCGATTAAAACTGTTTGATTCAATACATTTTTTGGTGCTCAATATTTTTTCTGAATAAAGACTATGAAACAGCTGCACAGTGCACACCAACACACAACCTTGACTCACCTGTATCTGCTGAGGGTCCATGATGTTGACGGGCAGGTTAAAGGTTCCCAGCATGACGTAGCTGTTCCCGTTGCGGTCCTGGGGGCCTCCCTGGGAGGAGGTGGTGGCACCTCCCTCTGTTCCCCCTGAGGACACTCCTCCTCCCCCACCGCCAGACTGGGAGGTCTGAGGAGGAGCACGCTCCACCAGGTGGATCACCTTACCAGCCACATCTGAGAGGAGGCCATAGGAGGAGAGAATGAGAGTGGAGGAGAGAGAATGAGAGTGGAGGACAGAGGAGAGAGAAGGAGAGAGGACAGAGGAGAGAGAAGGAGAGAGGACAGAGGAGAGAGAAGGAGAGAGGACAGAGAATAAGAGTAGAGGATGACAGGAGGACAGAGAAGCAGAGTGGAGGACAGAGAAGCAGAGTGGAGGCCAGAGAAGCAGAGTGGAGGACAGAGAAGCAGAGTGGAGGACAGAGAAGCAGAGTGGAGGACAGAGAAGCAGAGAGGAGGACAGAGAAGCGGAGAGGAGGGCAGAGAAGAAGAGAGGAGGGCAGAGAAGAAGAGAGGAGAAAAGACGGGGAGAGAAGAGAAGTCCGGGGGTTACTGGAGCAAGGTGCTCTCATGTACATTCTCAATAACACAAGATGTCCAGCAATGTTAACTGTTTAGCTGCTTTACAACAGTGCAGAGACTATGTATGTAGTATATTACTTACTGTGTCCTTTGAATAGAATAGTTGCTGGCTTTTTTACTCACTGTATTCGTTCAGTGTCCTCTCATCCTGCAGCACTCTGCCCTGGTAGATTAGTCTCTGCTTGTCCACTGGGATCTCCACTGATGCAGCTATGTGTTCTTTGAACTCCTTCACTGTCAACTGAGGGAGAGGTTGAACGCTCACTACATTGCTAGTACAGAGCTGAATAAATATATTTCCCACTCATAAGTGTACAATACATAGGCCACATAGGAGTAGCCTGGAATCTAAACTGATATGTTCCGTTTGATTTCAGATTAAGACCGAAGCAGACAACAACAACAACAGGAAGTCACAGCCTACCTCCCTGCGGACAGTGTAGCTCCTGCTCTGGGAGTCCAGGGTCTTCACAGTGACCTCTATGGTGTTTGCTGACTCCTCCATGGTTTCTCTGCTCGAGCACAGAGAAATACAGTCAGCAAATGTATTTTCTCCCAGAAAATGTTCACCCATGAAGACAAATGGGGTGTATTCATTACGGAAAACGTTTAAGAAGCATTTCGCTACACCCGCAATAACATCTGCTAAATCCGCAATAACATCTGCTAAATATGTGTATGTGATTAATACAATTTGATTTGCCCCGCCCGCCACAAAGTCGATTGGTACCCAGATCGTTAATAGTACTGTACCATAGTACGGTACCTGTTTTGGGTAATTTCACTTGAATCAGGGTTGTTGTTAGCTTGCTAGCCAGCTATCATAGCTGGCTAATCCAAATGGAATTATCAGGAAGCCAGCTAACCTCCCAGAGGAACTTCTTTGTCTTCGTTCAATGTCAAAGCACGGCAATTCCGTTACTTTCTCTGCATCCAACGGAATACACGGTAGGTGAAATTGCAATGGTATTACATGAGCAAATAGGTACTTTGTCTATTCTTCAAATATTTAAAGTTCATATTCCGTTCAATAGTTGCTAAAAAAAAGTGCGACACCACCTATTCGGGCAAGGACCCATATGACGCACAAAATGCGAGTGTCCATTTTAAATGCCTGTTTGTTTTAGTATGAGTCTGAGTGTGAGAGAAGAGTGTAATAACTGACTACAGTTAAACTAAATTGACCAATTATCAGTTTACCGATGCAGTTTGACTGTGTGTCTAATGTACTCTACTGTATGCTCTCCCTCCTAATGTTCTTTCTATCTCTCCAAGACCCTTACTTCCTTCCTCTGGCCCTTGGGAATTAGATTTGGAGCAGTGTTCCCTCTATTCATCCCTCACTCCTTCACCTCTTTCTCATCCCAGCTTGAGCTTAATCCTGCCTATTTTTAGCTGAAGCCAGGATGGTTGGTGTGTGTTAATGGGCACAGTGTTAACCTTACCTTCATGACACAATGTTCAGCTTGTGTAAAGAGGGTGTGAGAGGAGAGGGAACACAAGAGGCCATATGCACTGATTGGAAATAACTGGACAGTTGAGAACAAATTCCACAGACATTGCTTTCACCTTTCCTGTGTTCTGAAATTAGCCCAGATGTAGGGTGGTTGGCGGGGAGTGAAAGTCACCATTAACTACAGAGATGGATATATACACACACTTAACATTTTTTTCTTCCAATCATCCTTGCCAAAGGCATAGAATAGTCACCATCTAATAAACTGAATATCTATGTATTTCCACAGCTTCCACTAGTGGCAATAAAGAATAACGCCGCAGCTGTAGAAATGTCATGATTTAATTCAACATAAAAGGCAGGGATGAGCACTGCATAGGTATTCATAATTTACAATTCACTTTCTTACAAAATGAATATTCAAACATTCAAAGATGTAGATACCACAAATGTACAGCATACAAAAGGTGTCAATTTAAAGTCAAACGGCAGAGTATTCCCAAAACAAAACCAACCAGCACAAAAAGCCAGAACAGATTGATGGTTTATCATAAAGTCAGAACTAATCCCAGATCAGTTTGATGATGGCCCCCTGCATAACGGTTAATGTTAGGATTTCAGCAGGGTGGGCTTTCAGCAGGGTGGGCTTTCAGCAGGGTGGGCTTTCAGCAGGGTGGGCTGGTCCTATATATTTGTGTAAGGTCAACTTCATTCCAGAGTGATATGAGAAAGGCAATAAAACATGTTTTTTTTAAAAAGAGGTAAACATCTGAATGTGTCCCCCAATGGCATCCTGTTCCCCATATAGTGCACTACTTTTGACCAGAGCCAAATGTGCACTCTTTAGGGAATAGGGTGCCATTTGAGTTGGAACCCAACTCTTGTTCTCTGTTCATTCCAATAAGAAAAGAGAAAACAACAAAATGTTCATCTTTGAGACCCCAGTGTTTATGCCTATGAAAATAAACACACTTAAGCTGTGGGATGTTTCACTCAAGCAACATTAAAACAACCATTAACATGTTTAAAACTATTTAAAAGGCAACAAGGAGCTCAATGTGAACGTGGTTTAAAAATAAGAAGTCTATGTTTGGTCCCATATTCACCCATGTTAACAGTTTGTCTTGTGAGTTGCTATGGTCTGCAAGGCAGTGAGATGCTTAGTTTCAGCTCGATCCAATTGATCTCCGTCAGTCTCGTTATGAACAGCAGTGATTAAGCTCAGCTCAGTTTGGTGCTTAATCACCTGATAAAAGGAATCTTGAAAAGAAATATGAATCATCTTACCAGAGTGTGCATTTCATTGTCATTATGATAAAAAGGAAAGATAAATAAATACCTATACTGTACATAACAGAAAAGTAAAACCCTTTTGAAAATAAATAGCCAAAGTGTTTGATGAACTCAGAAGACCTTCAGAGGTGTCCAGGTCCTTTAACTCATGTTGGAAAGTCAGAAAGCATACAAAGTCCTTGAAAACAGTAGCAGACAAAACCAGAGATGGGAGTATTGGTGTGAGATGGTGTCCGGAGGAACAGATTGTCTCCACCCTCCATCATATTCTCTCACTAACCAAATCTCTCCCTCAACATACCAAACCCATCTTTCCCTCCATCTCTCCCTTTCACAGTCTCAATCTCTTTCCACATAATAGTTTCTTACTTCTCTCTCTCTCCCTCTGTCTATCCACCCCTTCTTATCTCAATATATCCTATCCCTCGCTCCCTCCCTCCTCCTCCTCTCTGGTAGAACATACGGGCCACAGTAACATAGAAGATATAGTAACTGTAGAAGACAGATTTGTTTGATAGAGGCCCAGGACCTCCCGATCGTCCTTCTATCCCGCCATCTTTTCCCTCCTCCCTCCTCCTCTCTCTGTGATTGGCAGTAGATAGATCCATTTGAGTCAGTCTTCTTTCCTCTTTTGTCCAGGGAGGCTGCAGGTCTGCTCCTCCATGTCGTAATGGTCCACACTGAAGCCGTTGACCAGGGGGGCTGTGTGGGGGGTAGAGGGGGTTGTCCTGGAGGAGAGGAGGTACTCCTGAGCAAAGTCTGGGTGCTGCTCTACGAACCGACAGAAGTCATCTACAGACGGATATAGAGAGAGGGAAGGACAGAGCGAAAGAGAGATTGTAATTACAGCGTTGGCCGTGGTCCCGTTAGTTGGACGCTCTTAACCACAGTGATTTACAGTTAGTGCATTCAACTTAAAGTAGCTAGGTGAAACAACCACATATCACAATCATAGCAAGTAACATTTTTCCTCAATAAAGCAACTATCAGCAAAGTCAATGCTAGTAAGAAAAGACGAGTGAGAGCGTTAGAGCAAGAAAGGGCGTTAGTGTGTGATATCACCGTGTGTGATCTTCCCCGCGTCAAGTGTGTCGATCGCTGAGAACAACTCTGTGACGTCAACCTCCGCTACTCCCAACGCCGTTCTCAAAATGGACGCCAGATCCTTTTCCACGATCGCCCTGTCCTCCTTCGCCTCGTACATCTGACCAGGGTCAGGACATAGGACAGTTATAACGTTTTATATAGCAGACGTTTTATATATTGTCTAGGTATTTCTATTATAAATGCCTTATAAGAGCAGACAAAGATATTATAATGGTTTCAAAGAGCAGACATTGGGTTCTTATAGTGCTTCAGAGGAACTGTTATAAAGCTTCATTGCCTGTCACTCACCCCAAAGGCCAGCCTGAGGGTGTCCATGGCTTTCGAGGGTTGACACGCCACAGACAGGGCTATCACATACTCCCTGATGTCGATCTGACCATCTCCATGCTTCAGAGAGGGAGAGAGAGGGAGAGAGGGAGTAAGGGAGAGAGAGGGTAAGAGAGAGAGAGAGAGAGAGTAAGAGAGAGAGAGGGAGTAAGGGGAGAGAGAGGGAGTAAGGGAGAGAGAGGGAGAGAGAGAGAGAGAGAGAGTAAGAGAGAGAGAGAGAGAGAGTAGAGAGAGAGAGAGAGAGAGAGAGAGGGAGAGTGAGAAGGAGTAAGGGAGAGAGAAGGAGTAAGGGAGAGAGAGGGAGTGAGAAGGAGTAAGGGAGAGAGGGAGAGGGAGAGAGAAGGAGTAAGGGAGGGAGAGGGGAGAGAAGGAGTAAGGGAGAGAGAGGGAGAGAGAGGGAGTAAGGGAGAGAGAGAGGGAGTAAGGGAGAGAGAGAGAGGGAGAGAGGGAGTAAGGGAGAGAGAGGGAGTAAGGGAGAGAGAGGGAGAGAGGGAGTAAGAGAGAGAGGGAGAGAGGGAGAGAGAGGGAGTAAGGGAGAGAGAGGGAGAGAGAGGGAGTAAGGGAGAGAGCAAGAAAAGAACACTAATGGTTATTTATTTCTCCTAATTTGATTGATTGACTGAATAAAATCAGTGTGTTGGACACTATGTGAGTTATACACTGTGTGTTAGATACCTACCTGGTTGAAGAGGCTGTGTAACTCTGTGAGCATGTCTGTCACAGGTAGGTCGAGGTAATGAGCAAAGTCCCCCAATCCCAGTCTGTATCCCCAAAGTTTCCTGGCTTTGCTAGCCTGCTGCTCTAACACTGTATCTGTCGTCCCCGCTCTCAGCCTGCACATAGAAAATACATGGTTAAGAAATACATTTCCTACTGTCCAGGCTTGTGGCTAGAAGCTTGGTTTTGTCCATTTAATGCAGCGGTATTCAAAGTCTGGGCGCAAGTATTGCAGTGGGGTCACCAAATTAAATATATATATAAAAATTGGGAACCAGTACAGATTATTTTATGGGACAATATACAAACTTTATTGATAAATAATTTGAAATTTGATTGAGTAAATGTATGTATTGGTTGTCTTAATGTTGATAGGAGAGATGAGAATGTAATGAATTGAAGGTTATTTGTTGCTGTGAAAATAAAAATGTACCGGTTTTAAGGATGTGTCATTAGATTTGGGGTGGGAAGAATTTCTGGCGCCAAAAATGGGGTCCCCGCTGAAAAAGTTTGAAAACCACAGATTTAAATGGAAAAATCAAGTACATCTCAAATAATTTGAAATACTATACTTTCTAGTATCTGAATCTATTCAACATATTCCTTTGACATAGATCTGCCATTTTCCTTAGTACTATTTCCCAGTATTATCAGTAAACCCAGTAGTATTTCCTAGTAAACCCACTAGCATTTCAGTAGTATTACCCACTATTATAACTAAACCCAGTAGTATTTCAGTACCATAACCCCAGTATTGTCAATATGTCCAGTTTAATTTCAGTACTATTTCCCAGTATTATCAGTAAACCCTGTAGGATTTCCCAGTTCGACCAGTAAACCCAGTAATATTAGTCGTAGTATTTCCCAGTAATATTAGTCGTAGTATTTCCCAGTAACCCCAGTAATATTAGTCGTAGTATTTTCCAGTAAACCCAGTAATATTAGTCGTAGTATTTCCCAGTAAACCCAGTAATATTAGTCGTAGTATTTTCCAGTAAACCCAGTAATATTAGTCGTAGTATTTTCCAGTAAACCCAGTAATATTAGTCGTAGTATTTTCCAGTAAACCCAGTAATATTAGTCGTAGTATTTCCCAGTAAACCCAGTAATATTAGTCGTAGTATTTTCCAGTAAACCCAGTAATATTAGTCGTAGTATTTCCCAGTAAACCCAGCAATATTAGTCGTAGTATTTCCCAGTAAACCCAGTAATATTAGTCGTAGTATTTCCCAGTAAACCCAGTAATATTAGTCGTAGTATTTCCCAGTAAACCCAGTAATATTAGTCGTAGTATTTCCCAGTAAACCCAGTAATATTAGTCGTAGTATTTCCCAGTAATATTAGTCGTAGTATTTCCCAGTAAACCCAGTAATATTAGTCGTAGTATTTCCCAGTAATATTAGTCGTAGTATTTCCCAGTAAACCCAGTAATATTAGTCGTAGTATTTCCCAGTAAACCCAGTAATATTAGTCGTAGTATTTTCCAGTAAACCCAGTAATATTAGTCGTAGTATTTCCCAGTAAACCCAGTAATATTAGTCGTAGTATTTCCCAGTAAACCCAGTAATATTAGTCGTAGTATTTCCCAGTAAACCCAGTAATATTAGTCGTAGTATTTTCCAGTAAACCCAGTAATATTAGTCGTAGTATTTTCCAGTAAACCCAGTAATATTAGTCGTAGTATTTCCCAGTAAACCCAGTAATATTAGTCGTAGTATTTCCCAGTAATATTAGTCGTAGTATTTCCCAGTAAACCCAGTAATATTAGTCGTAGTATTTTCCAGTAAACCCAGTAATATTAGTCGTAGTATTTCCCAGTAAACCCAGTAATATTAGTCGTAGTATTTCCCAGTAAACCCAGTAATATTAGTCGTAGTATTTCCCAGTAAACCCAGTAATATTAGTCGTAGTATTTCCCAGTAATATTAGTCGTAGTATTTCCCAGTAATATTAGTCGTAGTATTTCCCAGTAATATTAGTCGTAGTATTTCCCAGTAAACCCAGCAATATTAGTCGTAGTATTTCCCAGTAAACCCAGTAATATTAGTCGTAGTATTTCCCAGTAAACCCAGTAATATTAGTCGTAGTATTTCCCAGTAAACCAGTAATATTAGTCGTAGTATTTCCCAGTAAACCCAGTAATATTAGTCGTAGTATTTCCCAGTAAACCCAGTAATATTAGTCGTAGTATTTCCCAGTAAACCCAGTAATATTAGTCGTAGTATTTCCCAGTAAACCCAGTAATATTAGTCGTAGTATTTCCCAGTAAACCCAGTAATATTAGTCGTAGTATTTCCCAGTAAACCCAGCAATATTAGTCGTAGTATTTCCCAGTAAACCCAGTAATATTAGTCGTAGTATTTCCCAGTAAATCCAGTATTATTTCCCCAGTATGACACCCTTAAAATTTCACAAAACGAGGTAAAGAGATCACTCATCCCCTACCTACCCAGTCAGACACCTAAACAAAAACAGAATGTACGATTTTAGAATAAACATTTATAACATTTTGAAATGTTCTTATTCATTCAACATCAACGTTTTGTTACATCAGCAAAACAATTCTGTTTTTAAAAACTATTAAGGACCTGTAATAACGCTTAACAACCAATAGTAAAGTAAATCCCAACTCACCCGAGCCTTCGCGCTAGTCTATTGAACTGCAGTAGGCTGCTGTTGCTAGGGACACGCATTGGGCCCTTTGCTAGGCTCAGCTGGCAGTCATCAAACGACAGGTCTGTGATGGGCAGCTCCAGGGCCCTATCAGAGCACGGAGAGAGCAGTCAGGACCCACCCCCTGACATGTCAGATATACTGTATATGTTGCAGGCATTTAGAGAAGTATAAAACACACAGATAGCCAGATGTAAACGATGCAACCTGGGGAGGCCACACACACACACACACACAACTAACTTGGCCATGATGCTTCTGACATTATTGGCGAACAGAGCAGGGTTGTTCTTCTCTTCCTCAGAAGGAGTGTAGAGAGGCAGGTACTGCATGGAAGAAAAACTCATTGTTATCACCTGCCCATCTTCCATTTCTCTTTCTTCAAGAGAGATTGGACGTCCGCACGCAATAAGACGCCCCACTATGTAACAATGGCGTCATATTTGCTGAGTCCACCTTTAAAAAAGAACCGTTACCTCAATCTCTATGGGGTTGTGAAACTGGCACAGTGTCAGCCACAGTATCTCAAACCTGAGTGGAAAGCGAGAGAGAGTAATCAGTTGATTCAGAAAGAAAAAAGGGGGAGGGGTGATGAGAGAATAGAGAGGAGTTGCGCATGGGGATATTGTGAAGATTAACCACAGGCCTAAAAACACAACATCCTCGTCCAATCTAAAACATATCGCCAGATGTGTGCCGCTTTTGAATATTGATGAGTGATTGTCAAGGACGCACAGAAATCCCAAAATGTGTGGAGCTTTTGTTTGCAATGTGTGATCTATAGGCTAAGAGAGCTGTTGTAGTAGTGTGAGAAGAAAACCTATTTGGTGAGAATTACAACACAGGGTACAACGTCTATTCTAGCTCCTAAAGGGGCAGTAGCCTACCTTGGGTGTAAAAAAAAAGGTTTTTATCTGCAGATATTCTATTGCTATTTATTTTGTTCCCAATCAAATTTACATGTTAATAGTATCTTCTGATTACAATTATTATGTCTCATATTTTACCCAAATGCAATCTATTAGCTTCCAAAATATAAGTACTGGAAGTATATCTAGCTGTCCGATAACGCATTCTGATTGAACGGCTGGTCCTGTACTTTGTAAAAACAGAGTACATGTTGGGAAAAGGTCTTGGTTCCTTTCTAAACATAGCAATGTGAATGCAAAGAGGACTCTGTCCACAAAATAGGTGAAGCGACCTGGCTAAAGAGTTGAGTCCTCATTCAAAGGCAAGGGCAGTATGAATACAAAGAAACTGAGTTCACTTTAAAGAGGACTGAGATGGGTTCTTTTAAAGAGGCCTATATGTGAAAACACCCTAAGAGACAGAGAGACCTAGAGACAGAGAGATGAAAATAACGAGGAAGAGATACTCACGCTCCAGGGCCTTGCCATGTCCACGTGATCGTATCCTGTTGGAAGAGGAAATTAGTTACACAGCAAGAATGGGGCCTACACAGAGGCTGCATCTGAATACTTTACACTGGCTTCCTCTCCTCTGTGGGCCAGAGACACAGACGCATGAATAGGGATCAAATCGTACGACGTACATCATTGTCTGTTTTTGTCCGTCAAAAACTCAAGCCAAATATTTTCAGACGAGTTCTATCTGTCTAAAGACAGACCATTTGTGCATTTGTCAGACAATCTGTTGTCATTCATCTGTCAACAGAAAACTCCCATTGAAAAAGCATTGGCTCCATCCGAAATACTCGAACACAAAATCACAGTGTGCTCATGGCCTAAATGAGTGACACACAGCAGGACTAGCGCCTACACAGAGGCTGCATCTCAATACTCTACAGAGGCTTCCTTTCCCCTCTCCTTCGTCTACAATGGTCTGAAAACTATGTACAAGTGAAAGCAACTTGGGGCATCTTCTATTTGAGACTTGCTTTGACTTTCAGTTATTTTGTGCTATTGCAGGTCAAGAGGAGAGGACGACATTGTAGAAATTAAATATCACTCCGCACGATTATGAAGCCACTCAAAACGGACACAGACTGACTCACGCCTTGAGAAGAGAGAATCTGTCAACGGACGAAGGGAGGGAGAGGGGAAGGAAAGATATGGAAAGGAAAGTAGGAATGGAGAGAGGGTGGTTTGGAGGAGAAGAGGGAGGGAAGGAGAGTAGTTGTATGCTTACCATTTTGTTGGGATAACGTAGGACTACTGGTTGGACTGGAACTGCTGGAATGAAGGCCCCTGAGAGAGAGAAATGTTACTGAGTGAGCTCGAGTGTGTGTCTATGCGTATTTGTGTGTGTGTGTGTGTGTCTATGTGAGCATATTCATACTCTCCCATATATACCGTATACCGGTTACTTGGAAATAGCCACGGGATGGTTTTTCAATACTGCTGTAACTATCATTTTTTTTATAAATGTGAATATTTCTAGGTACTTAAGTATACTGAAAAATATATATAAAACGCAACATGTAAAGCATAAGTACGATGTTTCATGAACTGAAATAAAAGATCTCCGAAATTTTCCAAATGCATACAAAGCTTATTTCTCTCAAATGTAATGCACAAATGGATTTCTCCTTTTCCAAAATAATCCATCCACCTGACAGGTGTGGCATATCAAGAAGCTGATTAAACAGCATGATCGCTACACAGGTGCACCTTGTGCTGGGGACAATATAGAGCTGACCCTATTTAGTCGACTGGTCGATTGTTTGGTCGCTAGGCTGTTGGTGGGCCGAGCGGTCTAAAAGATATGTTTTTATGGCATATGAGACACCGGTCTGATTCCCGCCTGTCTCAGTGGACTAATCCATTGCTGAGGCCGCGGGGTTGGCTCACCATTATCACCAATAGTGCATTTACCGTTCATTCCCATCATTTCTAATGTTTTGTTACGGCCATTTCTGTTAATGCATTCAATACATTCTTATATTCTTTAACCTTTCTCATTGTCGAGGGGACCACACAACCTATGCTACATTTGTGAGGAACAAGTTTTGGTTTATTTCATTCCATTTAGGAGTTGTCAATCAATTCATTGTCGTTTGTTTGTAGCGCTCCTGTCAATGTTGAGTAAGGACGCACACCTGATTATACATAGAAGTAGGCCGAGGCCACCTGGCCTGCACACAAATGTAGGCCTATAAAAATGTGCCCAATTGGGGATCTGATAGTATTTCTGATTGTCTTAATGCACCACCACCGTGGAACTTCTCAAAGTAATAAATTCTTCACCTCAAACAGCAAGTAAACAAAGTCTGTTCTTACATGACATTAGTTCCTCAACTCAGCCTAGTTAAAATCTTTCAACCACTCACCGTGAAAAGAAAAAGAATGGTCATGCTCTGATCCAGTGGAAACGTCATAAAATAAGCCTACCTGATTATTTCTTATCCCTTTCGCAAATAGCCTACAGCTATGTCTGTCTGGAGCTGACTGGAGCAGGAAACTGAGGGCCCAGAAAATGTTACACAATGTTGCAAGTTTGCTAGTGCTAGCTTCAGGATGGACCAAGTTAATAAATAACGCAATGTTTCAAGCTCCTTGCAGACAGGCCATGCGTAGCCAATTAGATTTATAGAATTTTTTTTTTTTTTTATCAAGATATTTTCTACCTGCAGGCTGCAATGTTATTTGTTGGCCTTATGTAGGCTATTTTTATATAGTTGGCAATGGCAATAGAAGTTACTTTGAGAATTTTGATTAAGTACATGATAATAATTTTGAGATACGAAGACTATTATAAATGAAAAGAAAACTGTTCCACGAAAATGTGCACATAAAAAGAATAACTGGCATGCAGATCGGTAGAAATGGTAAGATAAATTGGCACTCCAAATGGTAGCCTATTCGTAGCATTACAGCCGGAGCTGAAAAGCAGACTCTGTAAAGGCCAGCAGCAGTAGGAGGAAGATGCCACAGATGTCTCAAGTTGAGGGAGTGTGCAATTTGCTAGACCTGTCTCCCCAGTGCGTTAGCCTGCCTCCCCAGTGGGTTAGCCTGCCTCCCCAGTGCGTTGGTTAGCCTGCCTCCCCGGTGGGTGGGTTAGCCTGCCTCCCCGGTGGGTGGGTTAGCCTGCCTCCCCGGTGGGTGGGTTAGCCTGTCTCCCCGGTGGGTGGGTCAGCCTGTCTCCCCGGTGGGTGGGTCAGCCTGTCTCCCCGGTGGGTGGGTCAGCCTGTCTCCCCGGTGGGTGGGTCAGCCTGCCTCCCCGGTGGGTGGGTCAGCCTGCCTCCCCGGTGGGTGGGTCAGCCTGCCTCCCCGGTGGGTGGGTCAGCCTGCCTCCCCGGTGGGTGGGTCAGCCTGCCTCCCCGGTGGGTGGGTCAGCCTGCCTCCCCGGTGGGTGGGTCAGCCTGCCTCCCCGGTGGGTGGGTCAGCCTGCCTCCCCGGTGGGTGGGTCAGCCTGCCTCCCCGGTGGGTGGGTCAGCCTGCCTCCCCGGTGGGTGGGTTAGCCTGCCTCCCCAGTGGGTTAGCCTGCCTCCCCAGTGGGTTAGCCTGCCTCCCCAGTGGGTTAGCCTGCCTCCCCAGTGGGTTAGCCTGCCTCCCCAGTGGGTTAGCCTGCCTCCCCAGTGGGTTAGCCTGCCTCCCCAGTGGGTTAGCCTGTCTCCCAAGTGGGTTAGCCTGCCTCCCCAGTGGGTTAGCCTGCCTCCCCAGTGGGTTAGCCTGTCTCCCAAGTGGGTTAGCCTATGCTGCGCCCCTGCCCAGTCATGTGAAATCCAAATATTAGGGACTAATGAATTTATTATTTCAATTGACTGATTTCTTATAAGAACTGAAACTCAGTAAAATCATTACATTTTTAGCATGTTGTGTTTATATTTTTGTTCAGTATAAATACCTGCAGTCAACTTACTTGTGCCATTTCACCTGTCACACAACTGTTCGTAATGAAGCATAGCGGTAGACCCCAGCCCCAGTCACCTGATGTGTGTTTACCAGCACACAACATTAAGAGACTGGAGCCTTGGGAGTCACTCACTATTGTGCAACATGAGCCAGGTGACGTAGTTACAGTATGGAATTCACAACTAAATGTTTGCCAGCTAGATGTATTATAACTATTAAAGTTAACTGTCTAAAATGTGCTAAACGCTCTGTAGTTGTGCATTCGGTTTGCTAAATGAGTAGCTAGCTATCTAGCTAAGTGGTTCGCTTGTTTCATAATCAAGCTTCGCTTGGTAAAAGCAGAGAATCTCCCCCTGGATCAAGAGCCTTGCTGTCTAATATTTGTTTTGCATGTATAGCAAACTGTCAGTATCATTTTTGAGTTACTTATATAACTTGATGAGCTGGGATGTCTGCCCTGTAAATTGTTTGTCAGAGACTGTATAGAATATTCGCAATGACTTAGTTAGCATTTAACTAGCATTCGCCATGGGATTCTACATGTACTTGTTAGCATTGCTAACTTTCACATTATAGACTCAGTGGGGTTTGAAAACAGTTCCGCTATTACCGAATAACCTGGGATGGCATAAGGTTGGTATGAAGGTATGACAATCTGGACAACGCCCAAGCCTAATTCACACTCGGTGGATGACTGACATTCTGACAACCTTCTGTGTGTGTGTGTGTGTGTGTGTGTGTGTGTGTGTGTAAGATGACTGACAACCTTCCCCCTGAGGTCACACAATGTCAAAATCCCGTGTTAATGGTTAGTGTTATACAGTAGTACAGCCTGGACGTGAAACTGCTGGAGACTACCCTGACCTCTGGGTGCAATGGGACTAGAGGTCGACCCTTTCATTGGAATGGCCGATTAATTAGGGCCGATTTCAAGTTTTCATAACAATCGGTAATCGGTATTTTTGGCCACCGATTTGCCGATTTTGTTTAATAATGTATTTTTTTTAATATTTTTTTTAACTAGGCAAGTCAGTTAAGAACACATTCTTATTTTCAATGACGGCCTAGGAACGGTGGGTTAACTGCCTTGTTCAGGGGCAGAACGACATATTTTTACCTTGTCAGCTTGGGGATTCAATCTTGCAACCTTACGGTTAACTAGTCCAATGCTCTAACCACCTGCTTTAAATTGCACTCCACGAGGAGCCTGCCTGTTATGCGAATGCAGTAAGAAGCCAAGGTAAGTTGCTAGCTAGCATTAAAGTTATCTTATAAAAAACAATCAATCAATCATAATCACTAGTTAACTACACATGGTTGATGATATTACTAGTTTATCTAGCCTGTCCTGCGTTGCATATAATCGATGCGGTGCGCATTTGCGAAAAAGGACTGTCATTGCTCCAACGTGTACCTAACCATAAACATCAATGTCTTTCTTAAAATCAATACACAAGTATATATTTTTAAACCTGCATATTTAGTTAATATTGCCTGCTAACATGAATTTCTTTTAACTAGGGAAAATGTGTCACCTCTGCAACAGAGTCAGGGTATATGCAGCAGTTTGGGCCACCTGGCTCGTTGCGAACTGTGAAGACTATTTCTTCCTAACAAAGACAGCAGACTTCGCCAAATGGGGATGATTTAACAAAAGCACATTTGCGAAAAAAGCACAATCGTTGCACGATTGTACCTAACCATAAACATCAATGCCTTTCTTAAAATTAATACACAGAAGAGTATATTTTTAAACCTGCATATTTAGCTAAAAGAAATCCAGGTTAGCAGGCAATATTAACCAGGTGAAATTGTGTCAGTTCTCTTGCGTTCATTGCGCGCAGAGTCAGGGTATATGCAACAGTTTGGGCCGCCTGGCTCGTTGCAAACTAATTTGCCAGAATTTTACGTAATTATGCTTATTAAGGTTGTGCAATGTAACAGGAATATTTAGACTTAGGTATGCCACCCGTTAGATAAAATACGGAACGGTTCCGTATTTCACCGAAAAAATAAACGTTTTGTTTTCGAGATGATAGTTTCCGGATTCGACCATATTAATGACCTAAGGCTCGTATTTCTGTGTGTTTATTATATTAGAATTAAGTCTATGATTTGATATTTGATAGAGTAGTCTGACTGAGCTGTGGTAGGCACCAGCAGGCTCGTAAGCATTCATTCAAACAGCACTTTTGTGCGTTTTGCCAGCAGCCCTTCGCAATTCGTCAAGCATTGCGCTGTTTATGACTTCAAGCCTATCAACCCCCAAGATTAGACTGGTGTAACCGATGTGAAATGGCTAGCCAGTTAGCCGGGTGCGCGCTAATAGCGTTTCAAACATCACTCGCTCTGAGACTTGGAGTAGTTGTTCCCCTTGCTCTGCATGGGTAACACTGCTTCGAGGGTGGCTGTTGTCGATGTGTTCCTGGTTCGAGCCCAGGTAGGAGCGAGGAGAGGGATGGAAGCTATACTGTTACACTGGCAATACTAAAGTGCCTATAAGAACATCCAATAGTCAAAGGTATATGAAATACAAATCGTATAGAGAGAAATAGTCCTATAATTCCTATAATAACTACAACCTAAAACTTCTTACCTGGGAATATTAAAGACTCATGTTAAAAGGAACCACCAGCTTTCATATGTTCTCATGTCCTAAGCAAGGAACTTAAACGTTAGCTTTTTTTACATGGCACATATTGCACTTTTACTTTCTTCTCCAACAATTTGTTTTTTAATTATTTAAACCAAATTGAACATGTTTCATTATTTATTTGAGGCTGAATTGATAGTATTTATGTATTATATTAAGTTAAAATAAGTGTTCATTCAGTATTGTTGTAATTGTCATTATTACAAATAAAAAATATTACAAAATTAAAAATTAAAAAAAATAATTAAAACTTTTTTTTTTTTTAAATCGACCGATTAATCGGTATCGGCTTTTTTTGGTCCTCCAATAATCAGTATCGGCATTGAAAAATCATAATCGGTCGACCTCTAAATGGGACCATTACCACTAGGATACTGTAGGAGTTATGACTGGATGATTATGTAGGAGTATGGAGAGAGAGAGGGATGAGGAGGTATGAGAGGGAGAGAGAGGAGAGAGGGGGCAAGAGAAAGAAAGAGGGGATAGAGAAAGAGGGGGAGAGAGGGGAATATGCATGTGAAGGTCAGTGTGAGATTGAAATTTTAGTACAGCAGAGAGGAAGACATGAGGGAATTCAGGAAAGAAAGAGAAGATCAGACAAAAGTGAAAAGGGAAGATGAAAATATGATTAAGACATACTGTATGCCAGGGCTGTTTGGCAGAGAGCCAGTGAGAGGACTAAACAAGAGACACATTGGACAGCTAAATCCAGACAAGATCGAGGTACTTATTGTTGGAGCCAAAGTACAGTGAGAGAATTTGGCCTCACATTTTAATTCACGGGCAATAAAGGTAAAACACCAGGTAAAAAAAACTAGGTGTTTTATTCTATTGGTTTTTAAATCAATCCATGATTGCGCACCCCAATACATGTCAGACATGCTTTTAAGTTATGTACCCAGTAGGTCCCTCAGATCCTCTGGAACTGGCCATATAACTATCCCAAAGCCTAGAACCAAGAGGCATGGAGAGGCAGCCTTTAGTTATTATGACCCCAGCCTCAGGAATAGCCTGCCAGAGAACCTGAGGGGGACCAAGAGGCATGGAGAGGCAGCCTTTAGTTACTATGACCCCAGCCTCAGGAATAGCCTGCCAGAGAACCTGAGGGGGACCAAGAGGCATGGAGAGGCAGCCTTTAGTTACTATGCCCCCAGCCTCAGGAATAGCCTGCCAGAGAACCTGAGGGGGACCAAGAGGCATGGAGAGGCAGCCTTTAGTTACTATGACCCCAGCCTCTGGATCAGCCTGCCAGAGAACCTGAGGGAGACTGAAACTGTGGACATATTTAAAAGATCTTTAAAAAAACACCCCTTTTTAGCTTTGCTTTTCCTTAGGGTTCTTTTTAGTTGTTCCGATTTTACTGTTATTCTTTAGTTTTTTTATCCTCTTACTTAAATATTTAATTTTATTTTCATTGTTTTTATTTGTTTTTTCCTGTGAAGAACATTGTATTGTATTTCTGAAATGTGACGTATAAATAAAAATGGATTTGGACAGAGACACTAACAACCCAGAGTTAAACTAACAGCTGGGTTTGAAGGGGCAACACTACACAGACGGGAACACGCTTAGATAAACAGGGATTTACAGCTCCGGTCTGAGATTTGGTCAGTTAAATTGCTAATATATTACTATTTACCTTGTCATAGCTCAAAATATAAGAAAGTTACTCCATTGTTTATAAACAACAATGTATGCCTTTCCTTGCATCTGGAGCCCTGTCTATGAACTTCTGTGGTTACATTTCCCTCGCCCCATCCCTCAGCTGTATACCATCCCAAATGGCCAGGACACCATTTTGTTGTTTTTCGTTTTCCAGAATGTAGCTTAACTGAACAGGGTGAGACAGGTTTAGAAAAGCACGGCTTATGGGGACAGGACAGTGACACAGGGGTAGAACAGAAGGGATTACTCTGTGGGGACAGCTACAATGAAGAGGGGTCACTAGTGGGAACACACACACAAAGCCACAACACACACACGCTGAACAGAGACACACACACGCTGAACAGAGACACGTACACGCTGAACAGAGACCCACACACGCTGAACAGAGACACACACACGCTGAACAGAGACACACACACCCTGAACAGAGACACGCTGAACAGAGACACGTACACGCTGAACAGAGACACGCTGAACAGAGACACGCTGAACAGAGACACGCTGAACAGAGACACGTACACGCTGAACAGAGACCCACACACGCTGAACAGAGACACACACACGCTGAACAGAGACACGTACACGCTGAACAGAGACACGTACACGCTGAACAGAGACACGTACACGCTGAACAGAGACACACACACACACTGAACAGAGACACGCTGAACAGAGACACGCACACGCTGAACAGAGACACGCACAACAGAGACACACACACGCTGAACAGAGACACACACACGCTGAACAGAGACACGCTGAACAGAGACACGCACACGCTGAACAGAGACACGTACACGCTGAACAGAGACACGCACACGCTGAACAGAGACACGCTGAACAGAGACACGCACACGCTGAACAGAGACACGCTGAACAGAGACACGCACACGCTGAACAGAGACACGCTGAACAGAGACACGCACACGCTGAACAGAGACACGCACGCTGAACAGAGACACGCACACGCTGAACAGAGACACGCACGCTGAACAGAGACACGCTGAACAGAGACACGCACGCTGAACAGAGACACGCACACGCTGAACAGAGACACGTACACGCTGAACAGAGACACGCACACGCTGAACAGAGACAAGCTGAACAGAGACACGCACACGCTGAACAGAGACACGCACACGCTGAACAGAGACACGCTGAACAGAGACACGCTGAACAGAGACACGCTGAACAGAGACACGCTGAACAGAGACACGCACACGCTGAACAGAGACACGCACACGCTGAACAGAGACACACTGAACAGAGACACGCTGAACAGAGACACGCACACGCTGAACAGAGACACACTGAACAGAGACACGCACACGCTGAACAGAGACACACACACACGCTGAACAGAGACACACTGAACAGAGACACGCACACGCTGAACAGAGACACACACACACGCTGAACAGAGACACACTGAACAGAGACACGCACACGCTGAACAGAGACACGCTGAACAGAGACACACACACGCTGAACAGAGACACGCACACGCGGAACAGAGACACGCACACGCTGAACAGAGACACGCACACGCTGAACAGAGACACGCACACGCTGAACAGAGACACGCACACGCTGAACAGAGACACGCACACGCGGAACAGAGACACGCACACGCTGAACAGAGACACGCACACGCTGAACAGAGACACGCACACGCTGAACAGAGACACGCACACGCTGAACAGAGACACGCACACGCTGAACAGAGACACGCACACGCTGAACAGAGACACGCACACGCTGAACAGAGACACACACGCTGAACAGAGGCACGCACACGCTGAACAGAGACACGCACACGCTGAACAGAGACACGCACACGCTGAACAGAGACACGCACACGCTGAACAGAGACACGCACACGCTGAACAGAGACACGCACGCTGAACAGAGACACGCACACGCTGAACAGAGACACGCACGCTGAACAGAGACACGCACACGCTGAACAGAGACACGCACACGCTGAACAGAGACACGCACACGCTGAACAGAGACACGCACACGCTGAACAGAGACACACACGCTGAACAGAGACACGCACGCTGAACAGAGACACGCACACGCTGAACAGAGACACACACACGCTGAACAGAGACACGCACACACTGAACAGAGACACGCACACACTGAACTGAAATACACACACATGGAAGTGCGCATTCAAGACTCACATACACAGTGACAGGCACAAGGGGTGCGATTTTCAAACCCCACTGAGACTCTGTAATGCAAACATTAGCAATGAGAGAGAGGGCGAGCGAGACAGACACACACACACAGAGCGAGAGACAGACACACAGCGAGAGAGAGGCAGCGCGAGAGAGAGAGTAACACAGAGAGTGACAGAGAGCGAGAGAGCGACAGCGACACAGAGAGCGACACAGACAGACAGAGAGACACAGACAGACAGATGAGGACCTGGTCAGCATAAGAACACATACCAGGCTTGAATGTGATGAGGCAGGATCTGTTGGTACACGTCCCCTCTGGAAATATCATTATCTGCAAACACACACACACACACACACACACACACACACACACGGGTACTTATCTAAATACACAGTACACTGAATTTGACTTCCAAGATTGAGGAAGGTTGGTCTTTACGTTACCTGAGGCCACTCCCCTCCAGCGTGGGCTCTGCGTTTGATCTCCTCAACTGTCTTCTTGCGAGAATCCTGGTCCGACCGCGACACGAACACTGGCCTTATGAACTTTATCAGAGCTGGTGGGGCAGGGAGAGACAGAAGGGGATGAGGGAAAGACATGGGGGAGGTGGGGGAAGGGGGAGAGAGAAAGATGGAGATAAAGGGAGGGAAAGAGGAATGATAGAGATGAATGATTAGCACAGCATAATATCATAAGTATAATAATGTGATCATGACAATATAATGACAATATGGTCATCATTAACACCTGGTCTCACCACCTCATACTGTTCCTCTCTCCAACCGTCATGTCCACTAACCTCACTAACACACAACAGTTACTATCTATCAGAACACTATGGTTCTCACCGCCACTGACGGAGACTGAGGGGGTTTCTCAGTATGCATACTACCGTGCTCCCCACTCTCATGCTCCGAGCGCATTCTCCGACAACCTTCTCTTGAGGACCTTCTTGTGAGGTTGAGGGTGTGGAGAACGCATAAAACAATACATTCGAGAAGCAGTCACACTCCCCCTACTGTATTACCTCACGCTGCACCTCCCCCAACTGTATTACCTCACGCTGCACCTCCCCCAACTGTATTACCTCACGCTGCACCTCCCCCTACTGTATTACCTCACGCTGCACCTCCCCCTACTGTATTACCTCACGCTGCACCTCCCCCAACAGTATTACCTCACGCTGCACCTCCCCCAACTGCATTACCTCACGCTGCACCTCCCCCAACTGTATTACCTCACGCTGCACCTCCCCCTACTGTATTACCTCACGCTGCACCTCCCCCTACTGTATTACCTCACGCTGCACCTCCCCCTACTGTATTACCTCACGCTGCACCTCCCCCTACTGTATTACCTCACGCTGCACCTCCCCCAACAGTATTACCTCACGCTGCACCTCCCCCAACTGTATTACCTCACGCTGCACCTCCCCCAACTGTATTACCTCACGCTGCACCTCCCCCAACAGTATTACCTCACGCTGCACCTCTCCATTCACTGAACCTTCTTCCAGCCAGGGCAATGGCAACCATAGACGATACAAGATGTACACAAACCAAACGCTTTACTTCATAGTTATAAGCTAGATATGTGAACTGTAATTAGCCAGCTAGTTAAACAGGCAAAAATGTCCTAAAACTAATGTTATGCAAGGTAGATGTACATTTTTTGTGGGTAACTACCAATTCTTCGTAGCTAGCTAGCTTTCCAGTTTGCCCTATTGACTTACTATGGACATGGGACTTACCCATTCACTGAACGGTCTTTCAGCCAGGACAATGGCAATAGAGACGAAAGAAGATATACACAAGGCAACCGTTTTACTTCATAACTATCAGCTAGCTAAATGTGAATTGTAACAATATAGCTTACCAGATAGTTTAAAATGACCTAAAACGAATAATATGTAATAGATTCGTGGGTAGCTAGCTAACTATTCTTTGTGGCTATCTGGTTAGCTAACAGTAGTAGCTAGCCCTATTGACCTATTATGGGCTTGCGATCTACAGTACGTAGGCAGGTAAACAGGCCAAAATTAACAGCATGTATTTATTAACGTATCAAGATAAAATATTGTAGTCAGGCAACATATGAGATGTGAATAGGTAACATTTCATTGCCAAGTCAGAGTGAATTTTCTCTCGCTTCCGCTCAAATAATGGCCACCATTGATTTCAACAAATTTTGCATAATTTTTAAAGTGGTTGCGTCATATTTCTTTGCGTACCTTCCGTTGAAGCTTGTGCATCGATACATGCTTCACAATATGTACAAACGGAGTACGCATTAGAGAAGTGCCCTCCATGCTCCGTTTTGCACACTTTCATTTGGACTCATACTCTGACCCTCGCACACTTCAATTTGCGTGCTTGGAGCACGGTAGTATGCATTTTGAGACACACCCAGAGAGAATTGAGGAAGACTGCAGTACCAGAGAGAGAGAATGAAGATCACGACTAGAGTACACATTTCCCTAGACAGTGAGACAGACTGAAAAGGCCTGACAAATCAGGAAGAGGCAGAGAGAAGGAGAAAGAGAGGTGAGGAAGACAGTGGTATTTAATGAAGATGAGAGAGATGAAAATGAGAACGACTACTCACTGCCCCAGACGGGGATGTTCTTGCTCTCGGTCTTCATGACGATAGAGGCCATGGTCATGGTGACGGGGATGGCGTCGAAGTAGGACGAGTGAGGGGCCAGGGTGAGGATGGGCGCCTGCGAGGGCGGGGCCGGTTCCCCTTTCACCGTCACCCAATGGAACCCTCCACAGAACCACATGGCACGCATGATCCCCCTCAGGGCGATGTCACAGATCCTGTAGGAGAGAGACTGATTGAGGGCGTGTGTGTTTATTTTCTATTTAACTTTTATTTATACAGGTAAGTAAATTAAGACTTGTTTGCAATTACGTCCTGTTGCGCGCGTGTGTGTGTGTGTGTGTTTGCCCTGGCAATGTCAATCGTACCCAAACCTTCTACAAATATTCCACAACATTTGTCATTATCAGGTGTGTCATTCATTTTATACACCGAGTGTACAAAACATTATATTGAGTTACACCACCGTCGAAGCATTCCACTGGAATGCTGGCCCATGTTGACTCCAATGCAATACAGTTGTGTCAAGTTGGCTGGATGTCCTTTGGATGGTGGACCATTCTTGATACACACGGGAAACTGTTTAGCATGAAAAACCCAGCAGCATTGCAGTTCTTGACACACTCAAACTGGTGCGTCTGGCACCTACTACCATACCCCATTCAAAAGGAACTTCAATATTTTATCCAGCCCATTCACCCTCTGAATGGCACACAAACAATTCATGTCTCAAGGCTTAACAATCCTTCTTTAACCTGTCTCCTCCCCTTCATCTACACTGATTCATAACTTTCACCTGGCCAGTCTCATGGAAAGAGCAGGTATTCCTAATGTTTTTCCTGTCACTCGCTCACTCACACTGACACACAGTGACAGGCGTACCTCCTCCACCAGGTCTCGGTCTCCACAGCCAGTTCAGATCGTCCCAGAGCGGCAGCGAAGGCAAAGGGCCAGGCCAGCAACATGAGGAGCACTGCAAAGAACAGCCGCACTGGGAACACAGTCATCGTCATCACACCGATCTGAGAGAGGGGGGTGGAGAGAGAGAGAAAGAGACTAAAGCAAATGGTCATGCATTCATCCATAAAATTACAGAGAGAAAGAGGGAAATAGAGGGGTACAAATGATCACATTTAAGCGATTGGCCCACACCACACAGGTCAGGACAAGCATCTCTTTTTGTGAAAACAAGTAAAACTACTATAGCTTTGCCTTGGGGCTACACATTTTCTGACCATTGTATGAAATAAAATCTAATTGTATCTGTTGCGTACACATATTTTGCAGATGGTCTAGCTCCAAAAGTACAGTATACCTAACAATACAAAACACACAACTTTCAAAAATAAAAATAAAGAAATATCAGAACGAGCAATGTCAGAGTCCGGAATATAAAAGGTCTGAATGAGTACGTAAATGTGATATCAGTTTTTTATAAAAAATAAAATTAAGCAAAATGGAGCTCTTTTGGCATCAACTCAACTCGCCATGTTTGGAGGAGGAGGAATGCTGCCTATGACCCCAAGAACACCATCCCCACCTTCAAACATGGAGGTGGAAACATTATGCTTTGGGGGTGTTTTTATGCTAAGGGGACAGGACAACTTCACCGCATCAAAGGGACGATGGACGGGGCCATGTACCATCAAATCTTCAGTGAGAACCTCCTTCCCTCAGCCAAGGCATTGAAAATGGGTCGTGGATGGGTATTCCAGCATGACAATGACCCAAAACACACGGCCAAGGCAACAAAGGAGTGGCTCAAGAAGAAGCACATTAAGGTCCTGGAGTGGCCTAGCCAGTCTCCAGACCTTAATCCCATAGAAAATCTGTGGAGGGAGCTGAAGGTTCGAGTTGCCAAACATCAGCCTCGAAACCTTATTGACTTGGAGAAGATTTGCAAAGAGGAGTGGGACAAAATCCCTCCTGAGATGTGTGCAAACCTGGTGGCCAACTACAAGAAACGTCTGACCTCTGATTGCCAACAAGGGTTTTGCCACCAAGTACTAAGTCATGTTTTGCAGAGGGGTCAAATACTTATTTCCCTCATTAAAATGCAAATCATTTTATAACATTTTTGACATGCGGTTTTCTGGATTTTTTTGTTGTTATTCTGTCTCTCACTGTCCAAATAAACCTACCATTAAAATTATAGACTGATCATTTCTTTGTCAGTGGGCAAACGTACAAAATCAGCAGGGGATCAATTACTTTTTTCCCTCACTGTACATATGAAGTGGGTAAAACAGTATGTAAACATTATTAAAGTATGTTTTCTCCAGAGTGGTCAGTGCTGGTCTACGGATGAGCAGTGTGAGGATGTGGAAGAGAGCTAGAAAATTAGATTGACCCATCAGGAACGGCTCCGAGTAGAGGCTCGGGCTTGCCTTTAATCATCAACCATCCAGCAATGACAGACATACAGCTAGTCATCCCTCCTCTTTTTCTCCTTGTTCACTCTACGCTCCTTATGTTAGCGCAATCATGGTCGATGCATACATTAGCTCATACAGAACAAAAAAGTTCATTAAGGTCAAAGGTCAAAGCATCATCTGAGATCAAAGCTGATAACTATTGACCCGTCATCCCTTGCGGGGAATATGGTCATCTTGCGTGTGTGTGTGTGTGTGTGTGTGTGTGTCAGGGTCATGTCATCACTCCTAATAACAGGGTCAAAATGCCACAGCCAGAGGTGGGGAAAGTACCCAATTGTAAAAGTAAAGATACCTTAATAGAAAATGACTCAAGTAAAAGTGAAAGTCACCCATTAAAAACTACTTAAGTAAAAGTCTAAAAGTATTTGGTTTTAAATATACTTAAGCATCAAAAGTATAAATAATTTCTCATTCCACAGATAGCCACTCCAACATAATTTACAAAATAAGCAATTGTGTTTAGGGATTCCACCAGATCAGAAGCAGTAGAGATGTTCTCTTGATAAGTGTGTGAATTGGCCAATTTTTCTGTCCTGCTAAGCATTCGAAACATAACTAGTACTTTTCGGTGTCAGGAAAAATGTATGGAGTAAAAAGTACATTATTTTCAGAAGGAATGTAGTGGAGTAAAAGCTGTCAAAAAGATATGTAGTCAAGGAGCCAGCAGCAAACCACCCTGCATCCCACTGCTGGCTTGCTTCTGAAGCTAAGCAGGGTTGGTCATGGTCAGTCCCTGGATGGGAGACCAGAAGCTGCTGGAAGTGGTGTTGGAGAGCCAGTAGGAGGCACTCTTTCCTCTGGCCTAAAACATATCCAAACACCACAGTGATTGGGGACACTGCCCTGTGTAGGGTGCTGTCTTTTGGATGGGATGTTAAACGGGTGTGCTGTCTCTCTGAGGTCATTAAAGATCCCATGGCACTTGTCGTAGGTGTGTTAACCCCGGTGTCCTGGCTAAATTCCCATAGTCACCTAATCATCCCAGCTTTCAATTGGCTCATTCATCCCCTTCCTCTCCCCTGTAACTATTCCCCAGGTCTGTAAATGAGAACATGTTCTCAGTCAACTTACCTGGTTAAATAAATGTAAAAAAACAACTTAAGTAGTACTTTAAAGTATTTTTACTAGAGGACTGCCCCAGACAGCCAACACTGTCATTTCAGATCCCATCTATCTCTAGAGATCTCTTCCCTCTCCTACTGGGTGTTACAGTAATGTGTTGTTCTCCATATTGTACATCTTATCTCTCTATAATTATATTTCCATCTCTGCCTCCCTTCATTACAATGATGTGGTCTCCTTTCCTCTCCCAGGGGACTATGTATTGCTTCTCTTCTCTTTCCTTGTTTAAAAGTAGCCTAGGCAAAATCCAGCCATATCAGTGGAGGAATTTACTTTCTACAGACTTCCATATGCCATTGAAACCAGTAACCTATTGTTTTATAAAGACTTCCATATGCCATTGAAACCAGTAACCTATTGTTTTATAAAGACTTCCATATGCCATTGAAACCAGTAACCTATTGTTTTATAAAGACTTCCATATGCCATTGAAACCAGTAACCTATTGTTTTATAAAGACTTCCATATGCCATTGAAACCAGTAACCTATTGTTTTATAAAGACTTCCATATGCCATTGAAACCAGTAATCTATTTCTCTCATGTTCTATTGGTTTTCAACTTTCTTTCATTGTCTGGTAGCAAAAACATTTGTGGTACCCTACTGCCTTGTGCATACCCTATTGCCTTGTGCACATTGCCACCCTAATAATATTAAGAAAAAAATGGTTATAACAACATATTAAGCTAAACGTCCTGATCTATTGCATCAGATTCATTGCTTTTTTAAAGTAGTTTATGTACCTAGGTGTACTGGCTGTATGAATTTGGGATCTATCGTCCCACAACTGTGGGAAGGTAGGTAGTCTAGTGGTTACAGCGTTGGGCCACTAACCGAAATGTTGCTAGATCGAATCCCCGAGTTGACAAGGTAAAAATCTGTCGTTCTGCCCCTGGACAAGGCAGTTAACCCACTGTTCCTAGGCAGTCATTATAATAATAATTTGTTCTTAACTGACTTGCCTAGTTAAATAAAGGTTAAAAAATAAAACTGTCCCAGAGTCTGGGCTATTTCTTTCTTGACAAGCTGACCAATAGAATAGGTAAACTTTTCTACTATGGGGATAGTAGATTGACATAGGCGGTGCGTCCATAAAGCTAGGGGAAGCTAAGCTCTCCCTAAGTAAATTGAATTAAATTATAAAAATGATATAGCCTAATTAGCCACTCCTGTCTATACAGAAATAAATAAATAATTCAAAATAGGCTACTAAAGCATGACTTGGCCACAGAGGATCATTAGCTTCCATTACACTTAAAAAAGAATACATCATGAATTGTTTTAAATTGCATTGCCTAGTCTGAAGGAAAGGCAGCCCGCGCACAACTTGGGCAGCGCACGCTGCAAATACCAAATAGATGATTATTGAGTTGCGACTGTCAGTGGAAAGTACAGTCCAAGCCATGCATTTCGCAATATTTCAAAATTCAGTCGCTGGAAAACAGTTTGTAAAGCAAATGGCTATTTATGATTTTGTTGTCATGGAGGACTGATTGGGCTCATTGATTCGAGTTGAAAAATAAACGTTGCGCTCTTGGAATAGCATGCTATAAGCACTAGTGAAAAGCGCTATTTACATGTGAAAAATAAATGCAATATGCTGCATTTGCTGTAGGCCTATTGTTCACCTTTTTGTTGGTGACATTTTGATATCTTGATACGCAGCTGTTTAAAGGGCAAATCCACTGAGAAACAATAACAAAACAGCCGCCCGCCTCTGTTTTGGTAATAAGCTGAGGGATGGGCCTGGAGAAATGTAACCACTCTCAGATTAATAGACAGAGCTATGGATGTAAGGACTGATGGTCCATGATATCAAAAGTATTGTTTTAACCATGTTATGAGGCTATACAGTGTTTGTTTACATTTAAATGTTTACAAACATTGGAGAAAAACAAGCTTATATTTTGGGTTCTCATGGAGTGTGACAGTTGAACTAAGCTCATGAAGCATTTATAAGTTATATTCTTCAAGAATCAATGGAGAGATATAGAAACTCAGCAAAAAAAGAAACCTCCCTTTTTCAGGACCCTGTCTTTCACAGATAATTCATAAAAATCCAAATAACTTCACAGATCTTCATTGTAAAGGGTTTAAACACTCTGTTTCCCATGCTTGTTCAAATAAACCATAAACAATTAATGAACATGCACCTGTGGAACCTTAGGGACACTAAAGAGGCATTTCTACTGACTCTGAAAAACACCAAAAGAAAGATGCCCAGGGTCCCTGCTCATCTGTGTGAACGTGCCTTAGGCGTGCTGCAAGGAGGCATGAGGACTGCAGATGTGGCCAGGGCAATAAATTGCAATGTCCTTACTGTGAGACGCCTAAGACAGAGCTACAGGGAGACAGGACGGAGAGCTGATCGTCCTCGCAGGGGCAGACCACGTGTAACACCTGCACAGGATCGGTACATCCGAACATCACACCTGCGGGACAAGTACAGAAATGTCCGGGAACTTGCAGATGCCTTGATGGAAAAGTGGGGTAACATCTCAAAGCAAGAACTGGCAAATCTGGTGCAGTCCATGAGGAGGAGATGCACTGCAGTACTTAATGCAGCTGGTGGCCACACCAGATACTAACTGTTACTTTTGATTTTGACCCCCCCCCCCCTTTGTTCAGGGACACATTATTCCATTTCTGTTCGTCACATGTCTGTGGAACTTGTTCAGTTTATGTCTCAGTTGTTGAATCTTGTTATGTTCATACAAATATTTACACATGTTAAGTTTAAAAAAAATAAACGCAGTTGACAGTGAGAGGACATTTCTTTTTTTGCTGAGAGAGAGATATATATATATATATATATATATACACACACACACACACACACTACTCAAAAAAATAAAGGGAACACAAACACAATGTAACTCCAAGTCAATCACACTTCTGTGAAATCAAACTGTCCACTTAGGAAGCAACACTGATTGACAATACATTTCACATGCTGTTGTGCAAATGGAATAGACAACAGGTGGAAATTATAGGCAATTAGCAAGACACCCCCAATAAAGGAGTGGTTCTGCAGGTGGTGACCACAGACGACTTCTCAGTTCCTATGCTTCCTGGCTGATGTTTTGGTCACTTTTGAATGCTGGCGGTGCTTTCACTCTAGTGGTAGCATGAGACGGAGTCTACAACCCACACAAGTGGCTCAGGTAGTGCAGCTCATCCAGGATGGCACATCAATGCGAGCTGTGGCAAGAAGGTTTGCTGTGTCTGTCAGCGTAGTGTCCAGAGCATGGAGGCGCTACCAGGAGACAGGCCAGTACATCAGGAGACGTGGAGGAGGCCGTAGGAGGGCAACAACCCAGCAGCAGGACCGCTACCTCCGCCTTTGTGCAAGGAGGAGCAGGAGGAGCACTGCCAGAGCCCTGCAAAATGACCTCCAGCAGGCCACAAATGTGCATGTGTCTGCTAAAAACAATCAGAAACAGACTCCATGAGGGTGGTATGAGAGCCCGACATCCACAGGTGGGGATTGTGCTTACAGCCCAACACCGTGCAGGGCGTTTGGCATTTGCCAGAGAACACCAAGATTGGCAAATTCGCCACTGGCGCCCTGTGCTCTTCACAGATGAAAGCAGGTTCACACTGAGCACATGTGACAGACGTGACAGCCGTGGAGAACGTTCTGCTGCCTGCAACATCCTCCAGCATGACCGGTTTGGCGGTGGGTCAGTCATGGTGTGGGGTGGCATTTCTTTGGGGGGCCGCACAGCCCTCCATGTGCTCGCCAGAGGTAGCCTGACTGCCATTAGGTACCGAGATGAGATCCTCAGACCCCTTGTGAGACCATATGCTGGTGCGGTTGGCCCTGGGTTCCTCCTAATGCAAGACAATGCTAGACCTCATGTGGCTGGAGTGTGTCAGCAGTTTCTGCAAGAGGAAGGCATTGATGCTATGGACTGGCCCGCCCGTTCCCCAGACCTGAATCCAATTGAGCACATCTGGGACATCATGTCTCACTCCATCCACTAACGCCACGTTGCACCACAGACTGTCCAGGAGTTGGCGGATGCTTTAGTCCAGGTCTGGGAGGAGATCCCTCAGGAGACCATCCGCCACCTCATCAGGAGCATGCCCAGGCTTTGTAGGGAGGTCATACAGGCACGTGGAGGCCACACACACTACTGAGCCTCATTTTGACATTTTTTAAGGACATTACATCAAAGTTGGATCAGCCTGTAGTGTGGTTTTCCACTTTAATTTGGAGTGTGACTCCAAATCCAGACCTCCATGGGTTGATAAATTGGATTTCCATTGATTATTTTTGTGTGATTTTGTTGTCAGCACATTCAACTATGTAAAGAAAAAAGTATTTAATAAGATTATTTCATTCATTCAGATCTAGGATGTGTTATTTTAGTGTTCCCTTTATTTTTTTGAGCAGTGTATATATACACACACACACACGTTCAAAAGTTTGGGGTCACTTAGAAATGTCCTTGTTTTTGAAAGAAAAGCACATTTTTTGTCCATGAAAATAACATCAAATTGATCAGAAATACAGTGTAGATATTGTTAATGTTGTAAATGACTATTGCAGCTGGAAACTGCTGATTTTTAATGGAATATCTACAAAGGCGTACAGAGGCCCATTATCAGCAACCATCACTCTTGTGTTCCAATGGCACGTTGTGTTAGCTAATCCAAGTTTATCATTTTAAAAAGGCTAATAGATCATTAGAAAACCCTTTTGCAATTATATTAGCACAGCTGAAAACTATTGCTCTGATTAAAGAAGCAATAAAACTGGCCTTCTTTAGACTAGTTGAGTATCTGGAGCATCAGCATTTGTGGGTTCGATTACAGGTTCAAAATGGCCAGAAACAAAGACATTTTCTTCTGAAACTCGTCAGTATATTCTTGTTCTGAGAAATGAAGGCTATTCCATGCAAGAAATTGCCAAAAAACTGAAGATCTTGTACAACGCTGTGTACTACTCCCCTCACAGAATAGGAAACTGGCTCGAGCCAGAATAGAAAGAGGAGTGGGAGGCCCCAGTACACAACTGAGCAAGAGGACAAGTACATTTGTATTTGGTTTACCCTAGTTTGGGAATACCTGGACAACACCACTGCGGCAATCCTTACCTACAAGCGTTTTTTCGAATTGGATAATCTTTGGATGCCGACAGCAGTCGCACTATTGGAAGACATCGCTTGGAATGTAGCCTATAAAAGCCTATTCCTGCTCTTTTCCCACAATCCATAAAACCCATTTGGTGTGTCAACATAGTGGTCTCTGACTTGTGGTCAGACTCGCTCATGTGGAACAAACCTTTTTTTCCCCAATGCTGATTTGAATGTCATTGAGAAAACAAAGATTTGTCTTATTGGCACCAGGGGAGAGCGTCGGCCATATACCCGGGGAGTGCGCACTGCACACGTTCACTCTTTATCATTGTGGGTCAGTGCCGCTTAAAGTTTGTTTTTGAACAATAACTTCCTCATCCAGTTTAGATGGACATCATATTATATTTCTCTCTCCCCCTTCTCGTTGGCATATTATATGACCAACGTCGTTTTTATTGATCTGTTTATCACTTTCAGCAGAGTAGGTTACCCTGTAATTTGTCGTATTAAAAAATATTCTGCTAATGTCTCCAGTCATAGAAAAGTGTAGCAGAATTGCATGAAATGTGTTTTTCCCCAAGCGAAGAAAGAAGAAACGTATCTGATAGGGCCGATAGCCCAGGCCTCTACACTACACACGCTCAGCCCATTGAACGGTATTTTTTGTGAACAGTGATTGAGTTATATTACTAGCCTATATTATGACTATCCAAATCTACTCGTCACATTACACATAGTAGGCTCTCTTACATACTATACTGTAAGTCTGAACATGCGATGATGCATGGAATGTTTTATTATAAAGGTGAATTTTTATGGACAAAATGTGCTTCCCCAAACTTGAATCTCACGCTCCGCCAAAGCATAGGCTAGTGATTTAGCATAGGCTAGTGATCTTTTAAGATTCATTACCATAATCTAAATATGATTTGTCCTTCTGAGCACCGTGGGTGGACGCCATAATCAGGTTACGCAACAAATGCATATTAGTCCGGTACATTTCTCAAATGTCCGGTAAATTAAAATGCTGCCGGTCAAACGGAAACACGAGCAAATGCACACACTTAGGGGTGGGTCTCTGCCCTCTAAAGGCATCCACATGCATATATTATGACAGCATTTTGTGACGATTTTTTTGTTTCGGTCTACTGCAAGATTTGTTTATTTTTTTAAACTTTGTGCACATTACAGTTTTCTCGAGGCAAGCCGAAGTTCGGTTGCCGAAGTGTACGCCCCTTCGTCCGTGATTGGTAAACAGTAGGGATTCTTCAGTTAAAATGGTTGTCGACTCGTTTTAATGCATTTTTTTTAACTTGTGAAATACGGCACCAAACACCTTAGTTAGATGTACAACTGCGCAACTAAGATCTCCTCTGCAAAAACAGCCAACTTCATGACAGATTTCTTGAGTTACCTTACACTGAACAAAAGTATAAATGCAACAAGTGTTGGTCCCATGTTTCATGAACTGGAATAAAAGATCCCAGAAATGTTTCATAAACACACAAAAAACTTCACTCTCAAATTTTGTGCACAAATTTGTTTACATCCCTGTTAGTGAGCATTTCTCCTTTGCCAAGATAATCCATCCACCTGACAGATGGGGTATATCAAGAAGCTTGATCCTTACACTGCTGCACCTTGTGCAGGGGACAATAAAAGGCCACTTTAAAATGTGCAGTTGTTATAACACAATGCCACAGACGTCTCAAGTTAAGGGAGCGTGCAATTGGCATGCTAACTGCAGGAATATCCACCAGAGCTGTTGGCAGAGAATTTAATATTAATTTCTCTACCATAAGCCACCTGCAACATTGTTTTAGAGAATTTTACAGTACATCCAACCGGCCTCACAATCGCAGACCACCCGTAACCACACCAGCCCAGGACCTCCAAATCTGGCTTCTTCACCTGCAGGATCGTCTGAGACCAGTCACCTGGAAACCGAAAAATGTCTGCACAAACCGTCAGAAACCGTCTCAGGGAAGCTAATCTGCATGCTCGTCGTCCTTACCAGGGTCTTGACCTGATTGCAGTTCGGCGTCCTAACCGACTTCAGTGAGCAAATTCTCACCTTCGATGACCACTGGCATGCTGGAGAAGTGTGCTCTTCATTAATGAATCCCTGTTTCAATTGTACTGGGCAGACATCGAGTATGGCGTCGTGTGGGCAAGCGGTTTACTGATGTCAACGTTGTGAACAGAGTGCCCCATGGTGGCGTTGGGGTTATGATATGGGCAGGAATAATCTACAGACAAACACAATTGCATTTTATCAATGGCAATTTGAATGCAAAGAGATATTGACACGATCCTGAGGCCCATTGTCTTGCCATTCATCCGCAGCCATCACCTCATGTTTTAACATGATAATGCACGGCCCCATGTCGCAAGGATCTGTACACAATTCCTGGAAGCTGAAAATGTCTCAGTGCTTCCATGGCCTGCATACTCACAAGACATGTCACCCATTGAACATGTTCGGGATGCTCTTCTGCTTATTAACAGAAGCTGCTATTATTTAGTTGCATCATCAGTGCCGCCAGGGAGAAATGCAAACCCCAAGGATTTAATCTCCCTGGGCTAACTAACCCTAATGTCAACAAACACGACGTGTATGACAGCGTGTTCCAGTTCCCGCCAATATCCAGCAACTTCACACAGCCATTGAAGAGGAGTGGGAAAAACATTCCACAAGTCAAAATCAACACCCTGATCAACTCTTTGCAAAGGAGATGTGTTGTGCTGCAAATGGTGGTCACGCCAGATACTGACTGGTTCTGATCCACGCCCCTACTTTTTTTTTTTTTTAAAGGTATCTGTGACCAACAGATGAATATCTGTATTCCCTGTATTCCCAGTCACGTGAAATCCATAGATCAGGGCCTACAGGTGCCCCTGTAGCTAGTTGGTAGAGCATGGCGCTTGCAACGGCAGGGTTGTGGGTTCGATTCCCACGGGGGACCAGTATTTAAAAATGTAATAAAATGTATGCACTCTACTGTAAATCACTCTGGATTAGAGCATCTGCTAAATGACTAAAATTTAAATTAACTGATTTCCTGTAACTCAATGAAATTGTTGCAGGTTGCATTTATTTTTGTTCAGTGTAGATTAATTCAGACTATTTTGAGGAAGTGTATACTGCATAGTGAGTCAAACAGTACTAGGAGTTCTACTAGGAGCCAATTGAACCCAGACACCTTAACTCCCTATCTGTCCTTCAGAACCAATCCACCCATCTGCTGCTGCTAGGGCCACACACATCAGAATGGTCTTTGGAATCTTGGTTTGTTGCCCTTCATGGTTGTCAAATATAACAAAATATCCCTCTTTCTCCCCCTTCCACATCCCCTCTCTTTCTTCCTTCCGGTCTATGTCACCAATAGCCCCAATCCCTTCTTTTTCCTCCATCCCCTGCACTCCCCCTCTTTTTTCTATCCCTGTACTGTCACTGATAGTATGACCTTACCATCCTCCACCCCTCTCCCTCCTTCCGGTCTGTGAGGGATAGTCCCAGATCCCCCTCTGGGCATGTCTGTCAGTATAATGAACCAACAGCTTCACGTGCTTATTAGAAGAAGCTGATGTTATTATTTAGTTGCATCATAAGTGCCGCCAGGAAGAAACACAAACCAGAAGGACTTCAGCTCTGCAAGGGCTAACTAACCCTAACTAATGTCAACACAGACACACACAGGCTCCTCAAAGAATGCAGACTTTATCCATAGGCTAAATGGCAGACAGACAGACATTACAATAGAGATTCAGTCAGTGAGTGACTTCTTTATTAGGAATGTTTTGTTAGTTCATTGTGAAGTTAATTCATTTGGGGTGTTTTTGTTTTGCAAACTCCTCTTCTTCAAAACAGGCCATCTGGGAGAGAGAGAGGCCTGAGGGAGGAATGTGCTTACATGTGTTGGTGTGACACACACACACACACACACACTAAAACGTGTTACCCAGTCATATGGCTCTGTTGCCAGCTGCGTGAAGAGAACTAGTGTTTATCTTCAGGCAGAGAGAGAAAGACAGCTCTTAAATGAACCAGTGTGTGTGTGTGTGTGTGTGTCTACGTAGAATGGAAAAACACACCTGGACAACTTCACAGTAAGCTCAGGTAGTAGGCTAGTGAGAACCAAACTGAGATAGTGAACTGTAGTATGGGTCTAACTCAACTAGCAACCTTCACATCTCTGATTGGCCCAAGTGTGTTTACTTTAGCCCAAGTAACCTCCAGCACCTTTCTCTGTCCAACTAGCCTAACTATTACTTTGATCTGAGTTGAACAATAATGTAGATCTAATCTTTGACAGACATGCAATGGCAATGCAATTGGATACACTGTGACGGTGTTCTAAGAAATACAATTTAAAGGCCAACGTGCTCGTGTTACAATAGAAAAGACATTTCCAGAGGCTTGGCCTAGATCCAGAGACTGGAATAATTAGCACCAGATTCAGAAGCTAAATGCTGTTCCAAAGTCTCTGTCCTTTCTGCTCCTTTATCGACTTACGTTCTCCCCCTTGTCTCTTGTCTGCAGTGTGTGTCGACATTATGTGTAAAGTGTGTGCATGTGCGTGCGCACACGTGTGTGTGTGTGTGTGTGTGTGGTTGTGTGCAAAGCAAGCCTCCTGCTGCAGGAGTAAACTCGTTCGCAGTGTTTCTCTTCCACTGCTGGCACAAAATGTTCTGTGCCAAAATGGAGGCAAGTTTCCTGGACACTGTTGCGAAGGGCTCTCCAACCCTGTTCCTGGAGAACTACCGTCCTGTAGGTTCACTCCAACTCTCATCTAGCGCACTTGATTCTAATATTTACCTGGTTGATAAACTGAATCAGGTTAGTTATAACTGGGGTTGGAGTGAAAACGTACAGTGAAAGGCATGCAGTTTTACAGCAAAGAAAACAGATTGTCTCTAGCTCAAACGGTTAAAGAAACACGACTCCTATAACCAGAGCTACCTTTTCTTCTTCCTGCGCGATTTTGATTTTCGATATGTCGCAGGCCATTTTAAACTAATCCCGGGTCGCTAATTATTGGTTTGATAAACAACGTTGTTCAGTCACATTACCTAGCTAGCTAACAACCAAGTAACTTGAAAGTAGGTCTAGGAAAATTTGATTGGCAGAGGAAGAAAGCTCTGCTACTCATGTACTTTAAAAGATGGGATTCATATAGGCCTAATGTAAGCCTAAACTATCAAACATCTCTCTTTCTGGTGCTCCTTACATTCTGTTTGGTGCTTAATGTTTTTTAAAGTGGGAGCAGTGTGTTTGTGGAAGAGAGAGTGGTGTGTGTGCTTATGAGAGGGAGACAAAGTGAGTGTGTGTGTGGTAACTGAAGAGTAAAGAAGGTTTTATGCAGTTTTCCCAATTGCCACAATCAAATCAAATGTATTTATATAGCACTTCTTACATCAGCTGATATCTCAAAGTGCTGTATAGAAACCCAGCATAAAACCCCAAACAGCAAGCAATGCAGGTGTAGAAGCACGGTAGCTAGGAAAAACTCCCTAGAATGGCCAAAACCTTGGAAGAAACCTAGAGAGGAACCAGGCTATGAGGGGTGGCAGTCCTCTTCTGGCTGTGCCGGGTGGAGATTATAACAGCACACGGCCAAGATGTTCAAATGTTCATAAATGACCAGCATGGTCAAATAATAATAATCACAGTAGTTGTCGAGGGTGCAACAGGTCAGCACCTCAGGAGTAAATGACATGCAGATCATTACGCATGCATATTCCTTCCTATTCCTCCAGCCAAGTCGCAGTAAGGCCTTTGCAAATATGAGCAAAGTAGCCATTCTATTCAGTGTTATTATACAGTGTGAAGTTAAATTCAATATATGTTCTATTGAGTAGAAGTGTGAATACAGCCCCACAGTGGAGGTGTCATATTACCCATAAAACCTAGCGGTCAAACAGGGAAATGGTTCCAATCATTTTTCCACCCTTCATTTTCCCATAGGGAATTTTTGAAACACTTAAAATAAAGGCTGTGCTTTGTGTAGGCTTACCCTGGCGTGACGTTTTGATAACCATGTAAATCTCTCTCGTACAAGGTGACTTATCAATATAGTCGGCTCTACTTACTCTGATAGGAACATGCTATTTAGCGTCAAAGTAGAGATTGTGTAAGACTACAAATCCCTGCAAGCTCCTTCACGTTACCTCTGGCTGACACCTTCGCTAACAGGTATTGTGTCAATTTAAAACTTCATACTTGGCCTGGTATTGTATCGTTAGTAAAATGTTGGTATCGTGACAACACTACAGGAGGGTAGCTCTCCGGGAACAGGGTTGGAGAGCCCTGCTGTACAGTATATGGCAGAGAGTGACTGGGACACACCCTAGTCCTGGGGCCGTGTGAGAGACCAAGGAAACAGCAATGGGACATACCACATTTCCTGCACTTATAGGAAGAACGCCTGGTATACTTTCTAATGTTATTGTAATGAAAGTCAGTTATGTTTGGAAATAACAGGACAAGCCACATTTCTCTCACTCCTCAAAATACTAACTAGCTACACACATTAGCTAGAATGTTACGGTCAGGGAATGGAACACTTGGTGCAAATAAGGAAGATCATTTTCTGAATGATGCCATATGCTACAGCCATTCTGTCCTTTGCAGCATGGTCTCATAGTGACAACTGCATGTCCAAGCCCCATGGCTGTGTTTAAAAGGCCAAACAGAGAGTATGGGACAACTGTGTGTGTGGTCTTGTTCTTCTATCCAATGAGGCCAAAGGCTATTTTAAACTTAGAAGTTAGGTTTAGGGTTAGAATTTGGGTTAGGTGTAGAGATTAATGTTGGGGGAAATAGGATTTTGAATATAAAAAACAAAAAGTAGAACTCCATGAGGATAGAAGAATGTGTGTGTAATCAAATTGTTTTGGTCGCGTACACAGTTTAGCAGGTGTTATTGCAGATGCAGCGAAATGCTTCTGTTTATTAACGTTAGTTCCTATCAATCAATGAGAGAGAGAAAGAAAGAATGTGTGACCCAGATCTATTGAAAAGCCACAGTAGGCAACCCTCCCTTTAACAGTGAAGGCTGTCCAGTCATTTAGGACAGCAGTTTTACAGTTGACTGCGATTATTGGACATGGAAATCCAATGCCAACGTTTGACATGCAAATGATGAAAATCAATATCACCAATTCAATAGTTACAAAACGTTGGCTCTGGTATTTTGTAAATAAACTCTTCTTTATTTGATCAAATCACCATAAAATTACAGCATATGTTTAGATTTGAGTTGAGTCCCTAAATGTAGCTTATGGTCGAGATATACCAATTATTCTAGCAACATGCAACAACAAGCTTAACAAGGCAAGGAAAACTTGGTGGGCGGAGAATAATCAAGTCTCTACTAGTAGCTAGCCTGCTAGTAGCTACTGTAGAACATAGTCATGTTAACTGTCTAGCTAACAAGCAAAATAAAACATCAACACATCATTTGAATGTTCATTAGATATGATGTCGTGAAAAGTTGAACGGTTGCTTACCCTGATTTTCTCCAAGGGAGTGAATCGTAACTCGTGAACGAAAGGATTTCTGAACGGGGGAGGCAAGTCCGACCCATCTCCATTCTCCGAGGAATGATGCTGCTTATTTGGCAACTTCATAACTGAAAACAAATAAACAAACAGTTATCAGTTAGCAACGGGTTCTCTTCAACAATAAACAGGCAATGCTTCTTTGAAATGGACTATGTAGGCTAGCTTCACGGTGCTGATCTGTAGGCTCGAGGACCATCAATTCGTTCTCGTCTGTGAGGGAGATGACGTATGTGTTGTGAGCAACAATACTGGAATCGGTTGTTTGCCTTGAAAATAAAAGTTCTCCAAGTTCCCCATCTAGTTGGACTAGATGCTAAACGAGTTGGGAACGTGGCTATATAGGATCAACTGAAGACAATAATTAGTTAATTTGACAAAAGTCAAAAATCTGTTGAAATCGCACTGTGATGTATTAGACATCAGAATTGCATTGGAGGCATTCTTATATTGCAATGTATAGTCTTACCTATGGCTCTTGGGTCCATGGAATTGGGTATCAGCCATCTCAGTGACACTCAGAACACAGCTGTGAAGAGCATAGGTGAGGCTGTACATTACAATATGAATGGTGATTTCCCACAATTAAAGACCCACAATAACAGTTGCGACGCTAATATGTGTGTGAGGGGCGGCGGGGAGTTATGGGTAGGCCTTCATTGTAAATAAGAAATTGTTCTTAACTGACTTGCCTAGTTAAATAAAGGTTAAAATAAAAAAAAATGGATGTGGGTACTCAGACCAACAAGCCACTGCGGCTACTCATAATGAGTTCAGTTTTTCTGTGGTCCCCACCCCCATCAAAGTTGCCCATCCCTGGTCTTGTCCAATTGTGGCATGATTCCACTATTTTAACCGTTAACACGTTTCAATTGGGACTTTTATTCTGAAGGCAAACCGCCGATTCCACTATTGTTGTTCACAACACGCTGGTAGGGAGATGTGGGGCGGTGAAGGGAGGATGGCTAATTTGAGCATGCAGGGACTGCGCACGCGTATTAAGGAGTCCCTTATTCTGAGATCACTTTGGAAGGTGTAGGATCCTCTTAACACTTTTTTTGTACAGTGGTGCCACAAATTCAGCACACACACACACACACACACACACAGGCACACACACAGCGATAACTGGTATGTGTCTTTGAGAAATGCCAGATACCTTTTGAGTGTGTGTGTACGAATATGTGTGTGAATTTGTAGTGCTTCCTCTCTCACTTGATCCACCAATAAATGTGTTACTCAGTGCAGATTAGTGTCATTGACTAGACATAACATAGTAAACATAAATCTGGGACACTCAAATTAGCATAATATGTTATGTTAGGTATGGTTACATAAGATAGAAGGTTACTTAAGGCAAAAACGATAGGAGGGTGGTTGGTCGGAGGGGTGAGCGTATAACGGAAACATCTAGCAAAGCAAAGTTTGCGTGTTCGAATCTCATCACGGACAACTTTAGCTTTTTAGCTACTTTGCAATTACTTAGCATTTTAGCTAGCCCTTCCCCTAACCCTTAACCTTTTAACTAACCCTAGCCCTTAGCACTAACTTTAGCCAGCTAGCTAACACTAGCGTAAGCCACCTAGCCACTTAGCTAAAGTTAGCCACAACAAATTGTAATTCCTAACATACCATACATTTAGCAAATTAGTAACATATTGTACCTTTTGTAAATCTGTAACATATTGTACGAATTGCAATTCATAATATATCATAGGGAATAGATGATGGACAGCCACAAATGAATACTTAACAAATACAGACAAAATCATTTGAAATGCTCTGAGACCATGTTTCTGAGTTTGAAGTCTTTGGGTCTCTTTTGTTTTAGCCTGGTCTCATAGACTAGACGTAACATAGTAAAAGTACACTCAAATTACACTGAACAAAAATATAAATGCAACATGTAAAGTGTTGGTCTCATGTTTCATGAGCTGGAATAAAATATCCCAGAAATGTTCCATATGCACAAAAAGCTTAGTTCTCTCAAATTCTGTGCACAAATTTGTTTACATCACTGTTGTGAGAATTTCTCCTTTGCCAAGATAGTCATCCACCTGACAGGCGTGTTATATCAAGAAGTTGATTAAACAGCATGATCATTCAACAGGTTCACCTGGTGCTGGGGTCAATAAAGGCCATTCTGTAATCTGCAGTTTTGTCACACAACAATGCCAAGATTTGAGGGAGCGTGCAGTAGGCATGCTGACTGCAGGAATGTACACCAGAGCTGTTGCCAGATAAATGAATGTTCATTTCTCTACCATAAGCTGCCTCCAATGTTGTTTTAGAGAATTTGGCAGTATATCCAACCGGCCTCACAACCGCAGACAACGTGCAAACACGTCAGCCCAGGACCTCCACATCTGTCATTCTTCAGCTGCGGGATCGTTACTACTAGACCAGCCACCTGGACAGCTGATGAAACTCTGGGTTTGCATAACCGAAGAATTTCTGCACAAGCTGTCAGAAACCATCTCAGGCAAGCTTATCTGCATGCTCGTCTGCGCAAATGCTCACCATCGATGGCTACTGGCATGCTGGAGAAGTGTGCTCTTCACGGATGAATCCCGGTTTCAACTGTAACGGGCAGATGGCAGACAGCGTGTATGGCGTCGTGTGGGCAAGTGGTTTGCTGATGTCAGCGTTGTGAGCATTATTATTATTGTTCATTCAGTATGGATGTCATAATAATTTGGGATGATTTTCATTGAAAGTTCTATCTCTATCAGGACAGTAGAGGCCCTGCCAGAGAAACGACAGCAGGGTCAACAGTTAAAGAATAATTCCCAATAAATTAAAATAATTAATCACACACTGACAAGGTGGTTCCTATGTGACTGTGACCACAAGCTTGATTTACTTTCATGCCAGTCCATAAAGTCAACCACGAGGTCAATATTATTTATACTACTGCCTGCCAGGCTTGGAAATCCATGCACTTCACACACACACACACACACACACACACACACACACACACACGTTATGTTCTTCTTTCCTCGTGGGGACTTAAAATTAATTTCCATTCAAATTCCTATTTTCCCTAACCCTTTGCATAACCCTAACCTTAACCCTAACTTTAACCTGTAACCCTAAATCTAAATCCTAAACCTAACACTAACCTCTTACTCGAACCCTACCCTTAACCCTAATTGTAACTCTAACCCTAACCCCTAAGCTTAAAATAGCCTTTGTCCTCATGGGGATGTGGGAAATGTTGTTTTACTGTCCTTGTGGGGAATTTAGGTCCCCACAAGGATAGAAGAACCAACCCACCAGATTACTCCACTTCGAGTCACACAGTACTGAAAGAGATGGCTAGGTGGCTATTGCAGTTGCCAAGGTTTTTATTTATTGAAAAATATCTCAAAGTAGACATACCGGTTTCCAGAGCTCAGGTGATTGCACATTGGGGCCGTCAATACTGCACTATGTGCATTTCATAGTGTTACTGTGTGTCTTTGTCCTACAGAGAACACTCTGCACAAAAAAGTAATCCTGGATTCATAATTGGAAAAACATTTTGTAAATTAAGATCTAATACCTCCCTCTTCAAACTGGAAGGAAATGGAAATACAACTTATGACAAGGCTTATTGATAACCTCAGCACATATTTTTTTTTCACCAAACATCAGACTCTAGCTAGCACTAACTGTAACAAGGTCATGACTATCTGGTTTGCATAGATCAGGGATGTGCAACTTTGACGCGGTGCCCCCCACACACCATTTTAGTGGCCCCCCTAGTGAAAGCTAAAACAAAACAATAAAGTTTTAAAGTTAATTTCCTGCAATTCTACACATTTTGCCATGGTGTGGAGGGGTGATTTTGCAATTTTCTAACTCATTTCATTTTGCCATGGGGCGCATATTTTCTGTTGCAGTTTTACAGCTAAATGTTTGCCGTTTTTAATATAATCAATGGGCCCCGGTCGGTAAAGCAACCATGGCCGCTAAACTAACTTACCAATGAAAAAAAAAACATGGACATGGGCTAATTAGGCCTTTCCTGCAGTCATTGACCAAAAGCACCCTCTTTGGCCTCATGGGTGGAATGTTATTAATATATTTTTCATTTTTAAAAAACTGACAAATTCAGTGTTTCTATGTCAAATAGTTTTGTTATATTTCAGTCTTCTGTGATGTATATAAAGTGTAATATTGGGATGTAAACTCAAAATGTAATACATTTCAACTCTATATCTGGCATGGTATAGCTGTCTTCTGTTTTTAAGCCCATAACCATGTGTGTGAGGTGTACACTTTGTTTCTAAGTGGATTTGTTTAAGACTACCAAGAAACACTCTGTGTGACCCTGATTCAGCCCACTGCAATTAAAAGTACTGCTGACGCACAACCAAATTTCAAAATTGCACCTTGTGTATTCTACTATTCTCACTCTCAACAGTAAGTTGAGACCCCGACTGAGTCCCCCCCCCCCCCCAAAACAAATACTGTATATATGTATTTATTTCATTGGTGTGCGGGCCTACAAAATGGGGGCCACCAGTTGCCCATCCCTAGCATACATAATACAGGACATGGCTAAACGTCTCACTGCTGCAATTAGTCAAAATGAGAAGCTTTATTCCACTTTCAAATGTAGGCTATATGTTGGATAATTGCTTGAATCTAAATTACATGCCAGGATTGATACACGTGGTTTTTATACAGTTCACAAAAAGCAGTGAGTAGTTAAATAATTACATTGAGTCCAGGAATAGAAATGATTGGTGCAGAGGAAAGCAATAGGCAAATTAGACCCTGGGTATTTGATCTTCCTAATGACCTCCATAGCAACCAAAAACTTGGTAGCGTTAATTGTTCTCCTAATTATTAAGCTCTGTCAAACCTTTCGATCCTCATTGAAAGGGCATAATCTTGGAGAATAGGGCAGAGGAAAGTGTGTGTCCTTGATGCATATTGTATGAGGATATTTATGGCATGATTTTCTAGGGTTCTGTGAGCTGATGTTTTGGCGCCATAGTGTGGTGATGGACAGCACTTGAACAGTGGACATAAAAGTGCATTTACTGGGGTTTATTAATTATGGAAGCCGTTTACCGTTTAAGAACCAAATGGAAGCAAACAGAGTTAAACAAAAGTTCTATTGGACAAATTCTGGTAGGTCCATTCCCATTTTGTTCTAATTAAGAAATGTTTTGTAACAGAATTGGTGTAATGAATACACCACTAGCCTATTGCTACCCTCACACTGTCTCCTAGCTATGGATGAGGATTGGAACAAGGCTAATAAAGAACTACTCCTGATTCCTCATATCACATCAATGAGGTTCAGGAGACCAAATGGCTCTCTATTAGATCAGCATCATTTAGTCCCTAAATAATGAATGGGTGCATTAGCTCTTAGCGACTATTAGCAGAGTAGCTAGCTCTCATAGTAGCAAAATGTTCTCCATGGAAGTAATAGTGCATTTAGGCTGCCAGCTGTACATGTATCAGAATAGTTTCTTCTCCACTGTGTAGTTTTCAAAGGTATAACAGAAGGGCAGAAGAGGACTTGTTGAGAAAGAGAGAAGACAGGGAGGTGGTGGTGAGAGAGAGAAGACAGGAAGGTGGTGGTGAGAGAGAGAAGACAGGAAGGTGGTGGTGAGAGAGGGATAGGAAAAGGTACATCTGTCAATCAGTCAAACACTTTAATGTGGCAATACAATTCAAGTAACAAACAATTCCCAGGACCATACACAAATCATCGTCACAACCCCTGCTCCTCCTCACCACCTCATCCCTGCCTTTGCTTGTGTCTGGGATGAGCCTTACAGAACACAAACAGACGTCCCCGCCGCACCACAAAGAAGCAATCTTTACAGCGGCGTTTCAGAGCACTCTTGGTTTTCATCCCTACAGCGGGCTGGAGGCAGGCCAGGTGCTGACACTGGCCCTGGAGGGCGACCCGACCCTGGGAAGAAGATCCAGGGGAGAAGGCCAAGGGCTGGATGGGTCTACCTGGTGTCAGGAGCACTCTGGCTGGGTAGGATGTAAGGGAGGAAAGGCATCGGGAGATGATGGTGGTGGTGATCGGGTAGGTTCGGCTGAGGGTGATCCGGGTCAGATGGCGGGTTAGGGAGCTGACGAGGTGGTTCAACAGGAGTGGAGCCATGCTGTCACCAACACCTGCCTGGAGAGAGAGAACATAAATACACACACACATACACATACATATATATTAGGACGTATCTCAATAGTTTTCAGTTGCTTTGTTCTTTCCATTCCTTCATTATCACTGATCTGACAGGACATGGTAGGTGAAAGCAATATGATGGAAATCTATCCAGTCCTTTCAGCTACTAGTGGTATTGAAGGAGAGGAGGCAATCAAAACAATGCAGACAGAAATATAATATGCAGTGTCTATTATGCTTTGCTTATCTTGGATAATATAAATGTTTTATATATATATATATATATATATATATATATATAATTATTATTTTTGCATATTCTATCAGGCTACACAGTGCATGATTCTATCCAATGCTGGAGACTCATATCTCCCTCACTAGCTTTAAGCACCAACTGTCAGAGCAGCTCACAGATCACTGCACCTGTACATAGCCCATCTGTAAACAGCCCATCTATCTACCTACCTCATCCCCATACTGTATTTATTTATTTATCTTGCTCCTTTGCACCCCAGTATCTCTACTTGCACATTCATCTTCTGCACATCTACCATTCTAGTGTTTAATTGCTATATTGTAATTATTTCGCCACCATGGCCTATTTATTGCCTTAACTTACCTAATTTGCACTCACTGTATATAGACTTTTTCTTTTCTTTTCTTTTCTTGACTGTATGTTTTGTTTATTCTATGTGTAGCTCTGTTGTTGTATGTGTCGAATTGCTATGCTTTATCTTGGCCAGGTCGCAGTTGCAAATGAGAACTAGTTCTCAATTAGCCTACCTGGTTAAATAAAAGTGAAATATATACATATTTTTTTATTCATGCAGCATGGTGGATTCTGAAGGCCAGACGCGATCATCTTTCAACTGCCCAATTAGGCAGTACTAGTACTTGATCAGAATAAATGTATTAATGTAACATAATATGCACCAACCTTTCAGTTATAAGAACGGGTTAGAGCTGGGAATAAACTCCAGAAATGCACCGTTTAATCAAAGCAACACTTCCGAAGAAGGATTACTTTCGCACGGAGATATCGCTGCTTCCTGACTGTGACGTAAATGACTTTGAGAAAAGTCACTGCGTGTGCGCTGGGTCTTAGAGCACGAAATGGGGAGAATCTGTGCCCACTAAATACACGTTCTCGCTTTCATTTAAACTGTAACGCGTTGCAGAATTGATTAACTACAAAGTATTTACAATAATCCATTCCTTAATATAATGATTATGTTACTGTTGGTTGCAAACGATTCGTGAATATTTGATGAAATTCACAGCACTAGGACTAGGCGGTCGTCTTTGGAGGTCGGAGAAGCTCCCTCATCTTTGCGAAGCATGTTGGGTATAGAGTCCATTGTAAACATGGCTGCCGTTGTGCGTCGGATTCTGTCCTTCAGTAGAAATGCTAAGGCGCTTGTATCGCCTTTGAGGACCTCGGCGGTTTCTCTACAGCGCTACAGTCTAGAAGCGTCGACCACAGGAGAGCAAATTACCCACACTGGACAAGTAAGGCTCAAACGTTAGGTTGTGTGTTGGTTACCCCGAAAATATGTAGTTACTCGCTAGCTACCAAGCTAACGTATGGCAAAATTGTCAGATGTTGGGGTTGTCAATTAAGATTTGACCGTTGGTCCAGCTTTTGAGTCGTGGTCACCAGCTAGATAGCTGCTCACCCACTAGTGGGGTAGTTAGGCGTTTATTCACGGTCAGTAAGTATTGGCACTTCTATCACGATAAACGCTAGTAAGAGCAAAGAAAGATGACACTTTAGTTAACTAGGTAGAGTGTCAGAGTTTACCTAACTAAGCAATTGTATTGATGGTTGTGAGATGATAACCTTACTGTGATCATGTATGTGTAGAATGTGATATCTGATTGTAATAGATATGTTCCAGAACAGTGTCTGCATGTTGTTTCAGGTGTATGATGAAAATGATCCCAGGCGAGCCAGGTTCGTGGGCCGACAGAAAGAGGTAAAACGACATTGTCTGAAAGGACCATAGTTGCCATGTGACTTCAATGTATTATTCACTTTTTTGCTCTTTTGCACACCAGTATTTCTGCACATTATTGCACAGTATTTCTGCACATTCATATATATATATATATATATATATATATATAATCTGCACATTTATCACTCCAGTGTTAATTTGCTACTATGGCCTGTTTATTGCGGTACCTCCTTACTCCATTTACACACACTGTATATAGATTTTTCTATTGTGTTATTGGCTGTACTTTTGTTTATCCTATGTGTAACTCAGTGTTGTTTTTTGCCTCACTGCTTTGCTTTATCTTGGCCAGGTCGCAGTTGTAAATGAGAACTTGTTCTCAACTGGCTTACCTGGTTAAATAAATGTGGGGGAAAATGTAGAAGTTGAGTCCTATGATTCATACCACTACCTGTTGAAATAAGGCCTAGAGCCTCTTTACATTGCTCGGCAAAGTGGCCATTGATAGATTTACTATGCACATTTAGTATTCCGCTGAGTGGGAATTTGGACTACAAAACAGAGTGTAAGCTACAGACGGTACTGTTTGTGCTGTGTTTCAAGGTGAACAAGAACTTTGCCATCAAGCTGGTGGCTGAAGAGCCAGTCAGTGGCGTAGAGGCCAGAGTGGTGTCCTGTGACGGGGGTGGAGGAGCACTGGGCCACCCAAAAGTCTACATCAACCTGGTAATGATGTCTCTGTAGTGCACATGTCCCTATAATGTACACTAGTTAGTGGTGTCGAAGTCAGAACTCATATAAGCTGTGACTACATAACAAGCGCAGATCCTGTATTCAATTTCAGTTCAATGTGCGCTCAAGTCCAATTTACATGACTCGCGCAAGAATGACATTGCGCCGTGCAAGCCATTGTGGAGGCACAAGCCCTGAAAGAACAGCTGCGCCAGTCTCCACAATGCTTTGGAGTCAGCTCTCAGAGTTCAAGTAAATTGAACTTTAACACCGCGCTGCGCTCGGTGACTTGCACGAATCAAGTCAACAGGCTTTTACATCGGGTCGTTTCTATTTTTCAGCTTCACGCTACTTAGTGATTTGGTTTATTTTATGTGGTTTTCCATTGTGCTAATGTCTGTTTTCTGTGTGTTTCTCCAGGATAAAGAAACTAAAGTGGGCACATGTGGCTACTGTGGACTGCAGTTCAAGCAGACCCATCATCATTGAGACTCTTTCTCAGTCCTCTCTCTCTGTGTAGTCTCATTCTGGTTAATAAATTATATCTACTTTTCTCCTCAGTCTGTATCGGTTCCTATGATGTGGGGTATATGCATATGGAAGCTTCATCAGTTGGTAAATGCCTAGTCTTGGCACCCAGACCCAAATCAAGGCTCCCATGAGAGACTAGTAAATGCCACAATGCTCTTTCTAGATGGCTTGGTTTAAAATGTGTTGCATCTATTCCTCAAGTGATTGCAATGAGTTGTGTCTGGACCGTGAAGAAAATAATAATCGGGTAACTTTTCGATCTTACAGTTCCCTGTCTCACTGCCAGAGGGCAGCATTGGCTGACTTGTCAAAAGTGTTCATGCAATAGTAAATGATTCAGTGAAACAACAAGGTACAGGACAGACAGGGTGTTGTGGTTACTGTAGAAGCTGTGATGGGGTTAGTTTTGACAAGGCATTAAAGTCTTATTGTGTACGTGGCAATAACCCAATGGCTTATTAAATAGTTATGCTGTGCAAGTGGCACTTCCAGTGCTGGTATCTTAATTTTTCTTTAGACATGCGGTGCCTTTAGAAAGTATTCACTCACACCCCTTGACTTTTTACACATTTTGTTGTGTTTATAAAGTGGGATTACAACTGATTTAATTGTCTTATTTTTTTTGTCAATGATCTACACAAAATACACTGTCAAAGTGGAAGAATAATTCTAACATTAGTAAAAAAAAATCTGATAAATATAACACGATTAGGTAAGTATTCAACCCCCTGAGTCAACACATGTTAGAATCACCTTTTGCAGCGATTACAGCTGTGAGTCTTTCTGGGTGAGTCTCTAAGACCTTTCCACACCTGGATTGTGCAACATTTACCCATTATTCTTTTCACAATTCTTCAAGCTCTGTCATTGGTTGTTGTTCAGTGCTAGACAACCATTTTCAGGTATTGCTGTAGATTTTCAAGCAGATTTACAGTACCAGTCAAAAGTTAGGACACACCTACTCATTCCAGGGTTTTTATTTTAACAATGTTCTTCATTGTAGAATAATCGTGAAGACATCAAAACTATGAAGCCACACACATGGAATCATGTAGTAACCAAAAAAGTGTTAAACAAATCAAAATATATTTGATATTCTTCAAAGTAGCCACCCTTTGCCTCGACAGCTTTGCACACTCTTGACATTCTCTTAACCAGCTTCATGAGGTAATCACTTGTAATGCATTTCCATTAACAGGTATGCCTTGTTAAAAGTTAATTTGTGGAATTTCTTTCCTTAATACGTTTGAGCCAATCAGTTGAGTTGTAACAAGTTAGGGGTGGTATACAGAAGATAGCCCTATTTAGTAAAAGACCAAGTCCATGTTATGGCAAGAACAACTCAAATAAGCAAAGAGAAACGACAGTCCATTACTTTATGACATGAAGGTCAGTCAATGCAGAAAATGTCAAGAACTTTGAAAGTTTCTTCAAGTGCAGTTGCAAAAAAACATCAAGCACTATGATGAAACTGGCTCTCATGAGGACCGCCACAGGAAAGGAAGACCCAGAGTTACCACTGCTGCAGAGGATAAGTTAATTCGAGTTACCAACCTCCGATTGCAGCCCAAATAAATGCTTCACAGAGTTCAAGTAAGACACATCTCTTTATCAGAGGAGGAGACTGCATGAATCAGGCCCTCATGGTCAAATTGCTGCAAAGAAACCACTACTAAAGGACTCCCAATAAGAACATGAGACTTGCTTGGTCCGATAAACACAAGCAATGGACATTAGACTGGTGGAAATCTGTCCTTTGGTCTGATGAGTCCAAATTTGAGATTTTTGGTTCCAACTGCTGTGTCTTTGTGAGACGCAGATGATATCTGCATGTGTGGTTCCCACCGTGAAGCATGGAGGAGGAGTGATGGTGTGGGGGTGTTTTGCTGGTGACACAGTGATTTATTTAGATTTTAAGGCACACTTAACCAGCATGGCTACCACAGCATTCTGCAGTGATAAGCCATCCAATCTGGTTTGCACTTAGTGGGACTATCATTTGTTTTTCAACAGGACAATGACCCAAAACACACCTCCAGGCTGTGTAAGGGCTATTTGACCAAGAACGAGAGTGCTGGAGTGCTGCATCAGATGACCTGGCCTCCACAATCACCTGACCTTAACCCAATTGAGATGGTTTGGGATGATTTGGACCGCAGAGTGAAGGAAAAGCAGCCAACAAGTGCTCAGCATATGTGGGAACACCTTCAAGGCTGTTGGAAAAGTATTCCAGGTGAAGCTGGTTGAGAGAATACCAAGAGTGTGCAAAGCTGTCATCAAGGCAAAGGGTGGCTACTTTGAAGAATAAAAAATATATTTTGATTTGTTTAACACTTTTTTGCTTACTACATGATTCCATATGTGTTATTTCATAGTTTTGATGTCTTCACTTTTATTAGAATAGTAAAAATAAAGAAAAATCCTTGAATAAGTAGGTGTGTCCAAACTTTTGACTGGTACTGTAAGTCAAAACTCTAACTCAGCCACTCAGGAACTTTCCCTGTCTTCTTGGTAAGCAACTCCAGTGTAGATTTGGCGTTGTGTTTTAAGTTATTGTCCTGCGGGAAGGTGAATTAATCTCCCAGCGTCTTGTGGAAAGCAGACTGGGCCAGGTTTTCCTCTAGGATTTTATCCTGAAAAACTCATGTCCTTAACAATTACAAGCATTCCCATAACATGATGCAGTCACCACTATGCTTGAACATATGGAGATACTCTGTAATGTATTGGATTTGCCCCAAACATAACACTTTGTATTCAGGACTGTGAAGTTGACCATGCAGTCGGATTGGAACAGTGTGGAGGCATACGAGGATGATGTGTTGTTTCTTCCAAAAGTGAGGCTTTTTATTAGCAGATAAAGAATTTATATAGCTGACGACTGTACAAGTATTTCCAAAAACAAACAGGACGATGGACAAAAAGAGGCCTAATAAACTCTAAAGAAAACCCAGGCTCAATAATTGTCTGTTAACCCAGCAGCATGTCATCCTTACCCTGTCTGTCTCTCAAACGGAAATGACAGGGTTCAAATACCAATACTCATCATGTATTTGACAAATGGGAAGAAGCCCTTTCAAAGCCTGTTCAATTAACATTAAGCTGCATGAATTAACATCTAAACTTTTTCAGATGCTACACACATGAATAACCTTAAGCGCATATGTCAATAACGGTGCAACCATGCTTTTAGCATAAATACAATCTGGGATATGAACATATACGTCCATCCGGGGATAAGAAACTTCCGCTATACTGTACACTGAATAAACCATGTGCTCTTGAATGCATCCCATTGCCTGTTGATTCTCGGACCAGGAAATGAACAGATAACCCTCTACAATCAATGAGGAAATGCCAAGTAATAATTTACCAAAAGGACATCGCTAAACCATTAAAGCTTTGCAATGTCTGATTATTAATAGAAGGCATGTCTTTAGATAATGTGACGGAGATTATAGGGCGATCATCACAAGGAGATCATAGGGCGATCATCACAAGGAGATCATAGGACGATCATCACAAGGAGATCATAGGACGATCATCACAAGGACAAAAGGTTCATTTCTTTGCCACATGTTTTGCAGTAATGATGCATGTTTTGGAATATTTTTATTCTGTACAAGCTTCCTTCTTTTCACTCTGTCATTTATGTTAGTATTGTGAAGTATCTAAAATGTTGATCCATCCTCAGTTTTCTCCTATAGGCCCTCTTCACAGGGACCAGGGAGATCCTTATAGGACTCATCCTGCATTCATCCACCCTTCCACTCCCAATCCCCCCTTACACATACTCTCGCACCCCACCCCCTCCTCACTCCCACTCCCCAGGCTGCGCTCTGCCACCCCTGGGAGATGTCAGGGGAGCTCCAGTCTGATAGGGAACAGCCGCGCGGAACAATACATGTTTGAAAAAGATGATATATATATTTCAGCAGCCATATTCTCCATAGACCTGCATGCCAAATTGGCCCAGGCAGGGTGTAGTAGGGCTGGGCTATAGATACAGACAGGCAGTGTTAGAGCTATCCTGTCCTGTCCCGGGCTGGCGATGCAGGCAGCCATTGGAACAGCGTTTTCCACACCATGGCGCTCAGGTTGGAAGGAAAGCATCCAAGCTGATATAATTGGTCCTGGTGACACAGGAAGAGAAGGTTTGATGCGATAGTAAGAGGGTAAGACTCATTCATAGTCAGACCAGGGATGGGTGATTGAAAGAGAGAAGAAGAGGCCATTGTTAGAAAGGATGTTCAGTCAGGGTTAGGGAGTTGAGAGGTTGAAAGGCGTGGAGGTTTTAGTGAGACACACACACTGGTTGGTTAAGAGGTGTGTGTGTGTGTATAGGTTGCAGGCGCTTGGCTGGTTGGGGCATTGCTCTGAGCAAAATCTTCAGATGAAACTGAGCATATGAATTGTGTTGAATAAAACAGCACTTTTTCAATTATTCATCCCTCTAAAATACACGGACCACCTAATAGATATAGAGATGCAATGCTGTGAGGAAACTGTGGGTGTAATTTAAGACTGTCATCAAACTCTTCAGATTTAAACTTATTTTAGTTCGATGTGCAATTAAGCTTATATTCATTGTCTAGGATGAGTGCATGCTGTCAAATCACTTTTTACAGGAAGAGAAAACGCATAGAAATGTTAAAGAAGGATTATGATTTGCACAGCAATCCTTCCATCCATGTTGTATGTAATAATGTGTCCTTTTTAAGAATGTCTTCAAAGTTCTGTTGTTTCTTATGGAAACAAAGGGAAGTAAAAGTAGATGTGTTGTGTGAGAAGAGCAACTCAGTCAAAATCTCCAATAGAGTCCTCTATGCAGAAGATGAGGAGGATAAATAGCACGGAATTTCCTCTGTGCGCGCGCGCACACACACACACACACACACACACACACACACACACACACACACACACACACACACACACACACACACACACACACACACACACACACACACACACACACACACACACACACACACACACACACACACACACACACACACACACACACACACACACACACACACACACACACACACACACACACACACACTCACACACACTATAATCACTGTATTCTCCCTCAACATAAAATAACAATTCTCACCGTATAATTGCCCCATTAAAAGATTGTACCTCTAAGATCTGTCACATTACTGAGCCTCCAGCCTTACTAAGGAGCTACCCCTGATCTCTCTTTAGCCAATTATCTAACCTTCACTTCTCTAAAGTCACTCTGGATCTAAAATGCCCATAGACACAGATCTAGGATCAGCTCATCATCCTTCAATCCTAACCTTTACTATTAAGGGTATAAAAATCATAGCTGACCTTAGATCAGTGTGTTGGAGGGACTTCCTCCCACTCAGCTGAAGTAACAGATTTCAGACATCGTGACCTTTACCATGGAGACGATATGACATGTTCTAGTGCCAGGGACAGAGATGGTAGCTGGGAGAAGCAGACACCTCCGCTAAGGGGGTGACGTGACAGTCTAGGGAGAGAGTTAGCTCTCAGCACTCTTGATAGCCTCAAAAGACCTGAGTGTGTGTGACAGGACACAGGAGAGAATGGTGTGGCCGTGGTGTGTGTCTTGGGGAGAGAGAGAGAGAGAGAGAGAGATGGAGAGAGAAGGAGAGAGAAAGAGAGAGAGAGAGAGAGGGGAGAGAGTGTGTGCATTTGTGCATGTATTTATATAAGTGTTTGTGTGCGAGTGTGTCCATAGGTGCGTGCGTGTCCATAGGTGCGTGTGTCCATAGGAGCGTGTGTCCATAGGAGCGTGTGTCCATAGGTGCGTGCGTGTCCGTAGGTGCGTGCGTGTCCGTAGGTGCGTGCGTGTCCATAGGTGCGTGTGTCCATAGGAGCGTGTGTCCATAGGAGCGTGTGTCCATAGGTGCGTGCGTGTCCGTAGGTGCGTGCGTGTCCGTAGGTGCGTGTGTGTGTGATGGAGGGTGTTGAGTGGGCTAGGTGTTAGACTGAAGGTGTAGACAGTGTTTAGGATAAGTCAATATGTTCTTAGAGCCTAGAGAAATGAACTTCCTCCTCCCCTGAAGTCTGCAGAAACACCCTTACACAGACCTTCTTCAGAGTTAGAAATTCTGAAAAAAACAGGGCTACCACCTTATAATGAGAGACGGAATGCAATTCTATTAGAATGCACAATATATAAATAAATGTTGTGGATAGTTCCACCCATATGTAACTATCAAATTGCTGTGGTCTGAGGGGCTTTGCCTGTTCTAGTAATTATATTTCTATGGTTCCACCACTATCAAAAATCTGAATGTAAAGGAAGACTTTATGTTGCAAGAAATAAATTCACCGGTCAGGCATTTGACAGATGCTTGACTGTAAATGTTTGCATGATCCGTCCCCACAGGGTGTGCTGTGGTGGGGCTGTTTTATTAGTGGTGTGAAACAGACAAGCTAACATCAGGTCCAACCTGTCTCTGCTACTCTACCAGACTGGGGCATTAAACACACTATGGCTTAATGCATTTTCTGGCCCATAGAGCTTGGTGTTGTGTGGGAGAAGTGAGAGAGACAAGGCAGGATGGGATATATTGTTTGTGTGTCTAGATTGCTTCTGTGGTTTAAGTTGAGAGAGAGATGGAGAGTAGGGGGAAGTGGAGGAGAGAGGGTGAGAAGAGAGGAGGAGAGGACAGAGAGGAAGAGATGACAGAGAGGAAGAGATGACAGAGAGGAAGAGATGACAGAGAGGAAGGAGAGAGGTGCACAAGGAGGAGAGAGTGGGGAAGAATTTAGCGGTAGAGGTAAAAGAATGGAAGGAAAGTCAGAGGATCTCAAAGGATGGTAAAGAGGGAGAAAGGACAAAGAGAGGATGGAGAACAGATACACATCTCAACTGGACAGACAGATACATGAAACACATGCAGTATTGAACTTAACCCATAGTGAGAAAACCTCCAAGTTGCCACTCATCAGTGCAGTGCTCTGCAAGATAGGCTAGTGCTCTCCAGCACTTGGGGCCCCGTGTCACCGCAGCAGCTGAGGGTGTTAACAGGTACTCCAGTCCCGTTAAGCGTACTCTCCCTCTCCCCTCCCATCTCTTCATATCTTTTCCCTCACATCTCCTCTCACCTCAGAGCTAAATGGCATGGATGATATAAGCACACTGAACTTTGGGGGTGGTTTGTTTTGAACCTTTTGATATAGGCCTATTACTGAGCATCTTGGTTTGGGGTAGAGATCTCATTCAGGGTTGGGAGTTTATCATCTCACAAATTGCGATTGAATAAAGTGGAATGATAGCCTATACACTAAATAAAAAATGAGGGTTACTCAAGGCTTCTTTGGGAAGGGTGATGGTTCTACATGGAACCATAATGACTCAAATAACCCTTTTGAGCTTTTCACTGGTTATTTACAGATCACAAAAGGGTTCTTTGCTCTTTTAGTGAAAATGTTAATATAGGGTAGGCAGCTCATTAGAATATTTTGTGGCGTGGTTTTCTTTCTCACAGCTCTTTTTGTGCAACCGTGAGTGACTATATCCAATGTGCTGTGTTATCAGCACCTTCAGAAAGTATTCACACCCCTTTACTTGTCCCACATTTTGTTGTGTTACAGCCTGAATTTAAAATGGATTCAATTCAGATGTTATGTCACTGGCCTACACACAATACCCCATAATGTCTGAAGTGGAATTAAGTTTTTCTAAAATGTTTTGATATCAATAAAAAATGAAAGAATACAATTATCTTTAAGGTCCCTCAGTCGAACAGTGAATTTCAAATACAGATTCACTCACAAAGACCAGGGACATTTTCCAAAGCCTCGCAAAGAAGGGCATCTATTCGTAGATGGGTAAAAAAAAACAGACATTGAAAATTGCCTTGAGCATGGTGAATTTATTAATTACACTTTAGATCAATTCACACAGTCGCTACAAAGTTACAGGCGTCCTTCCACACTCAGCTTGCCGGAGAGGAAGGAAACAGCTCAGGGATATCACCATGAGGCCAATGGTGACTATAAAACAGTTAGAGTTTAATGGCTGTGACAGGAGAAAACTGAGGATGGATCAACAACATTGTAGTTCTGCCATGTTACTAACCTAAATGACAGAGTGATAAGAAGGAAGCCTGTACATAATATGTCCTGAATACAAAGCGTTATGTTTGGGGCAAACACAACACAACACATCACTGACTACCACTCTTCATATTTTCAAGCATGGTGGTGGCTGCATCATGTTATGGGTATGCTTGTTTTTTTGGATAAAAAGAAACGGAATAGAGCTAAGTACAGGCAAAATCCTAGGGGAAAACTTGGTTCAGTCTGCTTTCCAACAGACACTGGGAGACAAATTCACCTTTCAGCAGTACAATAACCTAAAAGACAAGGCCAAATATACAATGGAGTTGCTTACCAAGACAACGTTGAATGTTCCTGAGTGGCCTAGTTACAGTTTTGAATGAAATCGGCTTGAAAATCCATGGCAAGACTTGAAAATGGCTGTCTAGCAATGCTTAACAATCAACTTGATAGAGCTTGAAGAATTGAAAAGAATAATGTGCAAATGTGCAAATATTGTACAATCCAGGTGTGCAAAGCTCTTAGAGACTTACCCAGAAAGACTCACAGTTGTAATCGCTGCCAAAGGTGTTTCTACAAAGTATTGACTCAGGGGTGTGAGTACTTATGTAAATACAATGTTTCTGCATTTCATTTTTTATACATTTGCAAAAATCTCTAAAAACATGTTTTCACTTTGTCATTATAGGGTATTGTGTTTATATGGGCGAGAAAAAAATATTTAATCCATTTTGAATTCAGGCTGTAACACAACAAAATGTGGATTAAGTGAATACTTTCTGAAAGCACTGTATACCATTACATATTATATATGACTGTGGCCAGTGACGTGTCTTGTGAAAGACTCATGTAGGCTATGGCCTTGTGTCAACTGAGAAAAGTTGACTAAATCAGTCAGTGGTTCTCAATTCTCTTCTCAGGGTCCCCCAGCTGATCCAGAGGTAGCTCACTTGATTCAACTTGTCAATTAACACAATAATAGCAGCTATGACATTTTAACAATATACCCTACCAGAATAAAGAACCCTGTTCAAAGGGATCTTAAAGAAACTTTCAAATTGAGAAAGGTTCTTTATAGAACCATTCTCCATAAAGGTTATATAAAGAACCATAAAAAAAAGTTCTATACATCCACATTAAGGGTTGTAACCATAGTAGAACCCTTTTTTGGTGCTATTTAGATCATTTTTTAATTGTTATTTTTTATAGAACCTTAGGGTTCTTTATAGCACCATACAGGTTCCAGGTAGAACCTTATGAGCATGGTTCTTTATTGAACCTTCAAAAAAGGGTTTTAAATAACATCAAAAGGGTTCTGTTTTGGTTACAATCCAAATGACCTCAATCTGGTACTATTTAGAATCATTCTTTTTTTTGTGTATGGAGCTTTATTTCAGAGATTGTTCATTGTACCGCTTTATAATCCTTAGCTAGCTCTATGTAAATAAGACTACAGGATTGTTCGATATACTATGTCTACATTCATTGTGCTGAAGAAAGAAAGTAAACTTTACAGGAAGAGCCAGATGTCATTATTTATCATCTTAAATCTAATTTATTTATGAAGCAGAAAAAGAATGGAATTCTCGGTTGAATTCGTCTTGAATTATTTAGACTGAAATGGTTAATTCCATACAAGGCCTCGGAAGATCTCGGCTCTGTTCTGTTTAATACTTTATCATCTTTCCTAAACCGAAAACTGAGGAGAAAAGCAGAGAGGGAAAAAAAGTTTATTCATCCCGGACCCTACCGCTTAATTGTTCTTTAACTCTTATTTAGAAAGTGTTTATGAAACATTTTAGAAAGCCTCAAATTCGTGAAGTTATGTTGAATAATTTATTGTTCTTGACAACTGAAGGTTTTTGGGATATTGTAGGATTTGAGTTGAAGAGAGGGTGAGAGCTATTCCAGTAGACCTATAATGTTATATTTTACTAAATTGTCTTTGATGCAACAACATTAAGCGTCTTATAAAGATATAGTGATATGATGGGTGTGGTGATTCAAATACCAAAATAAGTCCGTGATGTAGGCCTTTACTGAATCTATATATATATATATATATATATATATATTTAAAGATGTTTACCAGATCGAATTGTACCTCATTTGTATCAATGGTATTCGTCCATTCGATCCCTCTCATGCCATTTATTATTCTAGCCTTAACATTTGGAAAAGTCTCCCTCAACCCTCGGGTTGAACGGCATCATGTTATGAATCGTATTACAATGTCAGAGCTAGGCAACTCCTAACCCTTCAGCTGGCAAATCAGAAGAGATATTGCATGAAGTCAGTGGAGATAAAGCTATTAGATTAAGAAGTGTGTTAGGCAGCTCAACTCCTCGCTAATGGAGTATATTCTATAATGGAGTGACCCGTTTAGAGAGCGGTGGATGCGCAGCTCATGGTCCCAGGTTGATGCAGTCAAAAGCCGGCTAATGAAAAGAGACGCATCACTGATTGCTGCTATATCTGGGCCCGCGGTGGAAGTGGCATCGATTTAACAATTTAGCAGCCCTGTCCTCTGTGTGTTGGAATTAGTCACGGCTCAAGGATGCCCAGCTTGCCCCCTTTTACAAACATGCACACACACACACACACAAACTAAGGAAAAAATAGCCTACTACAGTATATCTCGATCTCCAATGTGCATTCATTGAGGAACTATATGTGCAAAATATTCAGTCTTGGAGGAAATTTTAAGTTCAATAAAAATTGTAAAATAAACCTATTTATATTTCATTTGTGGGCTATGATATATTTTCATGATTTAGCGACACAATTTCAGCACCATGGAGAGCGAACGCAAGGAGCAAACAGACGCATCAGAGAGAACATCATTCTGCTAAAAACGATCGTTTATTTCAGTGACTCAACAACTGCAATCGGACTTTAGTGCAAGAACATGTATACACGTGTGAAATAGTTATATCAGATGTGATCATAAGCAAAACATATATTATGCTTTATTTCGTTTAAGAGAAAAAATGGTGCTCTCATGCATCTGGTTATTATAAAAGGTCTGTAAACGGTGTAGGCCAGTAGGCTTCTCCCCCTCAGATATTCCCACGGTGCGGCTAACGTGATACTCCAACATCATAAAATGACATATTTTCAGTGTTTTTGTGATCAAACCATCCAACACTTTCTAATCTGTTTAGGGGTTCAGTTTACCTGGAGAATGAGTAGGCTATTACATTGCTTTTCTATGTCCAAAGGGATTGAATCCCTCTTTTCCACTCATTTACATCTGTGTTTTAAACTGAAAGTAGTAAGAATTTGAAGTTTATGCAGAACTTATTTACTGACACTGATGTAGCCTACGTCGATGTATTGACGCTTTTCTAAAACAAAAAAAGGCATGGAAGCATGTGCCATCATAAGGAGTTCATATACCTTTCTACAGCAGTCTCTGTAAGTCTCTGTAAGTCTCTGTAAAGAAGTCTATACATTCTGCAAAGACGAGGTAACATGTTCAACAGAACGTTGTCCCAGAGTTCTGCCTTCCATCACCTGTCTATTTAACCCAATCCATGCCCTGTCCATGGCTGGCTTGGACAACACAGGGTTAAAGGAACTCTGTCTGAACAGTGGGTCGTGGAAGACCCCGTCCACCCAATCTCTGAGGGTAGTCACTGGCGAGTCCTGCTGCCTAGCCCCCCCCACCTTCAGGTGGGGTACTTCAGTTGGATACCCCCCTGGGGAGAGAGACTCGCTGGAGGTGGCTGTGTGCATGCATGCTGGGAATTCAGGTTGGATAGCAGCAGTTTGTGCGATGGACCAGATTTTAGGTTTGCTGCTCTCTGTACTTTGCAGGTCCTGTTGAGTGTAGAATGAGTTGGTTGTTCGGTCGCGCTCTGGTGTGTGTTTGGGGCAGTCTGCTGACAGTGACAACCGCTCGTTCCCGTGTCGGGATGTGTCTGGGGTGTGTCTGAGTGGGCTGGTAGAAGGGTCTTTGGGGCGGTGGCGGTGGTCCGGTGGTGTGTGTACTGGGGTGTCCTTGGTGTGAAACTGGTGTTTAGGGTTGCAGTCAGAACCATCCGACTCCAGCAGATCAAAGTCCTCCAGATCACTCTGTTGTAGGTCCACACACCTCCCTGTTACAGAATCTACAACCCAAAAATACATAGATGTTTTAACAATCATAGTTCAACAATCTAGTTAATGATATAAATCTATGGTACGCATGCACTCACCATCAACATCTATCTCGCTTTTGATTGGCTCCTCCTCTTGCGATCCCTCTGCACTGTCGCTGTCATCGTCACAGCCCCTCTCGTCAGAGCTCTTATTGGCTCGTGGTGACCATGTGACTTTGTTCTCCTTCTTCAGCCTCCGCCGTGCATTGGCAAACCACGTGGACACCTGAATGAACAAACACATTAAGAAATGATTGCATATTTGATCAATTGCCTAGCTGGCATTTGTGGCCTTGAGCAAGGCACTTAACCCCTAAAACTGCTTCAGGGGCACTGCAGTATGGCTGCCCTCTGCTCCAACCTCACCAACCTGTGTTTGGAATTGTGTTTAGGATAAAGCAGAAGACATTTCTGTGGGATGTAATCTTTATCTGTGATTATCCGGTGCTGACACTGTAAAGGAAAACTGTCATTTATGCGGTAATTTGGGGTATTATCAGCAGTAAAAAACTCTAGCATATTATAAATGATGGTGCATTGTGGAGAAATGTTGTGGGTGGGGAAATACTTACTGTATTTCGAATGGTACTGAAATTCCATCCCACAGAATACAGTACCGTATCTTTGGAGCTCCAAAAACCTTTTTACCACTAGCGGGTGCATGGCATTGTTGTTTCTGTCTCATTAACATATTTTGAGGTGTGCCTTGTAAGAGCCTATATTTGTTGCACCCAGAGGCTGCAACACAGGTTCAAAAGTGATGAGGCAAAATTTGTACATGTCTTCTCTGGGGCCTGGAGTTTGTACTGATATCATAACCTGGTCAGGTAAAACTCAGGGTCCTATTTGTTGGCTATGACAGGGTCCAATGTTAACTTGGCTCAAAATCTACTGGCCCAAACAGAATCTCTACTGGCCCGGACATGGTGTAATTTTTAAATGCATTGGGGTCACACAGGGCCTAGGTTTGCATGCTTTCTCTCTATATGCAGCTATTAATAGCCTATATTAGGTTAGTATGATATGTATTAAAAAGCTGTTTAATATAATTTAGCAATGTAAGTCATTACGTTGTAATAATTGCATGAATTCTTGTTTCTAAAGTATGTTATTTCGCGAAAGAAAATGTACATCTCAAAATAGGATGCGGCCCCTTTAAGACACTTGCGTCCCAAAATAGATATCTAACTGGCTACAGTAGGACAGGAAAGAGGAACGCTAAAGTGTATTTTGTAGCTTACTCTTTCCAGACTATCAGTAGTAGCTAGCATATTGCTAGTGTGTTCACTATTGAAGGTTTACTTTTGTAAATTACTTTCACTAAAATAAATAAGCTCAGCAAGTAGATTTATGTGCGCTTCTTTTTACTTGAGGACAACTCGTACGTGCTGTTCGACTTTAGCATCAACTTCTGTAGTGCTCGAGAAGTAGGTGACTTGTGCGAGCGTAGTGGTGCTTGACTGTACGGCCAATTATATTGCACAAATACAAATAGCACGACTTTTCTGAGTGTCGTCTTCATTGGTTTTCAATGGTAGGCGGCGACAGAGCAGGTAAATGTTGAACTGGAATACAGAAATGCGCTGTCGGTACTGCTGCTTTGAAAATGGCCACACCAGATTATAAAGTAGTGGGGGAAATGCTGTCTCGCCACACGCTTTCCGGTGGCTCTGTTTGCACCTGTGAGTAAGAATGCTGTACCAATTTAACTCGTAACTCGTATATGTACTTCATGTTTTTGATTTAACTGAGCTGGAAGACCAGTTGTGTGGAATTTAGTCAATCACTGAACAGATCAATTAGCTCAGTTGTCCGGGTGTGGTGCCTAGTCGTAACACAATCCTGCCGTCCCTGTGGCACTCCAGGAGCAGGGTTGTCTACCCCTGGAGTACTGTTTTTAGCAATAAGTCCCGAAGGAGTGTGGTATATGACTAATATATCATGGCTAATGGATGTTCTTAGACAAAACACAATTCAAAGTGCCTGGATACAGCCGTTAGCCGTGGTATATTGGCTATATACCACAAACCCCTAAGGTGCCTTAATGCTATTAGAAACTGGTTACCAACGTAAATACAATTTTTTGTATTTTTTGTCATACCCATGGATATGGTCCGATATAGCATGGCTTTCAGCCAATCAGCATTCAGGGCTCGAACCACCCTGTTTATAATATGAAATATATAATTTTACTTGCCACTGAGCTGCCTGTAAGTTACTGCCAAAGTCACTGCAACCCCTTTACAGTGTAGTGCTCCTCAAAAAGTGAGCACTGTGATTAACCAGTACATAGTGCTCTTCGATCAGACATGTACTGGAACACAACAATAAGTTCAGTAGAGCTCCAACTAACATATTCAGTCTCCAAACACTGAGCCAGTTGTTACCTGTGTGAGTGTCATCTTGGTGATGATGGCCAGCATGATCTTTTCTCCCTTGGTGGGATACGGGTTCTTCTGGTGCTCCTGCAACCAGGCCTTCAGAGTGCTGGTGGTCTCCCTCGTAGCGTTCTTCCTCCGGGCAGCTGCACTGTCCACTGATGACCCATACCTGGGAGAAAGGAGGAGAGGGGTGTCAGAATAGGACTTTATTTGAAAGAGAACCTCTTCCAAATCTTGTATTTTCAATCCTATGTTTATTAGATCTAATATGTGCTGGAGTTTTCAAATATTTTACTTTTTCCTCATTGTACTTGTAACTATAAGGGTTTGACTTATTATTATATAGTTCATAAATGGAACTGTTTTCTGTGTCAATTACGCATGCCTTATCACTATTTCTCACGTTTAGATACTATTGAAATGTTTTCTAACAGAATTACAAGTTATTTAGAAACAGATAACATGTTTAGTAGACATACCCATATCGGTCATATGGATACTGTCCAAATGCGTAATCGTACGGATAGTACGCAGGGGTTTGAGAGGCCCCCACATGCGCAGACGCTCCATCTTTGGACTCCAATGTTCCCTGCAAATATGAAATCAAAATATTAAATTATTCATTATTATTTCATTGTGATTGAGAAAACTTAAGAAAACCTTTCAAAACCTGACCGTCAAACATAGTTTTGTTTAGGCTACGTTGCCCACCACACACTGGATCAGTCCAGTACGTACGAATTGGCCAAATGTTTGTCCTTTTAATTTTCGCTGACATGACGAATTAAGTGAAACAAGAAGAAATATATATATATATAAATATAAACGAAATTCTATATATTAAAGTACCTACCCTGGCATATAAAGCTGTTGCGTCGCCTCCGCAGGTGCCATAGTACCCCTGGCTCTTTCCATAGGCAGCCCCGTACACACTCAGACCTATAGCCGGGGTTGGTAGCTCCTGGCCCGGGGAGCCGAGCAGCCTGCTCTCGTACACCGGGCACCGGAGAGGCTGGGGAGAGGGAGGCATCACACCGGAGTCCAGGAGAGACCTTCCACCAGGCTCGAGGCAGTTGGCCAGAGAGCTCGTGCTCATGAGGAACTGGCGCGAATACAAGAATAGATTCTTCAGGAAGAATATAACCAATATGCAATGCGTGAGCACAAAACGAAAAAGGCTACCTAAAAATTAGTTATTTTGTCAAGCAAACAAAAAGTTGGGCTACAGGATTTATGTGCAAAACCGAAGACGCTATAGTAACAAAAACAATGTTTTCCTTCACCACACTTGTGATGCGTGTTGCAGTGAGAGACGCCTTACCTGGTGTGAAGGTGAGTAGGGGTATCCTAGCTGCGGGTAAGCCATGATATCAAACATCAGGGAGTGTCGGTAACTTTAAAGGATCGAGCACGAGCACAATGTCCAGCTGTCACTCATCCGTGCATCAGGATTAAGTAGCTCCTAGACGTTGATCTAAGGTCACTTTTGCAATTCCCCTCCGAATGTGGGATCTGGAGAGGTTACGCTTGATCTGTGAATAAAGGGAACTTGTACCAAATCAAACCAACACCGAAACGCACTGCTTTTCACCCGGGGTAAAGTGCCGGCACCCAATATTGGGTTTGTAATGAACAGTCTGCTTCAGCTCCTCTTCAGCTCTTCTTCAGCTCTTCTTTCGAGGTGTTTGGGAAACATCAGCTAGGGAAATGTCCGTTCCCCCCAATTCCCAATAATGCCCTTGGGATGTTTTTTGGGGGATGGCTTAGGTGTCCAAGTCGGTTGACAGTTGGTGACTCCTGAATGAATGAATATGTTTACTGTCCAGTCAATCTGACGCGGTGAAACGCATCATTTGCAGTCCAAAGCGGTAGTGATGTTGTGATCTATCATCCACAAACCAACCATGCCACTCCTGATGCGCTCTCTGCTTTTAACGCGCCTGTCTCTCTGACGTCACATGGACTCCCGCAGGCACCCTACGGGTCTTCTCCTTCAGGAACTTATATTCACTTTAGAACCTTCGATTTATCCCCTTTCCTGGAGAAATACAAATCTTTTAAATTAAACAAAATAGGCCTATGCCCCAAAAAATACAATGGTAGAAATCCTCATGCACGGAGTTCTTCCTCAATGAGAGAACAGAACAAAGCCGAAGGTAGGCCTACATTCATCCAAATAATCTTGCAGAATAAACTTAGAAAAGTCTGATTTCATTGAAATAGGCCTACAAGACAGGAAATCAAATATCTATATACCTCATATACTAGGACTACTGTACTTACCGTTATTGACGGTGTCTGTGAACGACAGACCTGCTCACTCAAAGATTCCCTCCCGTTTCCACACGAGCGCACACACCGCCCCGGGGTCCCGGTAAATGTAATGAGGATGTGTTCAATTCCCCCCTCCCTCCCTCCCTCCCCCCTCCCTCCCTCCCTCCCTCCCTCCCTCCCTCCCTCCCTCCGACACACACACACACACACACACACACACACACACACACACACACACACACACACCGCATCAGAGGGGGAACACGGAATGACGTGACAGCTCTATCGTGGATGATTGATGACTATGAGATGAAATTAGCATAATAGCTTTTTATTCCTGTAGTTTAGATAACATGTCACCTCAATGAAATTACCTCCTGACTCCTGATCAAGCTGTTACAGTGGAGATGAGATTATAATAGCCAGGTCTGAACGAATTAATCAAACAATAAGCACTTCTGTTATCTTTAGAGGACATCATTTCCAACTCAGTGGTTGTGATGCTGATAAATTCAAAGTTGCCATGGAAGGGGAAATGCTTATTCATATTGTGCTTTAGTTTTATGATGCATTACTTTATTTACCTGGTTTTTAATTACTAAAGGCCAAATTGTAATTATAGCTTAATAAGGTGTGTGTGTGTGTGTGTGTGTGTGTGTGTGTGTGTGTGTGTGCAGGCCTACAATCAGAGTAATTCTTATCAATGTCATCTCTCCCCAGAGACTATCCAAACACTTCATCCTTGATAAAACACTTGACTTGAGATATTACTGATATAACAATACTGTAACTGTATCTGTCATCACTAATCCACAGCATAAATGCTGATGAGTACCTCATCTCTCTCTCTCCCTCATCTCCCTCTCTCCCCTCCCTCATCTCTCTCTCACCCGTCCCTCATCTCTCTCTCTCTCTCTCCCTCATCTCCCCCTCTCCCCTCCCTCTCTCCCCGCCCTCATCTCTCTCTCTCCCCCCTCCCTCATCTCTCCCTCTCCCCCTCTCTCATCTCTCACTCCCTCTCTCCCCTCTCTCATCTCTCTCCTGCTCTCTCCTCATCTCTCTCTCCCTCTCTCCCCCTCTCTCATCTCTCACTCCCTCTCTCCCCCTCTCTCATCTCTCTCCTGCTCTCGCCCCATGTCTCTCTCTCCCTCTCTCCCCCTCTCTCATCTCTCTCTCTCCCTCTCTTGCTCTCTCATCTCTCTCGCTCCCTCTCTCCCCTCCCTCATCTCCCTCTCTCCCCCTCTCTCATCTCTCTCTCTCCCTCTCTTGCTCTCTCATCTCTCTCTCCCCCTCCCTCATCTCTCTCTCCCTCTCTCCCCCTCTCTCATCTCTCTCCTGCTCTCTCCCTATCTCTCATCTCTCTCTCCCTCTCCCCCTCTCTCATCTCTCTCTCCCTCTCTCCCCCCTCTCTCATCTCTCTCCTGCTCTCTCCCCATCTCTCTCTCTCCCTCTCTCCCCCTCTCTCATCTCTCTCCTGCTCTCTCCCCATCTCTCATCTCTCTCTCCCTCTCCCCCTCTCTCATCTCTCTCTCCCTCTCTACCCCCTCTCTCATCTCTCTCCTGCTCTCTCCCAATCTTTCATCTCTCTCCCCCCTCTCTCATTCTCTCCCTCTCTCCCATAGCAGCTAAAAGGGGAAGCATGTTTCTGTTCACTTATTCTGCATCATTGATGAGAAAGGTCAGTGGATTTATACTGTACGCTTAGTTCACTGACTCCTTCCCCTCTTTAGGGCTCTTCTTTAGGGCTCTTCTTTAGGGCTCTTCTTTGGGGCCCTTATTAGGGGAATGAGAACACCTCCTGATAGCCTGGCTAATGTGGAATTATAGTATGGAAGAGTAGTATAGAAGTATAGTATGGAAGTGTGCACTTTAGGACACTACAGTGTGCGTTACAGTATGGTAGATTGTGGGTTAGGCTAATTCAAGTCTACAACGGTATAGATTTGTTATTATCATCTTCAGAGAGAGAGAGAACGAGATACAGCGAGACAGAGAGAATAAAAGACAGAGAGACAGAGAGACAGAGAGCGAAAGAGAGGGAAGAGAGTAGCTGTGTCAGAAGACCTTTGTACTGTGGTGATGAAGGACAGTGGATCAGCTGTTTCTTTTTCTTCCTTCTCTCCCTTCCTCCTCCTCTCTCACCAGGCCTGCCCCATTCAGAATGAAACAAGGTAAGAAGTACAAATGAAGTAGAGGAATTTGATAATCCATTTAGTAGATATGGACAAAATACATAACCAATATTCAATTATATTATATTTTATTCTATTCAATATTTTGTTCTGTTCCATTGTATTGTACTGTGTTGTATTGTATTCTACTGTATTGCATTGTATCATTTTGTTCCATCATATAAGAAGATGATGAGAGCAGGTGAACTATACTTTCCTCCATCGCTCTACCTTCATAAAGCACTTTCTCTCTCTCTCTCTCTCTCTCTCTCTCTCTCTCTCTCTCTCTCTCTCTCTCTCTCTCTCTGTCTCTCTCTCTCTCTCTCTGTCTCTCTCTCTCTCTCTCTCTCTCTCTCTCTCAGCAATCTACGGCCATCTCTCATTGTTCTATAAGTGATTCTTCATCAGAGACTTTTAAACCATGTTTTTCTCCTCTCTGCCAAAGACATTACCAGCTATACCTCTTCTCCCAGTCTTTTATGAAAAAACCCCAAAAAAACCTGAGAGATGAAAAAAGCATCTACATGTTAAAGGATGATTAAAATTGTATAGTATTTGTACTTTCAGGTAGGAAATATTCAAATGTGCCTTTCCGTACCGTATAGTGATTGAAGGAAGTTGTGATTTGAGTTTTCCCCCTTTCTGCATTTATCTACCGTAATGCTTTCTTCTCTCATATTACCGTGTGTGTGTGTGTGTGGGGGGGGGGGGGGGACCTGCTGTGATGCCTTTCCCTCTCTCACATTAACTCCACACCCTTCCCACTGTATTATAGTTCAAGTATGCAGAGAGGAGAAAAAAGGAAGTGTGTGTTTCCTGTTGAGTAGATTATGAATGAATGATCATTACAATAATCCCAGTCTAACAGATACAGTGTATTCTCAGGTACCTGTAGTAGTATGCAATATAGATGTATACCATATACACTACCGTTCAAAAGTTTGGGGTCACTTAGAAATGTCCTTGTTTTTGAATGTAAAGCATATTTGTTGTCCATTAAAATAACATCAAATTGATCAGAAATACAGTGTAGACATTGTTAATGTTGTAAATTACTATTGTAGCTGGAAACTGCTCATTTTTAATAGAATATCTACATAGGCGTACAGAGGCCCATTATCAGCAACCATCACTCTTGTGTTCCAATGGCACGTTGTGTTAGCTAATCCAAGTTTATAATTTTAAAAGGCTAATTGATCATTAGAAAACCCTTTTGCAATTATGTTAGCACAGCTGAAAACTGTTGTGCTGATTAAAGAAGCAATAAAACTGGCCTTCTTTAGACTAGTTGAGTATCTGGAGCATCAGCATTTGTGGGTTCGATTACAGGCTCAAAATGGCCAGAAACAAATAACTTTCTCCTGAAACTCGTCAGTATATTCTTGTTCTGAGAAATGAAGGCTATTCCATGCAAGAAATTGTCAAGAAACTGAAGATCTCGTACAACGCTGTGTACGTCTCCCTTCACAGAACAGCTCAAACTGTCTCTAACTAAAAGGGAAAAGAGCAGTGGGAGGCCCCGGTGCACATCTGAACAAGAGGACAAGTACATTAGAGTGTCTAGTTTGAGAAACAGACGCCTCACAAGTCCTCAACTGGCAGCTTCATTAAATAGTACCCGCAAAACACCAGTCTCAACATCAACAGTGAAGAGGCAACTGGATGCTGGCCTTCTGGGCAGAGTTCCTCTGTCCGGTGTCTGTGTTCTTTTGCCCATCTTAATCTTTTCTTTTTATTGGCCAGTCTGAGATTTGGCTTTTTCTTTGCAACTCTGCCTAGAAGGCCAGCATCCCAGAGTCGCCTCTTCACTGTTAATGTTGAGACTGGTGTTTTGCGGGTACTATTTAATGAAGCTGCCAGTTGAGGACTTGTGAGGCATCTGTTTCTCAAACTAGACATTCTAATGTACTTGTCCTTTTGCTCAGTTGTGCACCGGGGCCTCCCACTCCTCTTTCTATTCTGGTTAGAGCAGATGTTATTGCGGATGTAGCGAAATGCTTGTGCTTCTAGTTCCGACAGTGCAGCAATATCTAACAAGTAATATCTAACAAATTACACAACATATACCCAATACACACAAATCTAAGTAGGAATGAATTGAGACTATATACTTATGGACGAGCGATGTCAGAGCAGAACGGACAGAGATACAGTATAATAGTATAGAATACAGTATATACATATGAGATGAGCAATGTCAGATATGTAAACATTAAGTGACTAAGATAACGTAGAATAGTATAGAATACAGTATATACATATGAGATCAGTAATGCCAGATATGTAAACATCATATATGTAAACACAGATATGAAAAAAATATGTCTTCTGTATTGTTTTATTTGGAATAACATCGTTTGGTTTTCTTAATTTCATTAGAAAAAACTGTTTTCTTGAAACTGAGTCTCACAGAAAGAAATAACATCATCTTTTTCATTGTCAGATGTAAAACACATTGTCATCCTCTTGAAGTGATGTGTGTTTGTGTGAATAGCACCTAAAGCCAGAGCAGAATAATATAAAAATATAGATATATTTCTATTTGTAGTGTTGAACCCAAATGAGGGTTAGACAGTCACCTTTCATGGGACAAATGGAATGTCAATCAAGCACTGAAACACAGAAGGGTTTTCCCCCGGGACATAGGGGTTCTAGAATAATGATGGGGTTCTGTTGTTGGAACATCGTCACTTTAGGTGCAGTGGGACTGATGTTGGGGAAACCAGTGTCCTTTTATCTCTCTCCTGTCCCTCTCTCTTCTCTTCCTCAATCTTCTGTCTCTCCCCACTACCTCCCTCCTTTACTTTCTCCCCTTTGCTCCTGTCCACCTATCGCTCTCTCCTTCACCCACTGCCCTGTTCACCCTTCTCCCACTCTTTTCTGCTCTCTCTTTCCTCCCCTCTTTTATTTGCCTTTGCTTCACTCCCACCTCCCTCTCTCTCCTTTACCCTCTACCCTCTACCCCCTCCCCATTTCCTCTCCTCTCTCCCATCTCTCTCTCCTCTTCCCTCCATCTCCTGGTCTTGTAGTTTGGCTGGAGAGGGTCAGAAGGGACTGTGTTGAGTGGTCTCTCTCAGTGGTCAACAAGGCAGTAAAAGTGTGTGTGTGTGACAGAGAGAGAGGGTCGATAAAAAGATTGGTGAAAGAGGCCTTATATCAGATTCCATCCAATGAAAAGTGTAGAGAGAGAGATGACGACAGAAAAAGTACAAGAGAGATGTGAAGAGAGGAAAAAGACAGACAGAAAGTAGGAGGGTGAATGTGACAAAACATGAGAAAGAGAGAGATGGGAGGATCATTTTAAAAGAGATCAAATGTAGAGAGACAGAGATAGAATGAGAATTAGTAAGATGGAGAAAAAGGAAGATGGAGAGGTAGATAGATAAAGAAAAAGGGAGAGAGGTAGATAAATAGGGAGGTATATAGAGAGGTAGATAAATAGGGAGGTATATAGAGAGGTAGATAAATAGAGAGGTATATAGAGAGGTAGATAAATAGAGAGGTATATAGAGATGTAGATAAATAGAGAGGTATACAGAGAGGTAGATAAAATAGAAAAGTATACAGAGAGGTAGATAAATAGAAAGGTATACAGAGAGGTAGATAAATAGAGAGGTATACAGAGAGGTAGATAAATAGAAAGGTATACAGAGAGGTAGATAAATAGAAAGGTATACAGAGAGGTAGATAAATAGAGAGGTATATAGAGAGGTAGATAAATAGAGAGGTATATAGAGAGGTAGATAAATAGAGAGGTATATATAGAGAGGTAGATAAATAGAGAGGTATATAGAGAGGTAGATAAATAGAGAGGTATATAGAGAGAGGTAGATAAATAGAGAGGTATATAGAGAGGTAGATAAATAGAGAGGTATATAGAGAGGTAGATAAATAGAGAGGTATATAGAGAGGTAGATAAATAGAGAGGTATATATAGAGAGGTAGATAAATAGAGAGGTATATAGAGAGGTAGATAAATAGAGAGGTATATAGAGAGGTAGATAAATAGAGAGGTATATAGAGAGGTAGATAAATAGAGAGGTATATACAGA